>NW_028280841.1:95000-695000 GCF_059751285.1 Brachycentrus maculatus
TATATATATATATATATATATATATATATATATATATATATATATATATATATATATATATATATATATATATATATATATATATATATATATATATATATATATATATATATATATATATATATATATATATATATATATATTTATATTTATATATATATATATATATATATATATATATATATATATATATATATATATTTATACATATATATATATATATATATATATATATATATATATATATATATATATATATATATATATATATATATATATATATATACGGTTATATATAACACGGATGTATAAATTGTGGCATATTTTTAATAATGGCAATAAATGAATTAAATAGTATGGTTGTTATTTAAAAACATGAAGTACATATTCATATAAATTATCTTAGCTTTTTTGTTGTAACGCAAACCGTAATTTTGTATGAACTTTCAATTACATTCCCTTACCAAAAACCTTAAAGTTTTTGGTAAGGGAATGTAATTAATTATTATGAGTATTTAATGTTTTAGAATTTAATAAACCCTGATGATGACAAGGTTCTTGTCGCAACCGGTAGGTTAAAGTGTACTTATAATAAAAAGAAATGGCTAAAACAAAGTTGTTTAATTTTATAAAGTTCATAAAATGTGCCACAAAGTATCTGCGAAAAACATAAAAAAATAGTTAGTTATTCTTTGAAAAGTGGCATTCCTTCTTTTTAGACTCCCTGTTGAGGATTGTCCCCGCCCAGTATCCAGATGCACTTCGATCCCTAACCAAAACATCGCGTTTTAATTTCGCTGCACACCGCACGCTGCAATAGGACTGGTCCCGAATAAAAAAATACCAGAATACTTACTCACTTTTCAGTCGGACTCGGTCACAGTCGCCGTGTGCTCGTGTATTTGGCGAGTGTTTTTGCGTGACTCCTGCGGCTCTAGGTCGACGTTAACTAAAAACCCGCGCGATTCGCGAACAATTCACCAGGTCCTAACGCTCCGTTAGAGTTAACCGACGTTTTAACAAAAGTTCAGTGTGGAGTGCGTTTCTTTTTGTGTAAGTTTGGTGGGAAACTCTAGTTCAACTGAATACCTGTGCTATTCGCGAATAATTCGCCAGCTTTAACGCCTCGTTGAAGTTGACCAACGTTTCGACAAAATTCCTATGTGTGAGGTGCGTTTATTTTTTAGTAAGTTTGTTGGGAAACTCTAGATGAACTGAAAACCCGCGCGATTCGCGAACAATTTGCCAGCTTTTAACGCTTCGTTAAATTTAACCGGCGTTTTGACAAATGTTTAGTGTGTAATGTGCGTTTGTTTTGCTTAAGTTTGAAGGGAAACTCTTGGTCAACGAAAACCCGCGCAATTCGCGAACAATCTTCCAGTTCTTAACGCCTCGTTAGAATTTAACCGGCGTTTCGACAGACGTTCAGCGTATATGGTATAGTGCTTTGTTTGTGCGTGAGTTTGACGGGAAACTAACAGTTAGGCAGTAGATTGTGTGAAGATTCGACTAGTTTTTTAAGGTAACTTTTCGTCTAACGGTTGCGTATTGAAAATATGTTGTTCAAATATACATAATATTTACATTTCTTTGACACAGTCGTAAAAATAGTAGTATTGTCGATTCCAGTTTGTTTACTCATTTCAAAAGTATGTGTTTATTTTTCATAGCATAACAAAAATATAAATATAAATGTTCATTCATTAACAACATTTTGAGTGTGTCCATATACTACTATAGTGTGTTCACTAATCTGGATTATCTCCAACTATAGGAGTATTTTTCATATTATTTTTTGACATCTCATCAAAGATGAAGAAGAATTCGGAAGACTAGGCATTAATGGGGCTGACGTCTGTCAAAGGCTGGTTTAAGTGAAAGATATTATTTTTTGACATCTCATCAAAGATGAAGAAGAATATGGAAGTCTGGGCATTTACGGGGCTGACGACCGTCATAGGCTGGTTTAAGTGATCACTTTACACACGTGTAACATTCATCAATTCTACCCATTATTGACAACCACACTATTCAAATTCTTGTGAACAAGTATTTGGACACACTCAAAATGTTGTATGTGAAAAATGTTGCAAATAAATTATCTAGTCAAATTATAAACTAAATTGATAAAAATGATAATGATATTTTTTGGCGTTTCTCATGTGTGTGATTATAATCCAGGATTTAGACCTCATATACTAATTTAAAATCATAAAAGAAGTTCTGGTCAATAAAAAGCTTCTTTTCATCTCACCAGTAGATGCGTCATCTCTAGTGGAGTTCTATGGATTCAAGAACAATGTTTCAAAATTGGTTCATATATATATATATATAGAACTTCCAAGAATTTGAGTAGTGTGGTTGTCGATAATGGGTAGAATTGGTGAATGTTACACTTGTGTAAAGTGATGACTTAAACCAGCCCATGACGGTCGTCAGCCCCGTAAATGCCCAGATTACCATATTATTCTTGATCTTTGATGAGATGTCAAAAAAAAAAAATTAAATATGTCTATAATCTTCAATAGAGAGGTGTCATTTGAACTAGTTTTAACATTATATTTAATTTTATTTACTTCTATATTTTTATAAAAAATATGATGTTATCTAGTTATAAGTTAGAATTGTTTTCTATTAAATAAATAAAATAAAAATAAAGCCTCAATTTCACAAGTGGAACGAAAGTTCCATTGATGTCCATCAACAGTCCATGTTGTTTGTGGTTTTTTGTGATAAGTTGTCTGTGGTTTACTTCTCAACTGTCAATGCAGACAGGTTTATGGCTCATAATAATTGCCACAGTCGACTGCTTCCTCTCAATCCCAACACTGGAACTGTTAACTGTGTAGATAGTAAAAACATCTTCAAATATAATGTAATTTATTTTAATTTTAAATGAATAACCCCCAATGAATCAACTTTTGGAGGCCTGTACTTAAACCAGCCTATGACGGTCGTAAACCTTGTAAAAGCCCAGACATATTCTTCCTCATCTATGCTGAGATATCAAAAAATAAGATGAAAAATAACTCCTATAATTGGAGATAATCCAGATTTGGGAACAAGTATTTGGACACACTCAAGTTTGTGTTAAACAATATAGTTTTTGATTTAATATAAAAAATTAAATAAAAAATTTAAATGAAATAAAAGTGAAAAAACTACAAACTTGTTGCTTTATTACGTAAAATAAAGTTCTAACTAACTAACTAACTAACCATCACGCCGCTTCCCCGCAGGGGTAGGCAGAGAGAATCGAACGCCACACCACTCTGTCTTTGCAAACATTCTTTGCCTCTTCTACATTCATGCATCTCCTCATACATACCCGACGATTATTACGACTCCTGACCCGGCCGCTTTCAAGTATTTGACATACCTGATTGTGCCAAGTTTTCCTCGGTCGTCCTCTGCTTCTTTTTCCAACTACATTCGCCCCATAAATTTGTTTAACCGTTCTTTCTTCACTCATACGCTCCACATGTCCAAACCATCTCAACACACCTTTCTTAATTTTATCGATAATGCTTATCTCAGCCTTACATTCTTTCCTTATTTCATCATTCGAACATCTATCAAACATCGTTTTGCCACACATTCGTCTGAGGGATCGCATTTCGACTGCATTCAGTCTGCTTTCATCCTTCTTTTGCCAACTCCATGCTTCACTTCCATACATAAGGGTTGGAACCAGAACTCCATTGTGTACTGCCAGTTCTACCAGAAATAAAATTCTACCAGAAGTAAAGTTCTACAATTCTAAAATTCTACCAGAAATAAAGTTCTACCAGAAAATATTAGTACAAAACTTAAATGTAAACTATCAAATCTTTATTTTTTAAATTAAACACTGGAATATACCACTTTAATGAGTTTTATTTATATAAACGACTAGTTTCGAAAACTTATAAATGTTTCCATCTTCTTGGACAAATTGTATTAATTTGTACCAGAAAGTAAAGGTTTCGAAACTAGTCGTATATATAATATAAATAAAACTCTTTTTAAGTGGTATATTCCAGTGTTTAATTTTAAAAAATAATCAACATGTCATTCCACAAAGTAAATGCCGAATCAATAAATAATATCAAATGTAAAAGTATTGTTTATCAAGCGAAATGAATGATAAATTAAGTGACTGTCGAATCAATTAATGAAATAAATTACTCGCCTTCTTTATAAGTGTCAACGACAAATAACGCATGAAGTTTTATACAATTTGGTATCTACGTCCTACCGGTTCGTTCCCACGCAAGCTTCTAACAAAACCTTGATAAGAAAATGCCAGTTAAAAATATCTATGATCTATTATACCGGTATATTGTAAATGCCTCAGTGCGTACATTAAAATAAATTTAGGGATAAACGTTCTCGTATGAAATAAATAATGATAATGAATTCAGTTACGTAAAGCACAATTAAATCACGATAAAAATAATTGTCATACCATATTATACAGTGGAAGCCCGGAATTTCGAACTAATTGGGACTGTGGCCTGTTCGGATTTGGAAAAGTTCGGATCAGCCGAGAAATTTGCAATACAGTACACACATACATAGTAGGTACTATGTACTAAAGTAGTTACGGTGTACGCGCTTTTTACAAATCATTTTATACATTTTAATCTAAAATGTCAGTATTCGAATAGCAATACTGGTACAGTACTGTATACTTTGTCGACTTTTCGATCATTTTGAAGAAAAAAAGTTATGGTTAATAATTTTACATGACAATAAATGTTTTTTTTAGTCTTTAGCGTGTTTTTTTAAATGCTTTTCTACACGTGTTTTTTTTTCAAAATCAGATTTCCGAGGTTTCACTGTACTAATTGCAGCAAATAAAAATTCTTAAAATATTGAACCGGCAGTGCATAATGGTGTCCTGTTTTCAACTCTTTATATATATATATATATATATATATATATATATATATATATATATATATATATATATATATATATATATAAATATAAATATATATATATATATATATATATATATATATATATATATATATATATATATATATATATATATATATATATAATTCTTAAAATATTAACTGTCTGTTGTTTCATTGATATATGAAATTTAAATGAATTATAAATAAAACATTTTTTGGAAGCTACAGATGCTTCCATCTACGGGTTTGAATATAAACGCTTAGACGAAAGCATCTGTAGCTTCCGAAACAACCCCTAACAATATAATACTCAAGTGATAAAAAAACAACCGTTTTATTTGTAATTTTACCATATCTTACCACAATGTGAATGCCGAGATAATAAATAAAATACAAATTTGTATATTTCTTTCTTTCAGGTGCTTAAAGTTCAGAAGTGAAAAGTGTGCGATTTCTACCTCCACAACTCAACTAGACGTTTAATCTGCACTCCGACTCCTAGGGGGCCAGCCTTGCGGGGGGCTCAAGAAAGAATTATAAAGCCTTCATCCTGCCGTCGCAACGCATGTGTAGACCAGATTTCAGTTCCTGAAATACAGACGCAAATTAGAGCCGCTGAAATGCGACGTTGCCGGGCCCTGATACGAGTATGTCACATGCTTTTGTATATGTAAAAACTGTCACAAGTGCAATTTAGTGCGGAAAGTGTTCGCGCGAGTGCCGGGTAATAAAACTGAGAGAATTTGGACCTTGAATAACAAAAATATAACCTCTAAGTATACATTCGCGAGTTATGCGGTGTGATCGCATCAGCGTCAGATTTTTTGTTGAAAAAGTGTAAGAAACGTGGTATTTTCGTATCTATTGTAAATTATTATATTTTCAATGATTAAAAAAAAAACACTTGTTTTTTACCACTTGAGTTTTATTATAGACTACATGTTTCAGAAGTTAACCTTCCATCATTCAGGTCTGTATAGTAACTAAAATATAAAATAAATAAAATTGTTCTATAAATAAGGAGTGGGGAAAGTAAGGGGAAGGGGTTAGTCAAGGGGCGGAGTTTGAAAACAAAGGAAAAATGGAAAGCAAAGGTGAAGAATTTTGAAACAATATATTATTTAATAAATTATTATAAGAATTTAGGTTTTTTTGGATTTCTACATTTTCAAGATAATTCATAATTTGGCCTTTTTATGAAACAAGGTGTAATAATTTTAATTTTAATTTTTCTGAAACATGTAGTCTATAATAAAACTCAAGTGGTAAAAAACAAGTGTTTTCTTTAATCATTGTAACATGTCTTACCACAAAGTTAATGC
This sequence comes from Brachycentrus maculatus, assembly GCF_059751285.1. NCBI lineage: Eukaryota > Metazoa > Arthropoda > Insecta > Trichoptera > Brachycentridae > Brachycentrus > Brachycentrus maculatus. The sequence goes on from NW_028280841.1 coordinate 101,227, forward strand.
CGAAACAATAAATAAAATATTATATTTTCATATGAACTAACTAACTAATCATCACGTCGCTTCACCGTAGGGGTAAGCAGAGAGCGAGTTTTGCGATTATTGTTCGCCTCTTCCACATTTATTCAACTCCTCGTCACGCTCGCCGATTATTACGACTCCCAAACTGACCATTTTCAAGTATTTGAAATACTAGATCTTGCCAAGTTTTGAGAATTTATTTAAAAATTCTACAAAATTTGAAATTTTGTAATTTTTTTTAAATAAGGTTATTTACATATTGTTTTTTAACATCTCATCAAAGATGAAGAAGAATATGGAAGTCTGGGCATTTACGGGGCTGACGACCGTCATAGGCTGGTTTAAGTGATCACTTTACACACGTGTAACATTCACCAATTCTACCCATTTTTGACTACCACTCTACTCAAATTCTTGGAAGTTCTATATATATGAACCAATTTAGAAACCTTTTCTTGAATCACTAGAACTTCACTGGAGACATCTATTGGTGAGATGTAAAGAAGCTTTTTTTTATTAAGCGGAAACTCTTTTATTAGTATGTGAGGTACAAATCCTGGATTACAATCATAATGGATTATAATCCCGTAAATGCCAAGTATTCCATATTCTTCTTCATCTTTGATGAGATGTTAAAAAATAATATGAAAATAATTCCTGTAATTGGAGATAATCCAGATTTTGTGAACAAGTATTTGGACACACTCAAAATGTTGTAAGGTTATTTACCATCGATCTACTCTTGAATAATAATAAATGATAAAATATTTATTTATTTATTTTATCAATTTTCCTCCTTGGATATCATGCTGGAGGTCTCTGGTTCAATTTCCAAGGGGGTCAAAATAAATTAAAGTGATTTTTTGCTCCGATATTTGCAGGAAACTATAGAACAATTTTTTGTGCCAAAAAAACTGTAGGTTCTTTGTGTAATCGGGGCTTTTTTTATGTAACGTGGTGGAACGGCGTTCCGGCACTTTTTTACACGGATATTTTTTTTTAATATTCAAAATCAATCAAACGAAACAATGTTTACGCTTACGCAGTAACAATCCATATTTACATAATTCACCAAAACCATAAAATATGGTATTGTAATGAATATTTAAATAATATTATAATATCATTTTTTAAGTTAAAAACTTGACGTTAGTGAATTCTGGGACCTTTTTTTAGTTACAACTATGACTTCCGTACCTAGAATTATATAGGACCTATTGTACCTATATTGTAAGTATCCTCAGTCCATTTAATCTTCACATCAATGTAGCCCTGGTCGAATTAATAAAGAACTGCATATCGTAGTCATATGGGAGAAAGTGACCAAGTGCATTTTTTTACAAAAACGTGATCATTGACTATTTGATATTCTACTAGCTTGATATTACCCTGAAAAAATCCCAAAGGATTTTAAACTTGGAAGTATACTATATTGACTTAGTAAAAATTACTAACTGCATTGATGTTTATTATCTTGCCAAGCAAAAGTGACTTAAATGGCCCTCCCTGAAAATTTTACGTTTTGGTAGTTGCTCATTTTCTCCTGTACGACTACGATATGTTTACGCATGCTTCTTTGCTAGTGCGAATACCCATTTTATTTTCTAATCCGGTTTAAATAAAATTACTCTATAGACCAGGAAGATCCTCGTTTCTGGCTTGATTCTTCAACGGTTTAAAGTACATCTGACGCAATCTGGTACAAACCTGACTGTTTCGAAATAATGGCGTAATTCCTGGTCAACCATATACTTACTGAATTTCGCTATATTTTCTACGTATGCTGTACTATGTTGTACGAGAAAGCACCTTGCAAAGATTGGTGCCATTACTCACCCATTTGCGAATGTCGTTTTGAAGAAGAAGACCTTAGCCACATATTCTTTGTTTGCCCAATAAACAACCAAATGCCAACATTTTTGAAGACTTACAATTTTATTTTTAATTTTTTTATTATTTGTCTTAACAACAGCAATATGTGTAAAACAAAACATTAAAAGATATACATTAAACAAGCCAATTATAGTGAACCACAGAAATATAAAGATGAGTACAAAATATTTAGTGTAGATCTAGCAAATGAACATGTATTTATGAGAAAATGTGCATGTGTGAAGTGTGTAAGAGGGTGGGTGTGCGTGTGTGTGTGTGTGTGTGTGTGTGTGTGTGTGTGTGTGTGTGTGTGTGTGTGTGTGTGTGTGATGATTCCAGTAGGAACATACATACAATGCTGAGAAGCATAGTTATTAAAGATCCTGAGAGGACAATATGCTCACCATTCGACTTTTCAACACAGATTTTCTGCAATTAAAAATATCCAACTGTTCAACTCATCCTAGCGAGTAGGAACTTAATTGTATACAATCTTTTACTTACTTGTTTTAATTTAAAGGGATCAATTTATAGGCAAATAATAAATTTAACGTGATTCAATATTATTTACTGGACATTGCCAAAAGCATTAAATTATATTTGCAACGCCATTATATATATAAAAAAAATGCTATTCTGTAACTATGTATTCTTTTTTGTAAATCTACGTCAACTGTTAATATGTTAATATATAAATAATGATATGTTTATCAGATTAAGGAACTGTCAAAGTTGACTCAAGGATAATTAATTTGAATATTACAATGTAAGATACTTTCACCAATGTCTCGGGTTTGGTTGACTCAAATCGTGTCGCAAAAATTGTGTCACTTCTTAGATTGAGTGATTGCACCATAAATACTTACATTTTTTGTTTTTGAGTGCGACTGTTTTAGCCAAGAATTTTCACTCATGAATTACATGAAATTATAGTAACTTTAAACATAAAGAGAAAATCCACTCACGAGTAGGCATACTAACGTGTCTTTGCTGCAGAGAATGTAATTAGTAAACCAGCCTATGGCCTGTCATGGTTTGGTTAAGTTATCACTTTGTACATGTCGCTCAATCCTTTCAAGAACGTCATAAACCAAAAAACTTGATTTTTCAGGAGAACATTTTTAAAGTTCATAAATATAATACAATGTATTAAAAATAAATATCAAGCCACTCATTAAACTTTTTAATGTGCAACAGATCTTTTTAGGTAAAAGTTGAATGTTTTTTCTCTATTTGAAAAATATTAAGTATATTTAAAAAAAATAGTTAAACAATACCTTTTCTTCAAAATGCAAAAACAATACTTTCTGCCCTGTAGCGGGTAAATATTAAGTTAAAATTTTGCCTCTTTTGCTGGGATATAGTACATTTTCTGGGCATTTCGAAAACATGCACAACTGAAAATTGTCGATTTTTGATTTATGACGTTCTTGAAAGGAGTTATCGATGTGTAATACGGCAACGTAATTTAAAAAATTGCTTTGCAAGAGAAGGTTTGTCAGATGCCTAGATGCTTCTGTATCAGATCTGGGAATGCGGTAGGACACTTTTAATTCACCATTGTACTCAGGATTGATAACCATACAGCTAAAAATTTTAGATTTAATTTATATTTGAAGCACTAACTTTGTGATTTTCCATTTTATAATTAAAATGTAACTTTGTTTTAAAATCACTATAAATATTTTATTTTAACTCAATTATAATGTCTACCGGTTTCGAAGATAACCGATTAACACTACATCACGACTGATTAATACTAGTATTAATCAGTCTTGATAAAGAAAATGTAACCTTGTTTTAAAATCACTATAAATATTTTATTATAACTTAATTATAATGTCTGCCGGTTTCGAAGGTAACCGCTTCTTTATCAAGACTGATTAATACTATGTATAATCAGTCTTGATAAATAAGCGGTTAGCTTGGAAACCGGTAGACATTATAATTAAGTTATAATAAAATATTTATAGTGATTTTATAACAAAGTTACATTTTAATTATAATTTTTTTTCGAACTCATACATGACGCGTATCATAAATCCCACTTTGCTTGTACATATATATTCATATAATATATGTATTTATTATTATTTAAAAAGCAGAATACATACAAATTATTATTTAAATAGCAGTTCAAAGTGAATTATTTAAATTTATGCATAAAGTGTTGATCATCGAGAACTCGCAATGCCATTGTGTCACGAGTCAAATTGGAATAAATACAGGAAATAACTTTGTTTTTAAAAAAATAAACGAATACATAACTTATATTATTTTTTGACATCTCAACATTTACGGGGCTTACGACCATCTTGGGCTGGTTTTAGTGTAACATTCACCAATTTTACCCACGATTGACAACCACACTACTCAGAACTTCTAAATAAATTGATCAAATTAGAAACATGGTGTTTGAATTCACTAAAATTTCATTACAGACATCTATGGAGAGATGAGAGAAGCTTTCTATGAAGCATTAACATTTTCATTTGTATGTGAGGTCCAAATCCTAGATTATATTTACATACTCGAGAAACGCTAGAAAACATCCTTTTTATTATTTTTAATTTGAGTTTATAATTTGACCAGTTAATTTATTTGCAACATTTTAAGTGTGTTTGTATTGTATTTTAACGCTTTTATTTGCTACAACTGCATTCAGTGCACAATTCACTCTGTTCTCAGCATCCTCTCTTCTTTCTATTTCTTTATCAATCTTTCCATCTCCAGAAAACATACCTTTCAAATATACGGAATCACCGACCTGTTCTATAAACCTTTACATATAAATTTTTCTACGAATCTAAAAAAAAATTAAAAAAAAAAAACAATATATTGAAAACATGTGAAAACTAATATGATTTGATTTTTTTTTTGTATTCTGATAAATAACAGTGTGGCATAATACAATGTAAATTGAACAAAACCGCAAATTTTGAAAACACCAATTTAAGGGTCTAATTTTGTCAATTTGCGGCTGACCACATTTATGGGATTTATAATAAATATTTTTCATACAATATATTATTAGATTAAAACCAATATTTTTAGCTTTTCCACTTTATTTTTATTTGACCAGCGACTGGGTTTCGTCGTTACCGACATCATCAGACTGGTGGGTAAAAAATATTTAAAAAAAATATAAAAATATTGGTTTTAATCTAATAATACATTAAAATGCAATTCCATCTCGAAGTGTCAGTGGATAGTATAAATCTATTTTTCATACAATTCAGACAAGCACTTTAAAAACAGCGAAAGCTGAACTGGCAGAGCACAGCGAAGGCCTATTACCAACCCTAATGTATGGGAAAATTATGAAAGTAGACTTAATACACTCGAAATGCGATATCTTAGATAAAGGTGCGGCAAGAATGTATGATAGATGTTTAAATCTAGAATGAATTAAAGAAGTAATGCTAGGCCGAGATAAACATTATGATAAAAGTGGGTGTTGATCCATTGTATTTTGGATATGCGAAACGAATGAGTGAGGAAATAACGGTAATACAAATAAACGAGGCGAATTTTATTGAAAATAGAAGCAATAGAAGACCGAGAAAAAAACTTGAGATGGTCGATACTTGAAAGTGGTCAGGTCATGAGTCCAAATAATCGGCGGGTATGTATGAGGAGATACATGAATGTGGAAGAAGCGAAGATCGTTTGTAAAAACAGATTGGTGTAGCGTTCTTTTACCTCTGGCTACCCTTGCGGAGAAGCGGTGTGATGATTAGTTAAATAATAAAATAAAAATTAAAAAAACCCTTATCTACACCAAATGGTGCATAGGGCACTGCTTCATATAAACGCAGTGTTATCTTGATCGTTTACACATGAAGGAAAGATGATCAGCCCTCCGCTTAAGGTACCAGTCCAGGGTAATATTAAATAAATATTACAGCGAAAAAATCACTTATATTTATTTTACCCCCCCTGGGAATCGAACCCAGGACCTCCAGAACGGTAGCCGAGCGTGCTGACCATTACACTACGGAGGCGGACAAAGACGGAGTGAGGAAATAAAGGTAATACAAATAAACTATTTATGTATTAAATTTTCAATCAAACACAGATTTTTTCAGTCTGCTAAGTTGTATTTTATTAAAAACACAAAAATTAATATTGTGACTATTGTTTCGTCTATTTAAGACATGTCAACGACATTAATCAAAAATGTCATAACTAGGCGAAACAACTGTCACAATATTACTCAATATTATTAATACAACTTAGAAAATCAAATATATCTATGCTAGATTTAAAAATTAATACATAAATTAAAATGGAGTTCTACAAATTAAACACCAAATCAATAAATAAACAAATACTTATACGAGTCGAATTTTGTGGAAAATAGGAGCAATGGAAAACCGAAGAAAACTTGAGATGGTCAAGTATTTCAAATCGTCTAAATTCAAGTGTCGGGTTGTGGTCCCGTGGCTAGTGTCGCGGACTCTTAAGTCAGAGTTTCTCGGTTCGAACCCACTCTACCACAATTTGATACCTATTTCTAATAATGAAATAATATCACAGAAATAGTATGAAATGGAAATATTTGTGTAATAATAAAAACACATTATTAAAAAAAATACTTGAAAGTGGTCAGGTCATGAGTCAAAATAATCGGAGGGTATGTATGAGGAGATACATGAATGTGGAAGAAGCGAAGATCGTTTGCAAAGACAGATTAGAGTAGTGTTCTTTTACCTCTGGCTACCCTTGCGGAGAAGCGGTGTGATAATTAGTTACTTATTATAACATATTTGTTAATGGAGATATTTTTTTACAGGTCCTAATGAATAGTCATTGAAATGCATCGAAAAAACATTTTATACATAGTTATCTGATTTAAGAAGTGAAGTGCAAAATGAACGCGATGTGGTTTTCATGCGTGGCGTTCTTGGTGTCACTCAGTTTATCAGCATCATTGCTGACATCGTCGCAATGCGGAGGCTTACTGACAGCAAGAACTGGGACCATCAGCACTCCAGGGTTCCCATCGTCCTTCAAGACACCCATCTTCTGCCAGTGGTTGATATCCAAGAGCGATTCGGACTCCAACGGATCAATAGTCGTCTACCTGACCCAAGTGTTCGTGACGTCTGGACTAAAATTCACAGAATACTTGTATTATGACTCTGCGTACAAGGCTGGCGCCAGAGTGGTCCATACTGTTAGCGAGTCCAGCGCGACCCATGTAAAGTGGCTGCAGGTTTCAGGACCTTTTCTCCTGATCGAGTTGAACCTCAACAGGCTGGAAGGACACCATCTCAGAGCACTGCCAGCTCTTTTAGACGTGTATGGGTTCAACATAACTTACGAGATCAGCACCTCGGAGCATCCTGTCAAGGACTATCAGTGCAACACCATCGAATGCAGATTCTTGGGCCACTGCTACGCCAATCAGGATTACTCGTAAGTACTTTAGATTTTTATTTTTAATATTTTTAAAAATAATAACTGTTGTTTTATTATAATTTACATTTGAAGCACTAACTTTGTGATTTTCCAATTTATAATTAAAATTTAACTTTGTTTTAAAATCACTATTAATATTTTATTATAACTTAATTATAATGTCAACCAGTTTCGAAGCTAACCGCTTCTTTATCAAGACTGATTAACACTAATTAATAATAAGTGCTTACTATTTATTAAAGTTTGTTAATTGGAGATAATCCAGATTTTGTGAACAAGTTTTTGGACACACTCAAAATGTTGTAATAATAAGTATTAATCAGTCTTGATAAAGAAGTGATTAGCTTCGAAACCGGTAGACATTATAATTAAGTTCTAATAAAATATTTATCGTGATTTTAAAACAAAGTTACATTTTAATTATATGATTTTTTTATTATTTCATTCATTTAACCATTATCCTCACTCGATGGTGCATAGGCCACCGCATCATATAAACGCAGTGTTATCTTGGTCGTTAACACATGAAGGAAAACTGATCAGCCCTCGGCTTCAGGTACCATTCCAGGGTAATGTTGAATACATATTAGAGTAAAAAAAACATTATTTATATTCTGCAGCTACCTACAAAGGTCAAATATTATTGACGTACGACGTCATTTGCATAAATTATAACACATTTCGATAAAGTGATTAATTTTGAGCCACCTACTGTATAATAAATATTGATATGGAAATTAATATAAGTTGCTTTTCTCTCGAATGTTTATTTAATACCTACCACAGACTGGTTATCGCGTTATCTCTATCCATTGTAATGCCACTCTTGGATATACAACACATACAGGCATGTATATATGTTTACGTAGGTGTGTATGTATATGTATGTGTGTTTCTGTGTATGTAATAACTTTTAATGTAAAACATTGAATCACTAGAACTCCACTAGAGACATCTATTGGTGAGATGAAAATAAGTTTTTTTATTAAGCAGAAACTCTTTTATTAGTATGTGAGGACCGAATCCTGGATTATAATTATAATTTCTCATGTATGTGATTATAATCCAGGATTTGGACATAACATACTAATAAAAGAGTTTCTGTTATAAAAAAAAGCTTATTTTCAATTTATAATATATCGCTTACTCCTTTCAACAATGTCATAGATCAAAAAACTTGATTTTTCAGGAGATCGTTTTTATGGTTTAAAAATATAATACAATGTATTAAAAATAAATATCAAGCCACTTATTGAACTTTTTACTGTGCAACAGATCTTTTTAGGTAAATTCTGAATGTTTTTACTTCATTTGAAAAATATTTGATATATGTATAAAAATAATTAAACAATACCTTTTCTTTAAAATGCAATGACAACACTTTCTGCCTTGTAGCGGGTAAATATTAAGTTAAACATCTGCTGCTTTTGCTGGGATATAGTACATTTTCTGGGCATTCCGAAAACATGCACCACTGAAAATTGTCGATTTTTGATATGTGACGTTGTTAACAGGAGTGAGCGATATATGTTTTATATTATATTTAGTTTAAATTGTTATGTTTATAAAAGAAAAAACAGATAAATAGATGAGCAAAAAATTAAATAAAAAACAAAGCGATTGGAAAAAGAGAGGGAATATTTAATCTCTTGTGAGATTCTACGACGAGTATTAAAGTTTTATCGAGTATTAGAAGAAGAATATGGAGGTCTGGGCATTTACGGGGCTGACGACCGTCATAGGCTGGTTTAAGTGATCACTTTACACACGTGTAAAATTCACTAATTCTACCCATTATTGACAACCACAATACTCAAATTCTTGGAAGTTCTATATATATGAACCAATTTAGAAACCTTGTTCTTGAATCACTAGAACTTCACTAGAGACATCTATTGGTGAGATGTAATGTATGTATTGGCTGACGGTCGTCAGCCCCGTAAATGCCCAGACCTCCATATTCTTCTTCATCTTTGATGAGATGTCAAAAAATAACATGAAAATGACTTCTGTAATTGGAGATAATCCAGATTTTGTGGACAAGTATTTGGACAAACTCAAAATGTTGTAAAGTTTTATCGTTTATGAACTCGGTTTTGAGATGCTGACATTTTAAATTTTTAAAGTTTTGCAACAATAGAGATGTCACTTTACATTTACATAAGCCTGACCTGCAACTGAACCCCGTCTATATATGTAAAACAATATGTATACAACGGTAAAAGAGATCTTCGACATAGATTTAAATTTACATATCTAGAATTTAAATAATAAACAAAGTTTTAACAAAAGAATTAAATGAGTTACACGAAATTATCCTATTTGTTTTTCTTGCAACAACTAACATTTATTTCTTTATTTATTGAACGGCTAATGCCTTTAACACGATAAATACATATCGCTCACTCCTTTCAAGAACGTCATAAATCAAAAAACTTTTTCAGGAGAACGTTTTTAAAGTTTAAAAATATAATACAATGTATCAAAAATAAATACCAAGCCACTTATTTAACTTTTTACTGTGCAACAGATCTTTTTAGGTAAAACCTGAAGGTTTTTTCTCCATTTGAAAAATATTTAGTATATTTATCAAAATTATTAAACAATACCTTTTCTTCAAAATGCAAAAACAACATTTTCTGCCATGTAGCGGGTAAATATTTAGTTAAAAATATGCCGCTTTTGCTGGGATATAGTTCATTTTCTGGGCATTCCGAAAACACGCACAACTGAAAATTGACGATTTTTTATTTATGACGTTCTTGAAAGGAGTGAGCGATATTACATATACAGTATCTAATATAAAAATACACTAATGAATACACTAATAGAGAAACAAAAAGTCTTAAACAATAAATAAAATAAAATAAAACAAATAGTAAGCACTGGTAAATACACGTCTCCTTCACACACTATCAGCGAGCAGCGAGAGAGAGTGAAACATAACGTTTGCATTTATCCATTATAACATGGGGAAGAAATGCTGAGAAAGTACAGACTTCAAGGTGGATAACAATATATTAAATAAATCTATACTTTCAAAAGCATTGTCTAACATATGAAGCCGCGGAATCGGAGAGAACATGGCATAGTTTGCATTATGTACAAATACTGCGAATATAGATTTGAATATACATTGTGACAGTAAGAGCGCCTCCGGAATTTTACTTTTGTCCACTACCCGGAATCACACGGAATTCTACTGTCCGTCACGTCAATTATCGTTTTAAAACGATGATTGGCTTGGATTGGCATGTGTTTTTGTTCATATTTTTTAGGATCGGTGCTCTTGATCGGTGCGTGAACACCTTGCGCTTAAATTCGATCACGCTAAACTGTCGTAGTCGCTTTCATCTTTCAAAACCGGACTGCCGGACGGTAAAATTCCGGGTAGTAGACAATCGCCCATAGTGATTGCCAACATTGGGAGGACCTAACAAGGCACACGAAGAAGAGAAGAAGGAAGAAGAACAATTAGATATTATTATAAGTCTTTCCACAATGAAAATACCAAATCAATAAATAATATAAGGTCATATGGTTGGTATATTTTCTGGCGTTTCTCATGTGTGTGATTATATGCCAGGATTCGAACCTCACATACTAATTCTTTAGAGTTTCTGGTCAGTAAAAAGCTTCTTTTCATATCACCAATAGTCGTCTCTAGTGAAGTTCTAGTGATTCAAGAACAACGTTTCGAAATTGGTTCATATATATATATATATATATATATATATATATATATATATATATATATATATATATATATATATATATATATATATATATATATATATATATATATATATATATATATATATATATATATATATATATATATATATATATATATATATATATATATATATATATATATATATATATATATATATATATATATATATATATATATATATATATATATATATATATATATATATATATATATATATATATATATATATAGCTTCCAAGAATTTGAGTAGTGTGGTTGTCAATAATGGCTAGAATCGGTGAATGTTACACGTGTGTTAAGTGATCACTTAAACCAGCCTATGACGGTCGTCAGCCTCGTAAATGCCCAGACTTATCATATACCATATTCTTATTCATCTTTGATGAGATGTCAAAAAAGAATATGGTTATGTTGGAGTTTATCTTTGAGCAGTATACTATTTTTGATTTACAACATTTGGCTAACAGTTGCGCAAACTTACGAGTAGTTATAGTAAATCATTTCTCAGATTATCGTCGATAGGTATTATTCAAGCAAATACGACCTTTGTGTTAAGTGTAAAACCGATAAAGTGGTAAAAAAAATGCTCTTTTTAATAATATTAAAAAAATTTATATATAACACTCTCCTCATCATTCATCGTTCACTTTATGTAATACCGCTACTTTACGACTACTGGTTTCGAAATAAGTATTTACATATTCTTTCATCGATACTTTCTCTCACATGTGAGTTCTCATCACCATATATGGTTATGAATGATATAAATATGTTACGAATATGTGGATGATACTTTTATATAATATATTCTTCCCGAATTGATTTGCATACTAGGGACTCAGGCCAAGTTTTTCTCGGTCTACCTCTGCTCCTTTTTTCAACTACATTGGCCTCATAAATTTATTTTACCGTTCTTTCATCACCCATTTATTCCACATGTCCAAACACACTTTTCTGAATTTTATCAATCAGCTTTGCATTATTTCCTTATTTCACCACTCGAACATCTATCGTATATTGTTTCATTCATTCATTCAGTCTACTTTGATCCTTCTTCTACCTACTCTATGCTGCAATTCCATACATTAGGGTTGGAGCCAGGACTCCGTTGTGTACTCCCAATTTAGCTTTCGCTGATTTTTATTTGCTATAACTGAGTTCAGTGTTCCATTCCATATCTTTATCAATCTTTCAACACTTAGAAAACGTATTTCCCAAATATACGAAATCATCTCAAACTCACAAATCACTTATTTGATGCACCAATGGCGTAATTATAATTTTATAAATATTACAAGAGATGCCATTCAGACGTTGTAGCAACAGAAATGGCGCCATTTTACTCAATTCTACAATGACACTCGCGCCATCTCGCAGCATTTTACCACAAAATCAACTCTGTCCATGTTTTTTCCGATGTAAATAGTCTTTCCGTACATTTTGACATATTTAAATTACTTTTTTCTTTTTTACAAAAATATTAATAATTTTTGTATATAACAGGTGAGTGGTTATATACTATGTAGTATTAATAATAAATAAATGAGTAAAAAAGACTAACCGCAAAGTTAATGCTTTAAATATTGATAATATTGAGAATGTATTTGAGTTTTTTTTTAAAAAGGTGTTATCACGTCATTGTTGCACCAAATGAGCGAATTGTGCCTTTTTATTTTCTGCACCCTCATCGGTATTCCTCTGTACCTGGTCGCGCGTGCACTCGCACTAAGAACGCGTAAACCAAATATTGGCCTTTGGTTATTTAACATATCACAAATAGCTTTATACAATATGGCAATAACGCTCACCAAGGATCGGGCAGCGCCAATGACATCTTAATGTTGTTTGAATGTCAAATGTGTGCGACGTTATTGACCCGTTTCTCACTTCTCGTTTGTATCGTATTATCAAATAAATAACTACTCGTTTTTATCAAATCAATTAATCTCGTCGACATTGAGTATTTATTAGGTGTGTTTCAGTAAATATTCGAGATAAAAAAAATATGACAAATTATTGCGAAAGAAAATCGGCGATTCGACTTTCCTTAGGTACAAGGTTTAATACCAACACAGACTCACAAAGATACACACACAGTTACACATACACACACACACACACACACACACACACACACACACACACACACACACAGACGCACACAGACATACACGCAGACAAACAAACGGACATAAACACAGATATGTACACATATATACACATACAACATTTTGAGTGTGTCCAAATACTTTTTCACAAAATCTGGATTGTCTCCATTTACAGGAGTTATTCTCATATTATTTTCTTGACATCTCATCAAAGATTAAGAAGAATATGGAAGTCTACTCACCAATAGATGTCTCTAGTGAAGTTCTAGTGATTCAAGAATAATGTGTCAAAATTGGTTCATATATATAGAACTTTCGTGGTCGTCAATAATTGGTAAAATTGGTGAATGTTCCACGTGTGTAAAGTGATCACTTAAACCAGCCTTTGACGGTCGTCAGCCCCGTAAATGCCCAGACTTCCATATTTTTCTTCATCTTTGATGAGATTTCAAAAAATAATATACATACACATACACACAAACACACAAACACACAAACACACAAACACACACACACACACACACACACACACACACACACACACACACACACAAACGCAATACATAACATTGCTCATGGCGGACAGCTTGTTTCTTAACACCTACTATCAGTAAGCAATTTCAAAATTTTTATTGCATTGTTGTTTCATAGATTGTGCAATAAATATTTTCATCACTTCACAAGCATTCTGAAATTAAACGCATTACAAATTTATATTTTTTTTACTATCTTTCTTTTCCGTTTGATCGGACTGAGCCACAACAATGCATGCTCGCGTAGAGCCACTAAGAAATTATACTCTAAAAAAACATTTTATAGCATATCATTAATTAAAAAGACAATTAGGCATGTCAGTGTATTCCTTCACATAATTTATTACCTAGCACTCATTAACTCCCATGAACTCGTAATAATGTATCACTTTATAATTCTGAAACGGTTCTTGGCAAACGAGATTCATTCGAGTTTAATTTGCTGTGAAATGAATATATGTATTTATGTTGGTCCGCCTCCGTAGTGTAATGGTCAGCACGCTCGGCTACCGTTCTGGAGGTCCCGGGTTCGATTCCCAAGGGGGGTAAAATAAATATAAGTGATTTTAAAACTGTAATATTTAATCAATATTACCATGGACTGGTACCTGACGCGGAGGGCTGATCACCCTTCCTTAATTTGTAAACGATCAAGATAACACTGCGTTTATATGACACAGTGCCCTATGCACCGTTGGGGTGCGGATAAGGGTTTTATTATTTTTATTATGTTGTAGGTGTCTGTTGTAACTTAGAAGAACGTCTATAATATTCTCAATATTATTAATATTTAAAGCATTTACTTTGTGGTTAGTCATTTTTACTTATTTATTTAATCAAACCCGGAACCTCCAGAACGGTACCCGAGCGTGCTGACCATTACACTGCGGAGGCGGAGGCGGAGACGTTATATATATATTCATTCATTCATTCATTCAATGGTGCATAGGGCACTGCATCATATAAACGCAGTGTTATCTTGATCGTTAACACATGAAGGAAAGATGATCAGCCCTCCGCTTCAGGTACCAGTCCAGGGTAATATTGAATAAATATAAGAGTGAAAAAATCACTTATATTTATTTGACCCCCCCCCCTGGGAATCAAACCCGGAACCTCCAGAACGGCAGCCGAGCGTGCTGACCATTACAATGCGGAGGCGGAGGCGGAGGCGGAGACGTGATATATATAGAAATATAAAATACATATATATAAGGAAAAATAATATCTTTCAACTTGTATTGAAATTCAGAATGTACAAAAGTGTATCTCGACTATGTATGTTATGTTTCGACGGAATTCAAATCGGGAATGCGCGGAAAGTATTTTTCAAAGTTTCAAACACAATGCATTCTTATTTCAAAGTATCCGGTTTATACAGGGTGTTACAAAAATATTATTTACAATAAACAACAACAAAAAACAAAGTCCTGATAAATTGTGCTTTAATGAGTTTGTCATCGTGCTCTAAAGCATGGGTCGGCAACCTTTTGTTGTAAAAGGGCCAAATATTTTTCATGGGGATCAGTGCGGGCCGCACTTGCAGTAGGTATACATACAATATTTATGTACAAATATTTTAGTTTTAAAAATAAAACGCTAAGTGTATATTTTAACGACATTTATTGTATTTAATAAAATCAATGAGATTTTTGTGATTGCATTTGACTTGCAAGTTTTTTAATATCAGCTTGCATTTTTGAAGTAAAGACGCGTAGTATTGCGTCTAAATGTGAATTCGATAACCGAG
Organism: Brachycentrus maculatus; assembly: GCF_059751285.1. NCBI lineage: Eukaryota > Metazoa > Arthropoda > Insecta > Trichoptera > Brachycentridae > Brachycentrus > Brachycentrus maculatus. Next base: position 116,668 of record NW_028280841.1, read on the forward strand.
AACAGTGTTTGTTTTTTCGATAATTCAGAATTGAAAAAGTTTGTTCACAAATATATGTACTACCAAACATAGTAATTATTTGCTGAGCAAACCTTTTTAAATCCTTGTAGTTTTCTTTCACTCGATTGTGTATAATATCGTCCGTCATGTGCGTTGCGGCGAGAATCTTGCGGGCCGCACCAAGATGTCTCGCGGGCCGCATGCGGCCCGCGGGCCGCAGGTTGCCGACCCATGCTCTAAAGCATTGTTCCGCAAAGTGTGTGCCGCGGCACATTGGTGTTGATTAGTTGGTGTGCCGAGGAAAAAAGTCTGCTTTTGTGAAAATAACACAATTGCTCCAAATTTTGATTGGCTTTGCTTAGTTAAGTAGACTCACATTTCGCATTAAACTTAATATGTTAAATGTGTTACCATCATATCGTAAATATGCACCTCTGAAATTTCTTAATTTGATAGGTGTACCTTGAATAGAAAAAGTTTGCGGAACACTGTTTTCTTAAGAACCTAATTTAAAAATAAGTTTTCTACTAATATTCTTACAAAGAAAAAAATATGCAAAACGATCCATAAATATTTAAAAGAACTTAAAAATAAAATAAAAACACTAGATAATCAAAAGCGTATGATTTGTCATTTGCGTAATTTGCTTTTAAAAAAACAGAGTTAGTAAATTATATGCCATTATTGCGTTTATGGCATGGCTATCATAAAACTTGACGCAATAACGATTTAACGATTGCTTTAATAATAATTATTATTATTTAATTTTTAATAGGTATTGTTCTGGTTCTATTACTAATCACATTCGCCTCATAAATTTGTGTAACTATCATTTCTTCACTCTTTTCATTCACAGGCCCAAACCATCGCAACACCTTTAAAATTAAAATATATATACATATGTGTGTGTGTGTGTGTGTGTGTGTGTGTGTGTGTGTGTGTGTGTATGTGTGTGTGTGTTTGTGTGTGTGTGTGTGCGTGTGTGCGTGCGCATGTGTGTGTATAATGTAAATGTATAAAAGAAAATCTTTATCAGTTTTTAAGTAATAGAATCTGGTTCAGTGGCCATTGATTCGACCTTTTCCTACCTACTACTATATTCCGTTTCCTTTCAAATATGGGATAAACGTTCAAAGAATAAATAATAATTGTTTGCATGCTGTGTTAGTGATTGTCCTGACGAAGAGACGGATACGTCTCGAAACCGGTAGACGTAAAAATCTCGGTGAGTGGTTATATACTAATTTTATTAACATTTTTGTAAAAAAATAAATAAGTTAAAATTACTAACCACAAAGTAAATGCTTTAAATATGAATAATATTGAAAATATAATAAACAATATTTGAAACACCCGGTAGTCAACACGTAAGTACCCGGTAAAACGTAATCCACTTTAAGGGCCGACCGTTAAATTTTCGTTAGACTTAACGGCCCGTTAAGACGTTGCGATGCATCGGATTTGCAGTCCGTTTGCAGCTGGGCGTATGCACGTTGCAAACGGCCGTGCTAAACACCCGCCAAGATTGAACGTTTAATTTTAATCGTTACACTTAAATAAATTGAGTTTATTTATGTTTTGTTACCAGAAAAAAAAAACGGATTTAAAAACTTGGTGCTGGAATGTTGCCAGATCTATTTTCCCGAGAAGCGATTCGCTTCTTTTATTCGCATATTATAATAAGCCGGACGTTTTCGAAAACGTACTGGACTCGCAATAAATGTTATTGATTAAATTTTGTTGTATGTTATAATAGTTTATAAAGAAAATCGCAATTTGTTTTGCCAACGTAATGTTTTTGTCTGCCTCCGTAGTGTAATGGTCAGTACGCTCGGCTACCGTTCTGGAGGTCCCGGGTTCGATTCCCAAGGGGGGCAAAAATAAATATAAGTGATTTTTTCACTGAAATATTTATTCAATATTACCATGGACTGGTACCTGAAGCTGGATAGATGGCTGATCACCTTTCCTTCATGGTTTAAAGATCAAGATAACACTGCGTTTTTAAGACACAGTGCCCTATGCACCATTCATGTAAGTAATGATCAAGATAACACCGCGTCAATTTGATGCAGTGCCTTATGCACCATTTGGTGCGGATAAGGGTTATAAAAAAATAAATTGTCTATGATATTGTTTGATATTGTTTAATTTACTGAATTCCACGTCATGTGTTTTGTAATACATATAGAATGTTGCCATTATCATATGTAAATTTTCATTTTTTTTTAAGTTCTGGACTATACGATAGAAGATAATCGAGACGTTGGAACAAAAGCCAGAAAAAAGGTTTTTTTTAAGCATGGAATATGTTGATATTTTATGTCAGAAAGTTTTTTTTTATTACGCGTAATAAGACGAAAAAAACACATACATTATGAACACCCTGAAAATGTGAATGTTAATAAAAAACATACATACTTAAATTGGATTCTCAGAACTTTTTTAAAGAGGACTTGCCATCATCGTTTTTTTTATAGCGTATTTTTCGTTTTTTGTGAAAATTATCTTTTTCTTTTAACTGGAATTGACGTTGACATCTCAACATAAATGAAAAAGAATTTGAAAGTCTAGGTATTCACAGGTCTTATAGGTATGTCATAGGCTGGTTTAAGTGATTATTTTATATACGTGTAACATAAACCATTCTACCTAAGACTACTTAAAGTTCAGATATTGCGTTTTTCCTTTAATTTAACACCTTATTTCATGTGTGAGTTCTAAGCATACATACAGATATTTAGAGGAAGAATACAGAAACATAACGCGATTCGAAAGCGTGGCTAGGCGACGTTGTCTATGGTCTGCAGATTTGCGATTTGCTAAAAATAGCGATGATAGGTTGCAATTCTGATAATTCTGGGTGGTCCGCCATTTGCATTTTTTCTTATTTTTTATGATGGATTTTCTCCTTTTATTTTAATATTTTTCAAGCTTTTTTATAATATCTCAATAAAGATGAAGAAGAATATGAAAGTCTGTGTTTACGACCTATCATAAGATAGTTAAGACATCAATTTTAACTCGTGCAACATTCATCGTTCTATCCAAAATTGGCAACCCCACTACTCAAATTATTGAAACTCCTAGATATACAATAAACATATGATTAATCTCGTGATACAATACATATTAGCTTACAACATCCATCCATCCCTAAAACCAGCCTTTGACAGGTCAACGGGCCTGTAAATACCCAGACTTCCATATTTCTCTTCATCTATGTTATTCAAAACCTTATCCGCACCCCAATGGTGCATAGGGCACTGCATCATATAAACGCAGGGTTATCTTGATCGTTAATACATGAAGGAAAGGTGATCAACCCTCCGCTTCAGGTTAATATTGGTCCAGGGTAATATTGAATAAATATTAAAGTGAAAAAAATCACTTATATTTATTTCACCTCCCCTCCTGGGAATCGAACTCAGGACCTCCAGTACGGTAGCCCAGCGTGCTGACCATTACACTACGGAGTCGGGTAAAAATATCTCCATCCATGTATATTCCATCTATGTTAAGATGACAAAAATAGCAAAAATAACTCCTAAGTGGAAAAAACCCAGGTTTGTGAACAAGTATTTGGAAACACTCAAATTGTGAAATTTTCTAGCTACTTCTCGGTTGCACAAGTCCACATTTGTGCCTACCTTTCAGTCACTGAATTCTACCACCTTTTGAGTTTATGGGGAAATATGTGAGTTTTCTTGCAGCCATAATGGGGAATTTTATCGTCTCCCGTGAAGTTTTCAGTTTCCACGCTTTATTTTATTATCTGTAAATCGAATTTTAACCGAAAAACCACGCAGAAATAAAGTGCCACATCGTTAATATCCTCTAAATGTAATTTTGACCGAGGTAAGAGGCGATTTTCCGAAATAAGTCGAAACATGCTAAAATAAATAAAATTTTAAAAATTTAATTTTTTTTTACTGAATTGTTAGTTATAATAATAAAATACCACTCAACGAGATTTTTGTCTACCAGTTTCGAGTTATACTCGTCTCTTCGTCAGGACAATCACTTCACTAATAATACGTAATAAATATCAAATTTTTACTAAAGAGTAAGTAACAGTGGTAAGAGTGGGATAGTCCCGTGTTATACTTTAGTAATAAAGCTTTAATTAAAATAGAACAGATGTCACAATAAACCTCAAGGTTGAGATCTCAAACGTTCAAATTAGAACGTGAACAGCCGCACTAGGGGTCGGACGTGTTTCCGATCGATTTGTAATTTGACTATTTTAGAACGCATTTTGACTTCATGCTTCACATCCATACATTACGGCTGTCCTAACTCAAAACACAATAAGGATTTTTTTGTGGTACGTTTTTTTTTGCATTTTTGGACTAAGTAGATTCTATTTAGTCCAAAATGCAAAAAAACGTACTACAAAAAAATGTCCCTTACTGTGTTTTGAGTTTGGACAGCCGATTAGGGTTGGAACAAGGAATTATTTTTTAATTTTTTTATTTGTGACTGAGATAGCGAGTTCGTAGACTGATATTCAACACTGAATCTTGGTATTGTGTGTGGCACACTTTAGTTTAATCGGCGAGCGTTTAACCCTAAAGCGGGGGTAGGTACCTCCCGGAGCGCTGCGCGAATAATTAATATGAGCAATGCGGCCCCCTCACGCGTGACAAAGGCCCGAAACTTTTCACCATATTCCTTACTAACCCGGAGTAATAGAAATTAACGTTTGCTAAATTGTTTTCTATGATCTAACTCCCCCATTATTTCATAACTCCGCCAACAGCAACCGTTGGCATTACTGACAAACTTGAGTTGTCGAGAAATCTTCATGAATAATTGGAAACTCGCCGCTTTCGGCAGTGCAGGGGAGAATTTTATTAAATATATATCGCTCACTCCTTTCCAGAACGTCAAAAATCAAAAAACTTGATTTTTCAGGAGAACGTTTTTAGAGTTTTAAATTATTATACAATGCATTAAAAATAAATATCAAGCCACTTATTGAACTTTTTACTGTGCAACAGATCTTTGAAGGTAAAACCTGAACGTTTTTTCTCCATATATATATATATATATATATATATATATATATATATATATATATATATATATATATATATATATATATATATATATATATATATATATATATATATATATATATATATATATATATATATATATATATATATATATATATATATATATATATATATATATATATATATATATATATATATATATATATATATATATATATATATATATATATATATATATATATATATATATATATATATATATATATATATATATATATATATATATATATATATATATATATATATATATATATATATATATATATATATATATATATATATATATATATATATATATATATATATATATATATATATATATATATATATATATATATATATATATATATATATATATATATATATATATATATATATATATATATATATATATATATATATATATATATATATATATATATATATATATATATATATATATATATATATATATATATATATATATATATATATATATATATATATATATATATATATATATATATATATATATATATATATATATATATATATATATATATATATATATATATATATATATATATATATATATATATATATATATATATATATATATATATATATATATATATATATATATATATATATATATATATATATATATATATATATATATATATATATATATATATATATATATATATATATATATATATATATATATATATATATATATATATATATATATATATATATATATATATATATATATATATATATATATATATATATATATATATATATATATATATATATATATATATATATATATATATATATAGTCAGCCACGTTAATGCCCAGACTTCCATATTCTTCTTCATCTTTGATAAGATGTCAAAAAATAGTATGAATCTATTTAAACTTATGGAGCAGCTTCAGCCGGTCGTCTTTGCTTCCCCTTGTAGCAAAAAAGTGGAAATATTTTTATTTCGAGTGTATTAAATGTCTTTTTTGCGTATTTTGTTGTTGTCATTGAAAAAGTTGGAATTAAAACGTTCTCGTGTCAAAATATCACTTTGCGTACGTCACTGGATGGAATTAAAATGGGTAAGAAACATTAAGTAATATCCAGCATCTCAAAAGTTTGTCTGCCACCCCCGGATTAGGGGATGTAATACTGCTGTTATAAATAATTCTCCAGTATTCTGCGTGCGAGTACTTACATCTACGCATTGCGATTATCTTCATAACTGAGTCTAAACCAGCTTAAAGGCTTTGTACCTCAAATGTCAAGGTTCGCAAAAGCTCTCTTTCTTCTATGAATTTTGATATTGAAAAAGTTTTACAACCAAATGAACATTTTTAAGGCTGGACATTTTTAACTGTCAAAGGTTGGTTTAAATGATCACTTTATACGGATGTGAAATTTACCATTGACAACCAAATTAATAAAATTTCGAGAGTAATATTTATGCTTCAATTATTATTACGATAAATTATTACGATTTGACATTTCGCTCACTCCTTTCAAGAACGTCATAAATCAAAAAACTTGATTTTTCAGGAGAACGTTTTTAATGTTTAAAAATATAATACAATGTATTAAAAATAAATATTAAGCCACTTATTGAACATTTTACTGTGCAACAGATCTTCTTAGGTAAAACCTGAAGGTTTTTTTCTCCATTTGAAAAATATTAAGTACGTTTAAAAAAATAATTAAACAATACATTTTTTTCAAAATGCAAGAACAACGCTTTCTTCCCTGTAGAGGGTAAATATTAAGTTAAAATATGCTTCTTTTGCTGGGATAAAGAACATTTTCTGGACATTCCGAAAACTTGCACAACTGAAGATTGACGATTTTTGATTTATGACGTTCTTGAAAGGAGTGAGCGATTTGTGAAAAAATAAAATTTTGAAAGAGAGAAAATTGATTGTGATTCATTTGTCTTCTTTCTCTCTTTCAAATTTTTATTTTTACACAAATGTCAAATCGTTATAATTTTTTTTAATGACCCGATGACGGAATAATTTTCCGAAACTGGTAATCACAAATAAGTGTTTATAAAAGTGGTATTACACAAAGTAAACAATGGATGAAAAGGAGAGTGTTTTCTTAGCATACCACAAAGTTATCAATGCTTTTAATACACAAAAAATTAATTAAAAAAAGTCGTCTTTAATTATTATTGTTGTACCATAAAATACTGCGAATGACATTCAACATTTTCAAAACAAATTTCTTAATGAAAAACGGTTTTATCCTTCGAGATTTCCTTGGGAATGTCCTGTATCGACGACGCGTATATTCTTAGAATCAATATTGATATTGGGAAAGACTAAGGGTTGGGAAACCCAAATAATTTAGGGCATTTGTATGATACGGGCAGATATAAAGGGTTGGAAAAGCGGAAACATCCCCAATACTACGCCCAATGAACCAGTTTTTTTACTGTAATATAATGATGGACCACATTGCGTAAATAAGAGGGTTTGCAGAAGGACACAGCTAGCAAAGTAACTCCAACATCCTTTTATTTTCGGATGTATTTCCTTCAAACATCCCTCTGAATATTTTCTGTTTTATGTTTCAATATATTAATTTATAGTATCTTCTTTTTGCAATTTCCCAGAAGAATGTGCGACAAAACGATGTATGCTAGATTTATATTATCCACTGACACTTCGTGATGGAATTGCATTTTTAATATATTATTAGATTAAAACCAACATTTTTAGCTTTTCCACTTTATTTTTATTTGACCAGCGACCGGGTTTCGTCGTTACCAACATCATCAGACTGAACTGATGATGTCGGTAACGACGAAACCCGGTCGCTGGTCAAATAAAAATAAAGTGGAAAAGCTAAAAATATTGGTTTTAATTTAATAATATATTATGTATGATAGATGTTCGATTAGTGAAATAAGGAAGGAATGCAAAGCTGAGAAAAGCATTATCGATGAAATTAAGAAAGGTGTGTTGAGATGGTAGGACATGTGGAACAACTGAGTGAGGAAAAAACGGTAAAACGAGGCGAATGTTATTGGAAAAAGGAGCAGAGGAAGACCGAGGAAAAACTTGGCACGATCAGGTATGCCAAATAGATAAAAGCGGTCAGGTTAGGAGTCGAAATAATTGGCGAGTATGTATGAGGAGATGCATGAACGTGGAAGAGGAGAAGAATGTTTGCAAAGACAGAGTGATGTGGCGTTCTATTCTCTCTGCCTACCCCTGAGGGAAAGCGGCGTGTTTGTTAGTTAGTAAGTCATTTATAATACCACTTAATAAGTTTAATTTAATTCTTCACAATTAGTTTCGAAAAATACGGTTGTTTTCATCTACAGACGAATAGTAAAACATATCAACATGTTATCGACATGTCATTCCCGAAAATGAATGCCGAATGAATAAAGAATATGTAAGATACTTCTTGAATTTGGTAAGGAGACAAAAAGATGAAAATTTTCTCACGCAATAGGTAACAATCTTATGAAATTTCTTTCATTCACATCCTCAAGATCACATCTGTGTTTGATATTTTCCCGAAAGTTCTTTTGTCCGTTTTGTTTCATAGTACGAAAGGTCCTTTTCAGGGACATTTGACCTGTAATGAGGGTCTTACTCGGGTCCAGAGCACTTTAGAAAATAGCCCGAAAATGGGTACAATCAAAAACATGTGCGATTCTATATGACGATATGAAAATGGCCGCATTAAAAATATATATAAGTGCTCTTCATTACCTTTTCTTGCGCTTGTCCGCTTTACTTTTCTCGCTTATGGCGTCCGTAAATGTTTTCGGAATCTTGATATTAAAACTGCTGACAAAATGGCAATTTGCAAAACGGTTAAATTATATTTAAACATAAGATAATGTGAAATTACTGAAAAATAATACATTGCGGCACAAAATTATTCACCCTATCGGAAGATGTTATAATTTTTGCAAATGGTGTTGCACATAATATTGATTGTGTATAATATGGAAGTGTATGGAAGTGAAACATGGAGTTGGCAAAAGAAGGATGAAAGTAGACTGAATGCAGTCGAAATGCGATCTCACAGAAGAATGTGCGAAAAAACGATGTATGATAGATGTGCGAATAGTGAAATAAGGAAGGAATGCAAAGCTGAGATAAGCATTATCGATAAAATTAAGAAAGGTGTGTTGAGATGGTTTGGACATGTAGAACGAATGAGTGAGGAAAGAACGGTAAAACAAATTTATGAGGCGAATGTTATTGGGAAAAGAAGCAGAGGAAGACCGAGAAAAGCATGGCACGATCAGGTATGCCAAAACTTGAAAGTGGTCGGGTTAGGAGTCGTAACAATCGGCGGGTATGTATGAGGAGATGCATGAATGTGGAAGAGGCGAAGAATGTTTGCAAGGACAGAGTGATGTGGCGCTCTATTCTCTCTGCCTACCCCTGCGGGGAAGAGGCGTGATGTTTTGTTAGTTAGTTACTTTTATTATATTTGATATTTCGCTCACAACGTCACATATCAAAAAACTAGATTTTTCAGGAGATCGTTTTTAAAGTTTAAAAATATAATACAATGTATTTAAAATAAATATCAAGGCACTACTTATTGAACATTTTACTGTGCAACAGATTATTTTAGGTAAAACCTGAATGTATTACTCCATTTGAAAATATTTAGTATATTTAAAAAAAATAATTAAACAATACCTTTTCTTCAAACTGCAAAAGCAACACTTTCTGTCGTGTAGCGGGTAAATGTTTTGTTAAAAATATGCCGCTTTTGCTGGGATAAAGTACATTTTCTGGGCATTCCGAAAACATGCACAACTGAAAATTGACGATTTTTTTTTAAATATGACGTTAAAAGGAGTGATCGATTTGTGAACTAGACAGCTGCAATTTACAAACAGATTGATAAAACGGGCACAAATGTGTATCATCACTGGCGGCAGCCACTTGGCGGATATCATATTTTTCACTTAACAGAAAAAGTTGTGATAGTTCATGATTTTTGTCACTCAAAATCTATTTTTTATCTAGTAAAAAAGTTATTTAAAAACTAAAATTGGATGATTAATTTAGCGCCGCCTTGAATTCGTCTCTATACTGCATGTCTTATTTACAAATATTAAATATGATGTGAGATGTGTCCGCCTCCGTAGTGTAATGGTCAGCACGCTCGGCTACCGTTCTGGAGGTCCCGGGTTCGATTCCCAAGGGGGGTAAAATAAATATAAGTGATTTTTCCACTGTAATATTTATTCAATATTACCATGGACTGGTACCTGAAGCGGAGGGCTGATCACCTTTCCTTCATGTGTAAACGATCAAGATAACACTGCGTTTATATGACACAGTGCCCTATGCACCAGTGGGGTGCGGATAAGGGTTTTATTATTATTATTATAAATATGATGTACGTACAACGCCATATGAAAAAAATACAACATCTCTCGATAAGGTGATTAATTTTGCGCCACCATGTATTGTTATGATTTCGAATAATATGAGTTCCTTGTATGATTCTATAAAGTGCCAGCTCGCTAATTCGAACGTAAATCGTGCAATGGGTTGCTCGGATTAGGGAATTCGTTCGGATTACCGAGGGTTTTTAGGAAAATCAGAGAAAAAATTTGTTTTAAAAATGCTCTTTATTTCAAAGTCAATGTATAAACCTGCTCATATCTTGTTTTCTTAAGACTAGCAAGTGCGTTAGTAGTCAAGTTAGTACGCCTGCGCGGCGCGCTGTCATAGTCTGTGCGCGGGATGTGTACTCAAGTTTTTATTCAAGACTAACAATACTACTTTGAACCATGAGTAGTACTTTAAATAGAATTAAAATATTTGACTCTTTTTTTATAAAATACAATATAACGTCCAATGTGCTTTGTAAAACAATTTGAAGTAAAAAAAAACTGTATACTGTATATCTGTATATTTATTATAAACCCTTATCCGCACCCCAATGGTGCATAGGGCACTGCGTAATACAAACGCAGTGTTATCTTGATCGTTTACACATGAAGGAAAGGTGATCAGCCCTCCGCTTCAGGTACCAGTCCAGTGTAATATTGAATAAATAGTACAGTGAAAAAATCACTTATATTTATTTGACCCCCCCTGGGAATCGAATCCGGGACCTCCAGAACGGTAGCCGAGCGTGCTGACCATTACACTACGGAGGCGAACAAAATAATACAAATTGTATAATCTTTATGTTTTCAAAGTTTTCTGACTAATGGTGTCGGTATTAACTTTGTAACATTCATTATTTAATTAACTTCGTTAACAGTATCACTATATAAAGGATTTGTTATAACATTATCAGTTTCAGCAAACAGTCCTCCCGTCCATAGGTGCTTTAACTAATGATGTCGTCTTGAACTATGTGACATAATTATTAATATATCGCTCACTCCGTTCAAGAACGTCATAAATCGAAAATCGTCAATTTATAGTTGAGCATGTTTTCGGAATGCCCAGAAAATGTACTATATCCCAGCAAAAGGCATATTTTAAACAAAATATTTACCTAAATTGATTCGGCAGTCACATACGGTGTTTGAAAATGATGCGGAATGCATCTAAAACACGTGTCACAGTAGATTTTAAGAAATAGTGGTATTTACTAAGTAAAACATTAATTAAAAATTAATATTTACCCGCTACAGGGCAGAAAGTGTTGTTTTTGCATTTTGAAGAAAAGGTATTGTTTTATTATATTTTTAAATATGTTAAATATTTTTCAAATGGAGAAAAAAACCTTCAGGTTTTACCTAAAAAGATCTGTTGCACAGTAAAAAGTTCAATAAGTGGCTTGATATTTATTTTTCAACATTGTATTATATTTTTAAACTTTAAAAACGTTCTCCTGAAAAGTCAAGTTTTTTATTTATGACGTTCTTGAAAGGAGTGAGCGTATTACTATGCTTCGTATTAAAAAAAATAGTAAAAAAAAAAAAGTATATTTTCTAGCGTTTAGATCTGTTGCACAGTATAAAGTTCAATAAGTGGCTTGATATTCATTTTGAATACATTTCATTATATTTTTAAACTTTATAAACGATCTCTTGAAAAATCAAGTTTTTTTATATATGACGTTGTTGAAAGGAGTGAGCGAAATGTCAAATATGATTGACGTGCGACACCATTTGCAATAATTACAAAATCTTCCAACAAGGTGATTTATCTGTATAAAACATATTTTTTGTTTCGATATTTCTAATTTTAATGATAGAACAATTTAACGTTTTTAGGGCAACACAGAAACGGGTTTAGACTGGCAACACTTGGAGCAAATTAGCGAGAAACTCTAACAAATAATTAGTTTTCTGGAGTATTTTCTGACATTTTCCGGTCCTTTGATTAACGTTCCATTACATCAATTAAGAAGAGATATAACTTCGGCGCCCTTCAGTACCAAGCTGAGAGATGTTTGCGAACGGAGATTTTACCTCGTTCAATCAACTCCTCACCCTGAACACTTAAAGGGTAGTTTTTTTTTAGAAAAATAGCACATTATCTCTCATTACCGGGATGAAAACTTCCTAAATCCACGATTTGACAAAATAAAGTTTAAATATAATAATTATGACTAATTAAAGCAGCGGTTTGGGAACTTTTTTTAACCATTATAATATTACATTAAATCGATATTACCCCCCCCCCCCCATTTTGAGAAGAAGACAATCAATGTATATTTTAAATTAACATTATTTATTGAATTAATTTACACAAAATAAAAAAAAAGTCAAATAAAAATAGAAAATACGTAATGGACAACAGAACCGCATAACTCTGGATTCCATCTGTCCATTCCCTGTCTCATAACATGACCTGCCCGTTACTATTTCAGCCTGGCAACGCGATCTATCACGTCGACAACCTTTTCCGGCGTCTAATTTCTTGATTTCTGATTTTATCTCTCAGACTTGTAATGTACATAGTAATTTCCACTTTTAACTGACTGTCATTATTATTTTTTTTTGAAATTTAAGTGGACAGATACATAAATTCATTTACATACGAGTAACACAAAACAGGTATTTGTACCATTCCAGTTACAAAATTTTACATTTGTAATTAATAAAAATACCTGGAAGAGGGACGGGGGGGGAGGAAAAAGGGAAAAGAGAAAGATCAAAGCTCAACCTAAAGACAAATTATGTAAAAATAGGGACACACGACGATATGAATATCGACTTACTACTTGACAATGTCGAGTAGAACATATTATTTTTTGACATCTCATCAAAGATGAAAAAGAATATGAAAGTCTAGGCATTTACGGGGCTGACGACCGTCATAGGCTGGTTTAAGTGATCACTTTACACACGTGTAACATTCACCAATTCTACCCACTGTTGACAACCACACTATTCAAATTCTTGGAAGTTCTATATATATGAACCAATTTCGAAACATTGTTTTTGAATCACTAGAACTTCACTTGAGACTTGAGACTTGAGATTGGTGAGATGAAAAGAAGCTTTTTATCGAGCAGAAACTCTTCAGAAGACTTCCATATTCTTCTTCATCTTTGATGAGATGTCAAAAAACAATATGAAAAATAACTCAATTAATTGGAGATAATCCAGATTTGTGAACAATTATTTGGAGACACTCAAAATGTCGGAATACATTTCTTTACATCCCCCTTTGGGAATGAAAATTACTTGGAATTTTTCGTCAAAATCACTCATTTTTCATGTCTATTACTCACAACCCTCGAATTGGAATGATCTTTTTGATATGCGATAGATTTGTTAATGATAAAAACCAGATAATGCCGTTTTCCAAACTAAAAATAACCTAGAAATGATAACAAAGCCAACATTGAAATAGAAAACGAAAGATTTGAAAAGAATCTGAAAGGGTTGTCGACTCTCGACAAGTTTATTACAAATTGAAAATGATCTCTTCAACGTGGATACATATATCTCTTGTAGTGTACACCGGGCGAATGGAGTTCGCAGATTTTTCATTCCTTTCAGGCGACCCGCATTATTTATGTGGACATTTTATCATTCCCGGAATCTGAGAACATATTGTGTGTCTTTTTTACAGGAAGTACGGGTGTTCCTGCTTCCAGGGCTACAGCGGCAGGGACTGCGGCGAGGGACCTCTGTGCGAGCGCCACGGACATCCTTCTTGCCACAATGGAGGTACCTGCAGGTAAACAACAAACACTCATTTAGTAATTTGTTTATAATAGAATCATCGCTCGTGATGAATATTTTAACTGTTTTTTTTTTAAGTGTGTGAATTTTAAGTAAAAACAACAACAAAAAAGTGATATCACGATGGAGTTATTTTAATATTGGTAACATTGCTAAATTATTGGCGGCTCTATTTATTGATGTCTATGGTCAACCCTCCCCCCCTCCCCTCATATTTGTACAACACAAATGGTAGTGTAGTGGTAAACAAACAATCCACACTATTACTATTACAGCTCTATAAACCATAGACAATAAACCATATGACGTCATAAAACGTTAGATGACGGAAATTCTTCATATATCCCTTAGTTCTCTACATATTTCAATAAGAATGCTACCGATAGTCTTGTGATTTTTCATATTATTTTTTAAGCCAATAATCACACATCGTGATATTTATCCATTGTAAAAGAAGCGAAGATTGTTTGCAAAGATGTATTGGTGTGGCGTTTTATCATCTCTTCCTACCCCTGCAGTGAAGCGGCATCAACCAAGTGTCAAGAATGATCACTCCTTTAATTTCATTTGATACTTCATCCATTTGAGCAGTATAAAACCGACCCCTAAAAAAAACATCGTAAGAGCGCTTGTGCACTACACGAATTTCACCATCCGGCAGTTCGTTTTTTTTAATTTTTTTAAATAAAAGTGACCACGACAGTTTAGCGTGATCGAATTTACGCGCACCGTGATCACGCATCGATCGAGCGCACCGATCCCAAGAAAGAAAGACAAAAGCACAAGCCAATCCAATCAAATCATCCGTTTTATATGCTAACTGACGTGCCGGACGGTAAAACTCATTTTAATTCCGTGTAGTGCATAAACGCCCTAACGTTCGCTGAATACTCTGAAATTACATATTTTAAAGCTTACGAGTGAGACTGCCATTAAAAAAGTCTTCCATTATTTCATTCGCGCCATTTTCTGCCTGATCTTCCAAGATATAATTATTTTAGCTCGTTCTCGGTAGCTTTTTGGAAACAGATTAGCATAACTCTCTCGAGATATGTATTACTAATACTAGATTAGGGACATATTTCTTGTTTTATTCCTGTTTCCCGACGTTTCCCCATCGCATTTTACTTTATAATGAGGATGCGCACCTAATATTTCAGGCATTTCTTGGCGGCAGTCAAATTCAAGTTCCGGTTATTATTATCGGCTAATTTTTAATTTAGCCGAGCACGGGGGATCATCTCCGACAGATGAAAATTGAAATTGAATTAAATCTATTGGTTTTATGAATTTCTTGAATGTTTTTCGCAGATACATTGTGGCACATTTTATAAACTTTATAAAATAAAACAACTTTGTTTTAACCACTTTTTAATGTTAAATAGTAAAAAAGAATAGTTGTTTTTTTTCTATAAAGTTTCATTTATTGATTTTGCGTTGACTTTGTGCAAAATTGTCCGCCTCCGTAGTGTAATGGTCAGCACGCTCGGCTACCGTTCTGGAGGTCCCGGGTTCGATTCCCAAGAAGGGTAAAATAAATATAAGTGATTTCTTCACTTTAATATTTATTCAATATTACTCTGGACTGGTACCTGAAGCGGAGGGCTGATCACCTTTCCTTTATGTGTAAACGATCAAGATAACACTGCGTTTATATGACGCAATGCCCTATGCACCATTGGGTGCGGATAAGGGTTTTTTTATTGTTTCGGCATTCACTTTGTGGTACGACATGATTAAATTATAAATAAAACACTTGTTTTTTTTTACCACTTGATTATTACAACATTTTGAGTGTGTCCAAATACTTGTTCACAAATCTGGATTTTCTCCAATTAGGAGTTATTTTTTAGATTATTTTTGTGGATGAAAAAGAATATGAAAGTTTGGGCATTAACATGGCTTACGGCCTTCATAGGCTGGTTTAAGTGATCACTTTACACACACGTAACATGACTGACAACCACACTACTCAAATTCTTAAAACTTATAGATATATTGATCAAACTCGAAACAGGGTGCTCGACTTTAACTAGACTTCACTAGAGACCATCTATGGTGGAACTTTAAGGCTAACTTTATTATTAAAGGCTAACGGTTGAACCAGCCTGACTTATGACAGATCATTTAAATGCCCAGACTTCCATATTTATCTGTGTTGAGATGTCAAAAATGCAATTCATTATTTTCTAAGACACCGTTGTGGGTCTTGAATAGAAAATAAAGTGATAATATTCGTTTGTCTGTGAATTTTGGACAGCATAATTGTAGCCTCAATAACAATACACGAATGTCACATGACACCAAAATATCGTTTTTATTAGCACACCGGATATAACCGCTCTCTTCAGGAACATACATTAGTGGCCGCGTCATTCATTATTCATCGAGTTGCTGGAAAAAATGCAAATAAAACACTTGCGTACAACATTTAGAGTGTGTTCAAACACTTGTTCACAAATCAGGCTAATCTCCAGTTAGGAAGTATTTTTTACATTAATGTAAAATGTAAATGCAAAAAATAACTCCTATTTGGAGATAATCCCGATTTGTGAACAAGTCGCTCACTCCTTTCAAGAACGTCATAAATCAAAAATCTTCAAATATTTTTTAATAGATTTATATTATCCACTGACACTTCGTGATGGAATTGCATTTTTAATTTATTATTAGATTAAAACCAATATTTTTAGCTTTTCCACTTTTTTATTTGACCAGCGACCGGGTTTCGTCGTTACCGACATCATCAGACCAGTCTGATGATGTCGGTAACGACGAAACCCGGTCGCTGGTCAAATAAAAAAGTGGAAAAGCTAAAAATATTGGTTTTAATCTAATAATAAATCAAAAATCTTCAATTTTCAGTTGTGCATGTTTTCGGGATGTCCAGAAAATGTACTATATCCCAGCAAAAGCGGCATATTTTAAACTTAATATTTAACCGCTACAGGGCAGAAAGTGTTGTTTTTGCATTTTGAAGAAAAGGTATTGTTTAATTATTTTTTTAAATATACTAAATATTTTTCAAACGGAGAAAAAAACCTTCAGGTTTTACCTAAAAAAATATGTTACACAGTAAAAAGTTCAATAAGTGGCTTGATATTTATTTTTAATACTTTGTATTATAGTATTAAACTTTAAAAACGTTCTCCTGAAAAATCAAGTTTTTTTAATTATGACGTTCTTGAAAGGAGTGAGCGAAGTGTTTGGACACACTCAAAATGTTGTAAATAAGTTAACTGGTCAAATTATAAGCTAAAAAATATATATTTTCTACCGCTTCTCATGTATGTGAATACAATCCAGGATTCGGACCTCACATACAAATGAAAGAGTTTCTTTTCGATAAAAAGCTTTAATAATGTAAAAATAACGACTAATTATCTAATCTAATCTGTTTTTTTATTTTTTATATATATTTGCTGATATTTTAATAGTGTGGTTGTCAATCATGGGTGGAATGGTGAATGTTACACGTGTATAAAGTAATCACTTTAAACAGCCTATGACAGGTAATAAGACCTGTACATACTCAGACTATTAAATAAGGAATCAATGCAAAACTGAGGTAAGTATTTTCAATAAAATTAAGATATATGAGTTGAAACGGTTTCGATATGTGGAACGAATGAGTGAGAAAGAACGGTCGGAAATAGGAGCAGTGGAAAACCGAAGAAAACTTAGCATGAACAAAGCTTTTCAAATACTTGGGCGCGGTAAGATCAGAACTCGGAATAATCGGCTGGTATGTATGAAGAGATGCACAAATGTCGAAGAGACAAAGAATGCTTGCAAAGCCAGGGTGGTGTGGCGTTCAATTCTCTCCGCCTACCCCCGCGTGGAAGCGGCGTGATGTAAGTAGTATATGGGCGTTTGTCCACTATACGGAATTATAAAGAATTTTACCGTTCGGCACGTCAGTTAGCGTTTTAAAACGACGATTGGCTTGGATTGGCTTGTGCTTTCGTCCATCTTTCTTCGGATCGGAGCTCTTGATCGGTGCGTGAACACGTTGCGCGTAAATTCGATCACGTTAAGCTGTCGTAGTCGCTTTCATTTTTCAAAACCGGACTGCCGGACGGTAAAATTCCGGGTAGTGGGCAAGCGCCCTATGCAAGGTTTACCCTTCAAACCAATATAGGTCAGCTTTTCGCACCTAAATTTCTCGAGTTCAAATTCTAAAAGTGTTTTTAAACCAAAATATGGTACAATGATTAAAGAAAACACTTGTTTTTTACCATTTGAGTTTATACATTTTTTAGTTATTATACAGACCTGAATGATGGAACTTTAACTTCTGAAACATGTAGTCTATAATTAAACTCAAGTGGTAAAAAACAAATGTTTTCTTTAATCATTGTAACATGTCTTACCACAAAGTTAATGCCGAAACAATAAATAAAATACAAAATATGGTGATATGTAAATTTTCTGGTTGAAAACGTCTCAAACCACCTTTGCATAATCTTGCAACTCTGAATATTTCACATGTGTACCCTGTCACATGTGTATTTTTAAGCGTGGTTTGATAATGTTTACCAACTTACGACTACGCAATTTGAACACATGCCAAATATCTGCAAATCTCATGCAGTTATGCGTTCACTGACCCCGTACTATCAATTTTTCTAATTGCACTTTGAAAATTTCTGTTTACTTACGTATTTATTTTTACCTTTTTTCTTAATACAAATTGTACGTTTTATCGTGGGGCGCGATTGGGTGGACGGTGTCGAAGGTATACGACGTACTAATTATATTGATGAATGTTAGCAAATCCAAAATCATGGTTTTTGAAAGAGATGAATGTAGATCTGAGTGTGAAATATTGGTAAATGGGGAGATTTTGGAACAGGTAGATGATTTCATATATTTGGGTAGTATGTTTTCTAGGGATGGAAAGATTGATAAAGACATAGAAAGGAGAGTGAATGCTGGGAACAGAGTGAATGGTGCACTAAAATCAGTTTTAGCAAATAAAAATCTATCAGCGCAAGCTAAACTGGCAGTACACAATGGAGTTCTGGTTCCAACCCTTATGTATGGAAGCGAAGCATGGAGTTGGCAAAAGAAGGATGAAAGCAGACTGAATGCAGTCGAAATGCGATCCCTCAGACGAATGTGTGGCAAAACGATGTTTGATAGATGTTCGAATGATGAAATAAGGAAAGAATGTAAGGCTGAGATAAGCATTATCGATAAAATTAAGAAAGGTGTGTTGAGATGGTTTGGACATGTGGAGCGTATGAGTGATGAAAGAACGGTTTAACAAATTTATGAGGCGAATGTAGTTGGAAAAAGAAGCAGAGGACGACCGAGGAAAACTTGGCACAATCAGGTATGTCAAATACTTGAAAGCGGCCGGGTCAGGAGTCGTAATAATCGTCGGGTATGTATGAGGAGATGCATGAATGTAGAAGAGGCAAAGAATGTTTGCAAGGACAGAGTGGTGTGGCCTTCGATTCTCTCTGCCTACCCCTGCGGGGAAGCGGCGTGATGGTTAGTTAGTTAGTTAGTTAGTTTCTTCTTCTTTTTTTAATGCAAGTACCTGAAGGGCATCTGTCTCTTTTTTTCGCAAAATGTTATCAATGTCCTCTTAAAACTAATGAAGGTCGTTTGAAAATATCAAACTTTCCTAAAATAACGTTTTTTGTATTTCATATAATAAAATGACCACTCTTTAGTTTTTTCCACATTTATTTTATTTGACCAGTGACCGAGTTTCATCGTTACCGACATCATCAGACTGGTGGAGGCTAGATGAAAATTTATATAACACATAACAAGCGAGAGGTTGAAACCATGATTTTGTATAATTTTTCTGATAAAATAAATTTTAGCATTGTATTTTAATAATTATTACATAAAATACTAGTTGTGGTGAGGTTTTTAAGTATGATTTTAAAAATATATTTCTTTTTATGTTATATTTTATAAAATGTATCTACCATCGAAACACGTGTCACAATAGATTTTAAGAAATAGAGGTATTTACCGAGTAAAACTTACACTAAAAATACAATAATCTCATTTAAAACATAAATTTACATTATAAACAATTTTACAACTTTATTAAACGTTTTTTTTTAAATCTGCAATATTAATTATTAAAATTCGGGATTAAAATCATCAACGGACTGCTCTTTCTCGCATAGAATCGCTAATGAGAATTTCATTCGGGTTAAAAGGTCTATTTTCGCTTGAAATAATGCCCAGGGACTGCCTTTCGTTGCTCTTTGGTCCCTAATTAAAGCCCACGTTGAAACGTTAAGCGAGTATAGCCCTTAACACTCGAGTGGGTGTTATTAAATTCGGGAAATTAGATTCATGCATATTAAAAGCTAGTGCCAATTTCCGTGGGTTATAAACTTAGGCGTTTTTAAGAGGTTTTCTATTTCATTTCATACTAGCTGTACCCAGCCGCGCGATGCCTCGACTCAATCTGATTAAATGGAAATGAAAGAAAATAAAAACCACACATTTCTAAAAAAATCTAATCAACTTACCATAACGCCTTTTCTCCGCAGGGGTAGGCAGAGATAATAGAGCGCCACATTAATCTGTCAAGAAGCTCACTGTCCGCCATAAGCAATGTTTTATTTTGCGTATGCCAATTTTACTTTCAATAGATGGCGCTGCCATTACAAAAAGTTGTTTCATAAATAAACATGTTTTACCTATCACTGTGATACATCTAAATTATAACATCTTTAAGCCAAAAGCAATCGGTGAACAACTTAGGTGATTAAGATTTTGAACAAAGTAATAATTTAATTTAATTTAAATTGATATAAACATGACATAAAAGTGAGATACTGTTTTTCTATCACTGCGAACAACAAATCGCTCACTCCTTTCAAGAACGTCATAAATCAAAAAACGTGATTTTTCAGGAGAACGTTTTTAAAGTTTAAAAATAAAACACAATGCATTAAAAATAAATATCAAGCCACTTATAGAACTTTTTACTGTGCAACAGATCTTTTTAGGTAAAATCTGAAGGTTTTTTATCCATTTGAAAAATATTTAGTATATTTAAAAAAATAATTAAACAATACCTTTTCTCCAAAATGCAAAAAACAACTCTTTCTGCCCTGTAGCGGGTAAATATTAAGTAAAAATATGCCTCTTTTGCTGGGATATAGTACATGTTATGGGCATTTCGAAAACATGCACAACTGAAAATTGACGATTTTTGATTTATGACGTTCTTGAAAGGAGTGAGCGAAATGTGTTCGGTCTCCAACACGTGTTTCGACATTATAAGTTCTATTGTGAAATAGTTTTGTTACTATTGAATATATTATTCTTACAGGATAATCCACATACCTGTTTACCCGACCCTGGAAAATCGGGAGTGTACTGTCCTTTATATTTATGGATGAAATTAATATCGTAACACAAAACGACGATGATGCCAACGCTCGTCTGTGAGCTGTCCACATTTTATGTAACCGATATGATTTGGATGGTAATATTGAGAAAATTTATATTAGGGTGTCCGAAAATCCAAGTTTCCACATATTATTATTTAAAAATGCAGCTTAGGTGAATGTACGGCAAACGATGTACGATTGACAGGCGCCGTGGTGTAGTCGGGTAGACGCTTGACTGCGAATCTGGCGTAGGAGATTCAATTCCCGCCAATTACAAAATGAATGCGAGTAAGATTTATTTTCAATTGGTCTGGGTGTTCGTGATGTGATATTTTTATTTACCTTCCCTATCCTTACCATCCTACCTGCAGACTTGCCTCTAAAAGTAGGAGCTTTGCGGGTTATTTCTTTTAAAAAAAATACGATAAATGTTCGAATGGGGATATAAGGAAAGAATGCAAGGTTGAGATAGGCACTATCGATAGAATTTGGAGAGATGTGTTGGAATGGTTTGGGCGTGTGGAACGAATGAGTGAAGAACGAACAGTTAAAGAAGTTCTTTAAGGCGGTATGGACACGTAGAGCGAATAGAAAGTATATTTGGCAAATTATAACGTAAGAACCGAACGAATATGGCCGAAAAATATTTGGTAGTACCAGATCAATCAGAACCTAAAATCTGGTGGTGTCAAAAGTCTACGTAACCGGAGGGCGCATGTATGACTAGATGTATGGATGTGAAGGAAGCTAGGAGTGTATGTCAGGACAGACGAGTGTGGCGTCCCAACCTCTCTGCTTACCCCTGACGTGAAAAGCCGTTACGATAGTATTATCTTATGGTGTGTTCAGTTAAGAATACATACTCATAAAATCCACATCGAAAAAAGTAGCCTTTTACGTTTACTATATTATTTGATTAAAACCAATATTTTTAGCTTTTCCACTTTATTTTTATTTGACCAGCGACCGGGTTTCGTCATTACCGACATCATCAGACTGGTGTCGGTAACGACGAAATCGACATCATCATGATGTCGGTAACGACGAAACCCGGTCGCTGGTCAAATAAAAATAATGTGGAAAAGCTAAAAATATTGGTTTTAATCTAATAATATATGAAAATGCAATTCCATCACGAAGTGTCAGTGGATAATATAAATTTTACGTTAACAATTATATTTTGTTACCATTTTATAGAAATCAACTGACGTAATTTAAGGCGATGAATTTTTGGAACAACCTAATCCGTTTCGTAATAATGAATTATAACACGTGATCAAACATGTGCTAGGTCACGTGTTTCTGATTTCCATTTACAATATAATAATATCTTTATATTTCTGTAATGTAATAATCATTCTGTCCGCCTCCGTAGTGTAATGGTCAGCACGCTTGGCTACCGTTCTGGAGGTCCCGGGTTCAATTCCCAGGGGGGATCAAATAAATATAAGTGATTTTTTCACTCTAATATTTATTCAATATTACCCTGGACTGGTACCTAAATCGGAGAGCTGATCACCTTTCCTTTATGTGTAAACGATCAAGATAACACTGCGTTTCTATGAAGCAGTGCCCTATGCACCATTAGGGTGCGGATTAGGGTTTTATTATTATTATTATTTAATAATCATTAAAAGATCGTGTTACAATTATTATTTTTGCTCTTATTATTAGATTTGATTATTCACTCTCCCCAAAAACCTATTAGAAAATTCTCTAATATCGTTTCCCAAAAATTCCTTATCTTACTTTTTATTGTAAATGTTTCCGTTTAAGTTAGTATTTCATCTGTTACTTACATATTTAAGAGAAATTGGGTCTTTTCTAACTTCAAAAGTTACGTATGATATTATAATTATCTGGTCAAATTATAAGCTTAATAATAAAAATGAAAATGGTATTTTCTGGCGTTTCTCATGTGTGTGATTATAATCCAGGATTCGGATCTCACAAACTAATATAAGAGTTTCTGCTTAATAAAAAGCTTCTTTACATCTCACCAATAGATGTCTCTAGTGAAGTTCTAGTGATTCATGAACAAGGTTTCTAAATTGGTTCATATATATAGAACTTCCAAGAATTTGAGTAGTGTGGTTGTCAATAATGGGTAGAATTGGTGAATGTTACACGTGTGTAAAGTGATCACTTACACCAGCCTATGACGGTCGTAAGCCCCGTAAATGCCCAGACTTCCATATTCTTCTTCATCTTTGATGAGATGTCAAAAAATAATATGTATGACTATTTATTAACAACATTTTGAGTGTGTCCAAATACTTGTTCACAAATCTGGATTATCTCCAATTATAGGAGTTATTTTTCATATTATTTTTTTGACATCTCATCAAAGATGAAGACGAGTATGGAAGTCTGGGCATTTACGGGGCTGACGACGTCATAGGCTGATTTAAGTGATCACTTTACACAAGTGTAACTAATTCTACCCATTATTGAAAACCACACTACTCAAATTATTGGAAGTTCTATATAAATGAACCAATTTTGAAACATTGTTCTTGAATCACTAGGACTTCACTAGAGACATCTATAAGTGAGAAGACTATTTATTAGCCTCCGCCTCCGTTCGCCTCCGTAGTGTAATGTTCAGCACGCTCGGCTACCGTTCTGGAGGTTCCGGGTTCGATTCCCAGGGGGGGGTAAAATAAATATAAGTGATTTTTTCACTATACTATTTATTCAATATCACCCTGGACTGGTACCTGAAGCGAAGGGCTTATCATCTTTCCTTCATGTGTAAACGATCAAGATAACACTGCGTTTGTATTACGCAGTACCCTATGCACCATTGGGGTGCGGATAAGGGTTTTATTATTATTATTCTATAAAAGTTGTTAACCACTATTTATTGGTATATTCGATAAAAGTTGTTAACGACTATTTTTTAGTATATTATTTCAAAGTTAACGATTAATTCTAGGTTTGTTCTATTCAAGTTGCTAACGAATATTTATTGTTCTATTTTTAAAAAAAAGTTGTTGACGCCTATTTACAAGTCTTTTCCATAAAACCTACTAACGATTACCATGTTTATACGGTTATTCAATAAAAGTTACTAACGATTATTCGTAGGTCTATTACATAAATGTTAAGGACATTTATCCTTTATGGAAAAGGAATGGAGGAGGAAAATTGGGTGCAATTATATATGTGAGAAAAAGGAGAATGAAAGCAATGTTTAGGGTACTTTATTAAGTTAAATGATGCGCTTATTTTGGTGGTAGTGTAGTGGCTAGCTAGTTATGTAATGTTCTGATTTAGACGTCTCGTTGCATCAATATTCAGTAAAACCGTAATTTTTTATTTTAATTGTTGGTTTTGGTTGGTTGGAAGATATTGCTTTTTAGCAATAAGCCCGCCAATGAACTTATTTATTTTCTGTACATGAAGTTTAAATAAATAAATAAATAATAAATTGTAATGGGCAATTCACCTAAAATTCAGTCCAAAAAATGTATTATAATATACCTTAGCCCTTATAATATTGAACAAGCCTACGTGGAATTTATGATCAAGACAACACCGCATTATTTTATGCGGTTCTTTATGCGCTTTTTGCTGCGTATAAGAAAAACAGAAAGAGATAAAGAGCTAGTCGCAAGTAATAAAATTCATGCGTCAAAGAACCCTTCCTTGGGGAACCCCTAAGGTGGTTTCAATCTTCTTCTTCTTCTTCTTTTTGTAGATCCTAGGGATCTGTTTGTGCCTCCGCATGTCGCTCTTGGGATGTTGACTCCCAGCTGTCTTTCCATCTTTTCGGAGGTCTGCCTGAGGGTCTGCGTCCTTCAGGGTTACCTTGAAGAACTATACGTGGAAGTCTGTCTTCTGACATTCTATTTATATGTTCATTCCAGTATCGCCTTCGTTGTCGTCCCACCTCACGATATCTTCCATCTTACACATGCTCCGGTTATCGGTATTTCTTACTCGGTCTCGCAATGTGTTTCCGGTTACGGATCGGAGAGTCTTCATCTCGGAGGTTCGAAGTCGAGATTTTGTTCTGGAAGTATCTGCTGTTGCCTCAATCCCATAAGTGGCTATTGGTCGAACACATGTTTTTTACATTTTCATTTTACTTTCTATTCTCATGTGTTTGTTCCAATGATTTAATTGATTCTTTTGTTCCAGGCAAATGGGTGCAGCCGCTGTAAGCTGCGACTGTCCCAGCGGCTTCACTGGAGATCTCTGCGAATTACCAGTTTTAGCTCCAGGTACAACATTAATATTTATTATTAATATGTAAAGCATTTACATTGAGGTTAGTCATTTTAAAAAATATTACAAAAATGTAAGTAATATTGGTATATAACCACTCACCGACATTTTTTTCTACCGGTTTCGAGACGTACCCGTCTCTACGTCAGGACAATCACTACAACAGCATGCAAACAATACTACACGTCACTACCATTCACCCAACGACAAATGCGATTTTAGTCAACTTAAGGAACAACATGCACTAATTGCATTTTGATAGTGCATGTAAGTCCTTTTCTTGTCTCATATTCGCCTGAAAGATCGCATTTCAACTGCATTCAGACTACTTTCATCCTTTTTTTAACTCGATGATGGTTTTCCAAAATTATATTAAGATTGGCATTGACTGGGATATTTATAGCTATAAAGTGTAAATTCACAAAATTTATTTTTCTTACATTTTATCATAATTTTCTCTACTTAGTTCATCAAAAAATGACTATACAATAACAGTCTGACAGGAATCCAAGAGTTTCTGTATCAGATCCAGGAATGCTGTGGAAGCTTTCAATGTATTTCAAAGTGCTGTACAAACATTATCAGTAAAATTTGAAGGTGTTGGTAGCAACTACAAAAGATTCCGAAAGACACTTTTGTCATCTTGACTGTACTCTTGGGTATTTTTTTCTAGTTGGCTGTGAGGATGGGTCGTGTGTTTTGGAGTGTCCTTACGACGGCGACCCCAACAACGCTTGCAACTGTAATCCTGAAAACTCCGTCATTGTGACACCAGGTAAGATTTAACCCTAGATTTCGGGACATTCGTAAAATTTACGACGGACATCCAATCTGTGGGGAGCACATAGGCAACACATGTAAAGAATGTTTTGACAACTAGCATGTATCTTAATTTCTTACCCATATTTTATGTTATTTTATTTTTACGATCAAGTATTTTTCGTATTTTTTACGATCAAGATAACACTGCGTTTATACAATGCACTGCCCTGTACAGATAAGGGTTTGAAGAGGCTCGGCCACCGTACTGGAGGTCCTGGGTTCGATTCCCAGGGGATCGAACATAAGTGATTTTGTCACTCTTATATTTCATATTATTTTTTGACATCTCATCAAAGATGAAGAAGAATATGGAAGTCTGGGCATTTACGGGGCTGACGACCGTCATAGGCTGGTTTAAGTGATCACTTTACACACGTGTAACATTCACCAATTCTACCCATTATTGACAACCACACTACTCAAATTCTTGGAAGTTCTATATATATGAACCAATTTAGAAACCTTGTTCATGAATCACTAGAACTTTACTCTTATATTTGTTCAATATTACCCTTGACTGGTACCTGAAGCGGAGGGCTGATCACCTTTCCTTCATGTATTAACGATCAAGGTAACACTGCGTTTGTATGATGCAGTGCCCTATGCACCATCGGGTGCGGATGAAGGTTTGCAGAAGAAGAAAAATTAAAAGCAGAGTGTTGTAATATATCATTTTATAAAATAGTAGCCAAACAAGCGGAAGATTGATGAAGAATCTTCCAGGCAAAGCAAAACGATCAAAATCCATGAAAATATGTAGTCCAAACACTTGGGGGAAATTAGGAATCTGTTTACTTTGTGGCCTATAGCTGTCTCCTGGGACTCTCCGTTAATTACTCCAGTCTAGCTGGCTTACTGTTCGGGGCAGAGTATAAAGGGACGCGCTACGGTACACAAGACATTAAGTGCACAGTATAACGTATGGCGTGTAGGGCAGGGGTGGCAAACGGCTGCATTACAGGGTTTCAATGAACCTTAATACAATGTGCAACATTTAGCATGGTCTTATACAATGTGTAACATTTAACACGTCTTTATACAATGTGTAACATTACCCATGTTTTTTAAGTCTTTACATCTTTATGCATTTTCTAATATTATCTATAATATTTACGTCAAGTTGTCTTTAAACAATTTGTAACATCACTCATTTTTTTACTCTTTGCATTATGTAATATTAACCATGATTAATATCGTCTTTACATCTTTATTACCCAAGTCTATACATCTTTGTAATCCCCCATAATTTTTAGGTCTTTTTCTTTAAACAATGTGTAACATAATCTATGATTTTTACATCTTTACGCCTTTCAGCAATGTGCAACATCACTTACTTTTTAAGTCTTTACGTCTTTATACATCATGTAATTTAACCCATGATTTTAAGGTCTTTATACCTGTTCACATTATGTAATATAACCCATGATTTTAAGGTCTTTGCATCTTTACTACCCATGCTTTTTATATCAATACATCTTTTTACATCTTTTACATCTTTTTACATTATGTTACATATATCACCCATTATTTTTACGTCTCCGTCTTTATACAAAGTGTAACATTATCCATGATTTTTAAGTCTTTACATCTTTATCCAATTCGTAACATTTCCTACGATTTTTACGTCTGCATGCAAGCCGTAATATTACTCATAATTTTAGCTCTTTATACAATGTGTAACGCTAGCCATAGTTTTTAACGTGTTTAGGTCTTTAAACCATGTGTGACATCTTCCAGGGTTGACAATAATTTTTTTTTTAATACTAAACTCAACCATAAACGGTATCGACAAGTAGCATGTGAAAGGTGAATTGTCAAATGAATGATACCATAAATCGCTCACTCCTTTCAAAAACGTAATACATCAAAAATCGTCAATTTTCAGTTGTACTTGTTTTCGGAATACCCAGAAAATGTACTATATCCCAGCAAAAGAAGCATATTTCTAACTTAATATTTACCCGCCACAGGGCAGAAAATGTTGTTCTTGCATTTTGAAGAAAAGGTATTGTTTAATTATATTTTTAAATATACTAAATATCTTTCAAATGCAGAAAAAACCTTTAGGTTTTACCTAAAAAGATCTGTTGCACAGTAAAAAGTTCAATAAGTGGCTTGATATTAATTTTTAATACATTGTAATACATTTTTAAACTTTAAAAACGTTCTCCTGCAAAATCAAGTTTTTTGATTTATGACGTTCTTGAAAGGAGTGAGCGAAATATGATTTCTGAATTTCACCTAAGACAGATCGTAAGATCTGTAAATACCCAGATTTCTTTATTCTTCTTCATCTACATTGATATATCAATAT
This sequence comes from Brachycentrus maculatus, assembly GCF_059751285.1. Lineage (NCBI taxonomy): Eukaryota > Metazoa > Arthropoda > Insecta > Trichoptera > Brachycentridae > Brachycentrus > Brachycentrus maculatus. The sequence goes on from NW_028280841.1 coordinate 145,644, forward strand.
TAATAACTTCTAAGTGGAAAAACCAGATTTGTGAACAAAAATTTGGATATGCTCAAAATATAGTTTGGGAACTTGTTTGATATAATAACACTCACTCACACACCCACCCATTCTTCTCTTTTCTCTCTTAATATACAACAGTATTCATTACATATCGCTCACTCCTTTCAATAATTATTTAATAAAAAAACTTGATTTTTCAGGAGAACGTTTTTAAAGTTTAAAAATATAACACAATGTATTAAAAATAAATATCAAGTCACTTATTGAACTTTTTACTGTGCAACACATCTTTTTAGGTAAAATCTTAATGTTTTTTCTCCATTTGAAAAATATTTAATATATTTAAAAAAATTATTAAACAATACCTTTTCTTCAAAATGCAAAAACAACATTTTCTGCCCTGTAGCGGGTAAATTTTAAGCTAAAAACATGCCTCTTTTGCTGTGATATAAAACATTTTCTGGGCATTCCGAAAACATGCACAACTGGAAATTGACGATTTTTGATTTATGACGTTCTTGAAAGGAGTGAGCGATATGTACATATGTATGGAATTATTTGATTGGCTTTTATCATCGAAATATAACTTTTAAAAAAATTGTACAAGATGTTTAATTCCCAAACAAATCAAATAAATAAACAATATGTTTGTAGTTGGCATCCCTGTATTTCGTACATTTTTAATTTAATACTTTGGTACTGAGTACAATTTAAACACGCTGTATTCAGTTTAAAATGAAGATTGCTTTAATTAAAAGGCTTGCAAAGCTAGTGTTGCATTAAAACTGTTTATTGCTCCATTCTCTTTAAAGAGATGATTCAATATCTCATTTGAATGTACAAACAAGTTTTAATGTAGTAATTTCCACTTTTAACTGACCGTTATTTTTATTTTTTTATTATTTTCAAATTTAAGAGAACAGACACATAAATTCATTTACATACGAGTAACACAAAACAGGTATTTGTACCATTCGAGTTACAAAATTTTACATTTGTAATTTAATAAAAATACCTGGAAGAGGGACGGGAGTGAGGAAAAAGGGAAAAGGGAAAGATCAAAGCTCGAGTCAAAGACAAATTATGTGAAAATAGTGACACACCACGATATGAATATCGACTTACTACGTGAGCGATCTCAGTGTTGACAATGTCGAGTAGAACATATTATTTTTTGACATCTCATCAAAGATGAAGAAGAATATGGAAGTCTGGGCAGTCACGGTGCTGACGACCGTCATAAGCTGGTTTAAGTGATCACTTTACACACGTGTAACATTCACCAATTCTACCCATTATCGACAACCACACTACTCAAATTCTTGGAAGTTTTATATATGTAATAAAATACCTAGGTACCTACCTATACATTTTATTAAGTACTTACAAATAGTACCTACATAAAACAGTTCTACCACCAGATGTCGCATGCGTCGCGCTGAATAAAACAAAAGACATCAGATAGAAAAAATATAATATTCTGAACTGTCAGAATCAGATAGATAGATAGAAAAATATTATAAGATAAATTAAGAATAAACTTTAATTATAAACTTTAATTACAAAGCAACACATTGTTTATTTTATTACTATACACCCACTTTACATATTATTTACACCCAATTTACGAAGAAAAATATTACCACGTTATATATATATATATATATATATATATATATATATATATATATATATATATATATATATATATATATATATAACGTGGTAATATTTTCCTTTTGAAAATTAAGTGTAAATAATATGTAAAGTGGGTGTATAATAATAAAATAAACAATGTGTTGCTTTGTAATTAAAGTTTATAATTAAAGTTTATTCTTAATTTATCTTTATAATAATTTTTATATCTATCTATCTATCTATCTATCTATCTGATTCTGACAGTTAATAATATTATCGGAAGTCTTTTGTTTTATTCTGAGCGACGCATGCGACATCTGGTGGTAGAACTGTTTTATGTAGGTACTATTTGTAAGTACTTAATAAAATGTATAGGTTGGTACCTAGGTATTTTATTACATCTCCCCCCTTGGAGAAGAAAATTCACAGTGAAAATTTTCACTCCTCCTTCTCCGGATCATCTCCTTGTAGTGAAGAAACTGGTATAAGTTTAGTGATGTGATAAAGTTTTTTTTTCTTTTTTCCGTTCTTTTTTTTTCTTTCTTTTTTTTTTCATCTTGACCCTTTTAAAGTAGACACAGTTTTTTTTCAATCCATTTGTTTTTTTCTTTTGAATTCCTTCATTTTTATTCTGATCTCTTAAAGTATCTTCTAATTTAACCAAATTTACAACTTTTAATTGTTCATCTGCATTTTCATTCGAGTTTAATACTGGATTCCTGCTTAGACAATCTACTTCTAAATTCTTCTTTCCTGGAGTATATTTTATTTTATCTTTCGTAGAAGTTTTTTCTACTTTATTTTTATTTTCATTTTTCAAGCACTGTTTCTGTGTTATTTGTATGTCTTCATTTTTATTCTGATCTTTTAAAATGTCTTCTAATTTAACCAAATTTACAACTTTTAATTGTTCATCTGCATTTTCATTCGAGTTTAATACTGGATTCCTGCTTAGACAATCTACTTCTAAATTCTTCTTTCCTGGAGTATATTTTATTTTATCTTTCGTAGAAGTTTTTTCTACTTTATTTTTATTTTCATTTTTCAAGCACTGTTTCTGTGTTATTTGTATGTCTTCATTTTTATTCTGATCTTTTAAAATATCTTCTAATTTAACCAAATTTACAATTTTTAATTGTTCATTTGCATTTTCCTTCGATTCTAATACTGGATTCCTGCTCACACAATCTGCTTCGAAATTCTTCTTTTCTGGAGTATATTTTATTTTATATTTTGTAGAAATTTTTTTCACATGATTTTTATTTTTAATTTTATCACTAGTTCTTAAATTTCCACGTCTTCTTTGATTATCTTCTAATCGTTTTCTTTGATCATCTTCTAATTTTTCTCTCTCACTCCGAACATATTGTAGTAATTGTTTTAATACATCTAATGTTTCATAATCCATTTCCAATTAACAAAATTGTCGTTTTATAACGTGGTAATATTTTCCTTTTGAAAATTAAGTGTAAATAATATGTAAAGTGGGTGTATAATAATAAAATAAACAATGTGTTGCTTTGTAATTAAAGTTTATAATTAAAGTTTATTCTTAATTTATCTTTATAATAATTTTTATATCTATCTATCTATCTATCTATCTGATTCTGACAGTTAATAATATTATCGGAAGTCTTTTGTTTTATTCTGAGCGACGCATGCGACATCTGGTGGTAGAACTGTTTTATGTAGGTACTATTTGTAAGTACTTAATAAAATGTATAGGTTGGTACCTAGGTATTTTATTACATATATATATGAACCAATTTTGAAACATTGTTCATGAATCACTATAACTTCACTAGAGACAGCTATTGGTGATATGAAAATAAGCTTGCTATGAAAATATGCTTGAGCAGAAACTCTTTTATTAGTATGTGAGGTCCGAATCCTGGATTATAATCACACACATGAGAAACGTCAGAAAATATCATTTTCATTTTTATCAAATTAATAATAATCTGAGATATCAAAAAATAATATGAAAAATACTCCTAGAATTGGAGATAATCCAGATTTGTGAATAAGTATTTGGACACACTCAAAATGTTGTCGAGTAGAATATCGTTGACCAATTATGATGAACGATATATATCGCTCACTCCTTTCAAGAACGTCATAAATCAAAAAACTTGATTTTTCAGGAGAACGTTTTTCATGTTTAAAAATATAACACAATGTATTCTAAATAAATATCAAGCCACTTATTGAACTTTTTACTGTGCAACAGATCTTTTTAGGTAAAACCTGAAGGTTTTTTCTCCTTTTGAAAAATATTTAGTACATTTAAAAAAATAATTAAACAATACCTTTTCTACAAATTGCGAAAACAACGCTTTCTGCCCTGTAACGGGTAAATATTAAGTTTTAAAAATGCCGCTTTTTCTGGGATATAGTCAATTTTCTGGGCATTCCAAAAACATGCACAACTGAAAATTGACGATTTTTGATTTATGACGTTCTTGAAAGGAGTGAGCGATATAGGAACTTTGTTAAGAGTATTATTCTACTCGTAGGTAGCAATAATACGAGAATATTAGTAAAACTCGTGATATTTTAAGTGCGTTTAAAGGTTTGTTCACAAATATCGGATTTTCACTCCGCTTACAAGCTATTCATATGATATCTCAACACAGGTGAGTATTTTGAGATCGCGACGTGAATTATAACTAATTTCATTAATTGCTTCGGAAGTCACTTTGTGGTAAAATCTATCCATTTTTAGTTTAAGTTTTACATAGTAAATACGACTATTTTATTTATTGTTTCGGCATTAACTTTGTGGTAAGACATGTTACAATGATTAAAGAAAACACTTGTTTTTTACCACTTGAGTTTTATTATAGACTACATGTTTCAGAAGTTAAACTTCCATCATTCAGGTCTGTATAATAACTCAAATATAAAATATAAAATTGTTCTATAAATAAGGAGAGGGGAAAGTAAGGGGAAGGGGTTAGTCAAGGGGCGGAGTTTGAAAACAAAGGAAAAATGGAAAGCAAAGGTGAAGAATTTTGAAACAATATATTATTTAATAAATTATTATTAGTATTTAGGTTTTTTTGGATTTCTCAATTTTCAAGATAATTCATAATTTGACCTTTATATGGAACAAGGTGTAATAATTTTAATTTATGAGAGTGAAATGAGTGATTAGTATCTATTTTGTGATTTGCAAATTCCGAAAAATAATTACTAACAAGACCGCTATGATGTTCTTTAATTCTAATCTTTAAATTTCTCGCAGTTATATTTCTCCTTATTTATAGAACAATTTTATAATTTATATTTTAGTTAATATACAGACCTGAATGATGGAAGTTTAACTTCTGAAACATGTAGTCTATAATAAAACTCAAGTGGTAAAAAACAAGTGTTTTCTTTAATCATTGTAACATGTCTTACCACAAAGTTAATGCCGAAACAATAAATAAAATAAAGTATAACTAATTTCATTAATTGCTTCGGAAGTCACTTTGTGGTAAAATCTATCCATTTTTAATTTAAGTTTTACTCAGTAAATACTACTATTTCTTAAAATCTACTGTGACACGTGTTTCGATGCATTCCGCATCATACGGTGTTTGAAAATTAATGCGGAATGCATCGAAACACGTGTGACAGTAGATTTTTAGAAATATTAGTATTTACTTAGTAAAACTTAGATTAAAAAAGAATATAACTAGCTAACTAACCATAACGCTGCTTATCAGAGCAGATCAGAGAAAGGTTAACTGGCAGTTCACAACGGAGTCCTGGTTCCAATCCTAAGGTTTGGAATTGAAGCGTAGAGTTGGCAAAAATAGGATGAAAGTAGACTGAAAGCCTTCGAAATGCGATCCCTCAGATGAATGTGCGGCAAAACGATGTATGAGAGATGATCGAATGGTGATATAAAGAAAAAATACAAAGCTGAGATAAGCATTATCGATACAATTAGGAAAGGCGTGTTGAGATGATTCGGGTATGTGGAACGAATGAGTGAGGAAATAACGGTAAAACAAATTTATAAGGCGAATGTAATTTGAAAAAGGAGCAGAGGAAGACAGAGAAAAACTTGGCATGCTCAGGTATGTCAAATAGCAGCCGGGTCAGGAGTCAGAATAATTATCGGGTAAGTATGAGGAGATACATAAATCGCTCACTCCTTTCAAGAACGTCATAAATCAAAATACTTGATTTTTCAGGAGAACGTTTTTAAAGTTTGAAAATATAATACAATGTATTAAAAATAAATATCAAGCCACTTACTGAAATTTTTACTGTGCAACATATCTTTTTAGGTAAAACCTGAAGGTTTTTTCTCCATTTGAAAAAAATTTAGTTTATTTAAAAAAAAATAATTAAACAATACTTTTTCTTCAAAATGCAAAAACAACACTTTCTGCCCTGTAACGAGTAAATATTAAGTTAAAAATATGCCTCTTTTTCTGGGATATATTACATTTTCTGGGCATTCCGAAAATATGCACTACTGAAAATTGACGTTTTTTGATTTATGACGTTCTTGAAAGGAGTGAGCGAAATGTGAAAGAGGCGAATATTGTGGGCAAAAAACAGCTTCTCCCTGCGAGAGACGGCGCAGTGGTTAGTTAGTTAGTCTTTCATTTCTTTTTTGCGTGATCATTTTTTTGTAATAATTTTTTTTTTTCCATCTCGTACCTTAGTCGTATTTCAGAGAATTGTTATACTAGCGTCTCTGCAAATAATGCAGTTATCCTAGAATGTTTATTACTGCATTCTGTAGCTGGGGGGACATTTCTCTTATAAAACTCTCTCAGCTAAATCGTAGAGACTTGTCTCTGTACTGGGTACCCCATAAACATTATTACATGCAGAATAAGTTATATAGGATGTTTTGTTTACTTACTTACTTACTTATAACCCTTATCCGCACCCAATGGTGCATAGGGCACTGCGTCGAATTGACACAGTGTTATCTTGATCATTATTTACATGAAGGTAAGGTGATCAGTCTTGCTCTTCAGGAACCAGTCCAGGGTAATAAATAAATATTACAGTTTAAAATCAGTAGTATTTATTATTATCCCCCCTGGGAATCGAACCCGGGACACGCTGACCATTACACCACGGAGGCGGACAAGCCTTTTGTTTTGTTTAGAGGTATACAAATTCAACTTTCCCGCAATAAATTGAAGGTGGCACCCGCCGTGTGGCATGTTGCGCCATTTTGTTGAAACCACAGCTATGTGAAATAACTGAAGTACGAAGAAGTCAGTAATTATGGTTCTGTGGTGCTCTCCATTGACCGTAACACTCTGGCCAGCATCGTCTTTAAAAAAATATGGGTCAATGATCCCACCTGCCCATAAAGCACATCAAACAGTGACTTAATTGATGTAAGGTCGTCTCGACAAAGGCTTATGGGTTTTCTCTACTTCAAATTAGGGAATTCCGTTTGACATAGCCATTTAACCAAAAATGTGCCTCATTGGTGAGCAAAATTTTGCGTTGAAAAAAAGGATCAAGCTGAATATTGTTTTCAGCCCATTCACCGAAGAACCTACGACGCGCATAATGGTCATTCAGTTAATGGCCACTATGCGAAATGGCAAAACGTACTGACTAAATGAACTGTCAACAGTCAAATTGACAGTCTGTAGAAATACTGTTGATTTGATTAAATTTGACAGAAATACATACATTATATTTATTACTATGGACTAGTTAAGATAACACTGCGTTTATACGATGCACTGCCCTATGCAGATAAGGGTTTGAAGAGGCTCGGCTACCGTACTGAAGGTCCTGGGTTCGATTCCCAAGGGGGATCAAATAAATATTAGTGATTTTTTCACTTTAATATTTATTCAAAATAACCATGGACTGGTATCTGAAGCGGAGGGCTGATCACCTTTCCTTCATGTGTTAATGATCAAGATAACACTGCGTTTATATGATGCTGTGCAATAAGCACCATAAAGTGCGGATACGGGTTCGAATGAATGAAAAAAAATATTCAAATATAAAATTATATTTAAAAAGCTAGACCACCCGTTGGGAGAAGTAAAAGTTGTACATTATCTCGAAAGATAATTTAGTCGCTACGTTAGCAAAATCATAGTTTCAGTTTTCAGTCCCTGAATGTTGTACTCTGTACGAAACTAAATGGTGGGGATGCGGTTATCTTACACGAACCGCCATTGCTTTTCACATTACGACGTTTGCTGATTCGTATTCAATGGAGCGGCCATTTTTCAACTTTATTGCACAAGCCGCAGTTATGATTACACATATCGTGTACTCGCAGAAATGCATCCCTGTTATGCATAATATATTCAACCCTTTCTAGAGCACAGTGACAAATGGTATCCCTGAAGTTGGTAAATATCTTGGAAATGTGCTTATTTAAAATTTTATGGTGACGTTAATATAGAAGTTAAACATTTTTACATCGCAACATAGATGAAAAAGAACACGGAAGTCTGGGTATTTACAGACTTTATGACCTACCAAAGGCTAGTTAGGTGATCACTTTACACACGGGCAACTTTCACCATTCTACTCATGACTGACTATATATAAATATATATATATATATATATATATATATATATATATATATATATATATATATATATATATATATATATATATATATATATATATATATATATATATATATATATATATATATATATATATATATATATATATATATATATATATATATATATATATATATATTTATAAATATATATATATATAGAAGAATATGGAAGTCTGGGCATTTACGGGGCTGACGACCGTCATAGGCTGGTTTAAGTGATCACTTTATACACGTGTAACATTCACCAATTCTACCCATTATTGACAACCACACTACTCAAATTGTTGTATATATATGTGTGTATGTATATATATATATATACATATATATATATATATATATATATATATATATATATATATATATATATATATATATATATATATACACATATATATATATATATATATATATATATATTATATATATATATATATATATATATATATATATATATATATATATATATATATATATATATATATATATATATGTTCGTTTAACCCCAACGAGCCATTTTGCCTCACCATCCGCTATAAAATTATCGATTTCCAATATTAGTAATAAATGTATGTATATATATATATATCACGTGAATTCAACGTCTTTTCTTTTGTGTCGAATGGAGTGACGTCAATTTTCTACCCCTGTCTTGGCACCAACACACACACACACACACGTCTTCGTGTCACCTCGACACTAACACTAGTACTGGATCAGCACTTCTTGTTAAATGCTTCTCAATTTATGACAAATCTCGAGATCCTTCACTTTGTCGTAAAAACTTCTCAATCTCAACACTTTGGTACATTTGACTGACAGAGGCGGATTAATGTTTTTTATGTTTCCTCTTTTTGACATAAAATAAAATAATAACTAAACATGTTTTCCGAATTTATTTTAGCTGTCAAAACCGACATCATCAGACTGGTGATCCAGTCTGTTTATGTCAGTAAGGACGAAACCCGGTCACTGGTCAAATAAAATATGTGTGGAAAAAACTATAAACTTGTTATTTTATTATATTAAATGCAGTTCCACCAAGAAATCTCCATGCAAAACATAAATAATTTTTACTTCTGAACATATGAAGAAATATGCAAGTCTGGATATTTACAGAGCTTGTGACCGGTTGGATTAAGTGATCACTTTATACACGTATAACATTCATCATTGTACCCATGATTGACACAATCCACATTTTAAACTGAAAATTTTGGACTATTTTTATAATATTAACAGTAAATAGTATCATATTGATTTCAAGTTATACGGTTTTTAAAAATAAGTGAACCTATCCCCCAGTTTTGTATGTAGTTAAAGTATTTTTTTTCACGATTTTTTTATGGGACTCCCCGTGGAACGTATCTATCGCATAAAAAGAGACCTAAGTGTATTTCAGCGGCCATAAGTGTATTTTGTCCGCCTCCGTAGTGTAATGGTCAGCACGCTCGGCTACCGTTCTGAGGTCCTGGGTTCGATTCCCAGGGGGGGTAAAATAAATATAAGTGATTTTTTCACTGTAATATTTATTTAATATTACCCTGGACTGGTACCTGAAGCGGAGAGCTGATCACTTTTCCTTCATGTGTATACGATCAAGATAACACTGCGATTATATGAAGCAGTGCCCTATGCACCATTTGGTGCGGATAAGGGTTTTAAAAAAAAAGTGTATTTTTGTCAAGAGTAAATATAATTAACACCGGGCCGTTTCCCTTACATTGAAAATGTCGTGATTTTTAATTCATTAATAATGTTTACCGAATCCATCCCTGCTTATTTTGTCTGTATTCATCAGAATGAACAGAGCCCATATTCTCTTTGATGTAGAAATTTCTCAAGTCGCTTTCACTACGCGTATCAGTTTCTACCCTTACGTATTTCATGCGCACTTACACATGTATCTTCATATAAACATATCTCTGAAGCTTTATGAACATGTTTTATTTGTATGATGACATAATATATTCGTACAATATTTTGAGTGTGTCCAAATACTTGTTCACAAAATCTGGATTATCTCCAATCACAGGAGTTATTTTCATATTATTTTTGACATCTCATCAAAGATGAAGAAAAATATGGAAGTCTGGGCAAATTATAAGCTTAAATAATAAAAATGAAAATGGTATTTTCTGGCGTTTCTCATGTGTGTGATTATAATCCAGGATTCGGATCTCACATACTAATATAAGAGTTTCTGCTTAGTAAAAAGCTTCTTTACATCTCACCAATAGATGTCTCTAGTGAAGTTCTAGTGATTCAAGAACAAGGTTTCTAAATTGGTTCATATATACAGAACTTCCAAGAATTTGAGTAGTGTGGTTGTCAATAATGGGTAGAATTGGTGAATGTTACACGTGTGTAAAGTGATCACTTAAACCAGCCTATGACGGTCGTCAGCCCCGTAAATGCCCAGACATCCATATTCTTCTTCATCTTTGATGAGATGTCAAAAATAATTTATTCGTATTCCGTCAATGTTATTTAGTTATGACAAAAAATTAAACACTTGAATATACCACTTAATGAGTTTTATTTATATCTACGACTAGTTTCGTAAACTTACAGATGTTTTCATCTTCTGGTAAATTTTAAAACTAACGAACAAAATTGTATGTAGGGATATTTATAGGTTAATAAATATAGGCAAAGGGGGGTTTAAGGAACAATTTTTTTTGGAAATTTTATATTTATCTCAATTATCGGTTAATTCTATAAAAATTAGAACGCCAAAATTGTAACGTATATTTGACCCTTTCAGGACAACTGGTTATTGCTTTATATTTTATTATTTATACTATATTATTTATTGATTCGGCATTAACTTTGTGGAATGACATGATTATTTTATTAAAATTAAACACTTGAATATGCCACTTAATGAGTTTTATTTTTATTTACGACTAGTTTCGAAAACGACAGATGATTTCATCTTCTGGTACAAATTAAAACTAACAAACAAAATTATATTTAGGTGTATATATAGGTTAATAAATATAGGGAGGGGGGTTAAGGAACAAGATTTTGTGTAAAATGAAACAAAGATAATAATGGTGACATATTTTGAAACTGTATATTATTAATTAACGTTTTATCTGAATTAAAATTTTTATGTATTTCTAAATTTTCTAAATTATTCATGACTTGACCTTTATTTGTAACAGAGTGTATTTTTTATTTCATCCCCCTCCCCCTTCCCTTTATTTATAAACCTATATATACAAATTAAAACTAACAAACAAAAATATATTTAGGTGTATATATATAGGTTAATAAATATAGGGAGGGGGGTTAAGGAACAAGATTTCTTGTAAAAGAAAACAAAGATAATAATGGTGACGTATTTTGAAAAAGTATATTATTAATTAACGTTTTATCTGAATTAAAATTTTTATGTATCTCTAAATTTTCTAAATTATTCACGACTCGACCTGTATTTGTAACAGAGTGTATTTTTTTATTAAACCCCCTCCCCTTCCCTATATTTATCAACCTATATATACCCCTAAATAATTTTTTTGTTCGTTAGTTTTAATTCTTACCAGAAGATGAAAACATCTGTAAGTTTTTGAAACTAGTCATATATATAAATAAAACTCATTAAGTGGTATATTCAGGTGTTTAATTTAAAAAAAAATAATCAGTATGTCATTCCGCAATGTTAATGTCGAATCAATAAATAATATAGTTATAAAAACCACATTTAAAATAATTATTAATGTAAACAAACATGTCCTCCTCCGTAGTGTAATGGTCAGCACTCTAGGCTACCGTTTTTAAGGTCCCGGGTTCGGGTAAGGGTTTGAATGAATGAATGTATACAAACATGTGAGATATTATTACATTCTTTATAAAACTGATGCCGTGAAAAATAATAATAATAACAATAATTTCTTTACAACATTTTGAGTGTGTCCAAATACTTGTTCACAAATCTGGATTATCTCCAATTATAGGAGTTATTTTTCATTTTATTTTTTTACATCTCATGAAAGATGAAGAAGAATATGGAAGTCTGAGCATTTACGGGGCTCACATACTAATATAAGAGTTTCTGCTCAATAAAAAGCTTCTTTTCGTCTCACCAATAGATGTCTCTAGTGAAGTTCTTGTGATTCAAGAACAAGGTTTCTAAATTGGTTCATATATTTAGAACTTCCAAGAATTTGAGTTGGGTGGTTGTCAATAATGGGTAGAATTGGTGAATGTTACACGTGTAAAAATAAAGTGATCACTTAAACCAGCCTATGACGGTTGTCTGCCCCGTAAATGCCCAGACTTCCATATTCTTCTTCATCTTTGATGAGATGTAAAAAATTATAAAATAATTTCTATTGAACAATGGTAACAATATTTTTATGTTTAAAAAAATATATTTAAGCTGACTAAGTTTTTGCACAGAAAAAAGGGAACAAAAATGTGTCCAATGATAAATAAACAGGTATTTCTAAATTATTTTATTATTCAAATTCCAGAAAGGACCCGTTTTGACGCAGTTCTCAAACTTGCAGAAAAACCTAAACAGCCTCTTTCGCAAGAATTGCAAAAACAGGTGATACTTTCAAATAAAATTATTTAAATATCGTTAAATGAAATAAGAGGAAAATATCTAGTCGTACTTTTGATAACTCATATTAAATAAATATATCTTAGTCGTAGAGGAGAAAGTGACCAACTAACAAAACGTAAAATGTTCAGGAGGGCCATTTAAGACACTTTTACTTGGCAAGAAAATAAACATCAATGCAGTTAGTCATTTTTAACAAGTCAATATGTTATACTTCCAAGTTTAAAATCCTTTTGGATTGTTTTCAGGGCAATATTAAGCTAGTAAGATATCAAATAATCAATGATCACGTTTTTGTAAAAGAAAATGCACTTTGTCACTTTCTCCTACTAAGACCAACTAACAAAGCGTAAAATGCTCAGGAGGGCCATTTAAGACACTTTTACTTGGCAAGAAAATAAACATCAATGCAGTTAGTCATTTTTAACAAGTCGATATATTATACTACCAAGTTTAAAATCCTTTTGGATTGTTTTCAGGGCAATATTAAGCTAGTAAGATATCAAATAGTCAATGATCACGTTTTTGTAAAAAAAAAGCACTTTGTCACTTTCTCCTGTATGACTAAGATACACTAACGTTTTTCATAATTTTCAGATGACGTCTTTCCTGAAAGGCTTGAACATCACAAAGGATATAGAAGTGTTAAACATAACGTAAGAAATATATTTATTTTTATTTTATTCATAAGATTAAATTATATCATGAATGCAGTCAGAATGCGATTACTCAGACAATTTTTTGTCTGAATGGTGAAATAAGGAAGGAAAGTAAATCTGAGATAAGCATTATCGATAAAATGAATTAAGTTCGGTTGAGATAGTTTTGACATGTGGAACGAATGAGTGAAGAGAGAACAGTTCAACAAATTTATGACGCAGATGCAGTTGGAAATAGGAAATAGGAACCTTAGCATGATCAAGTATGTCGAATACTAGAAAATGTCAAATATATATCGCTCACTCCTTTCAACAACGTCATATATCAAAAAACTTGATTTTTCAGGAGATCGTTTTTAAAGTTTTAAAATATAATAAAATGTATTAAAAATAAATATCAAGCCACTTATTGACTTTTTACTGCGCAACAGATCGTTTTGGGTAAAACCTGAATGTTTTTTCTCCATTTAAAAAAAAATTAGTATATTAAAAAAAATAATTAAACAATACTTTTTTCAATATGCAAAAACAACATTTTCTGCCTTGTGGCGGCTAAATATTAAGGTAAAAATATGTCGCTTTTGCTGGGATATAGTACATTTTATGGGCATTCCGAAAACATGCACAACTGAAAATTGACGATTTTTTATATATGACGTTGTTGAAAGGAGTGAGCGATATATTAATCCCCTAGGAATTGAATTCTACAAAATGTAGTGATAGATATGTATATAAGATAGTATGGACGTAAAAGGTATTTGACTGGAAGTCTAGAACAGGATGCAAAAGCATCGGGTAGGCACCAAACGAGATGGTTCGAAGGTATTAAGAAGAGAAGTCGGAAGAGAATCGCGTCCAACAGACAACTCACTCACTCCTTTCAGCAATGTCATATATCAAAAATCGTAAATTTTCAGCTGTGCATGTTTTCAGAATGTCCAGAAAATGTACCATATCCCAGCAAAAGCGGCATATTTTTAACTTAATATTTACCCGCTACAGGGCAGAAAGTGTTGTTTTTGCATTTTGAAGATAAAGGTGTTGTTTAATTATTTTTTAAAAATATATTTATTCTTTTTCAAATGGAGAAAAAACCTTCAGGTTTTATTTAAAAAGATCTATTACACAGTAAAAAGTTTAATAAGTGGCTTGATATTTATTTTGAATACATTTCATATTCTAAACTTTAAAAACGATATCCTGAAAATCAAGTTTTTTGATATATGACGTTATTGAAAGGAGTGAGCGAACTGTGGAAGTCCAAAAGTGAGGACTTTGTTCAATACTGGACACAAGAAGAAGCCTGAAGTAAGTATGTAAGTATGTAAGAATGTAAGTATGTAAGTATGTAAGTATGTAAGTATGTAAGTATGTAAGTATGTAAGTATGTAAGTATGTAAATATGTAAGTATGTAAGTAAGATAGTATTTGAAAGTCAGAGTATTTCAGGATTCACGATCTGGCATTGGGTGACTTTAGTGATCACTTTATACACTTGTGTAACGTTATTATGTGACGGTAGCAGGTACAACTTTGAACTTTTGTTTCCAGTACCGATGGGTCTGTCTGGGTGCAGGCATGGGGCCCCGAGAGCGATGGGGCCGCCCTTCAGGCCGCCCTGGCGCGCCTCCCCCGCCTAGGCACACTCCGCCTCCACGTCGCCTCGGCCATCAAGTTCCACAGTGAACCAGCGCTATTCCTGCAGGTAAAATGCTTTCTCAGCTTCAGTTTTAATATCACTGAACCATAGTTTAATTTACAACATTTTAAGTGTGTCCAAATGCTTGTTTACAAATCTAGATTACAGGAGTTATTTTTCATATGATTTTTATTCATATTTTTTTCATTTCACCAATAGACGCCTCTAGTGAAATTCTAGTTAATTCAAACAGTTTGTTTTGAAATTAAACAATATAATCAGGATTACGTGCAGATATCCGGAGATAATTCAGATTTGTGAACAAGTTTTTGGATACACTCAAAATGTTGTAAATAGATTCACTGATCAAATAAATTGAAAATTATGTTTCTTGAATGTTTTTCACACATTTTATAAACTTTATAAAATAACCTACTATATTTTTAACCATTTTTTTTATTGGTACTTCTAGTTTTGACAAGAACCTTATCATCATCAGGATTAAATATGTACATGTTTCTGTCTTAATCAACATTATTTCTTTTATTCATCAATTTCAATCAACCCATACTCGAAAGTAATGACGCATGTCTATATTTATATATATATATATATATATATATATATATATATATATATATATATATATATATATATATATATATATATATATATATATATATATATATATATATATATATATATATATATATATATATATATATATATATATATATATATATATATATATATATATATATATATATATATATATATATATCTATATATATATATATATATATATATATCTTTATATATATATATATATATATATATATATATATGTATATATATATATATATATATATATATATATATATATATATATATATATATATATATATATATATATATATATATATATATATATATAAACATATACATATATATATATATATATATATATATATATATATATATATATATACATATACATATATATATATATATATATATATATATATATATATATATATATATATATATATATATATATATATATATATATATATATATATATATATATATATAATGTATAAACTTACACGGGTTCCTGATTTACTTAGATAAACGCCTTTTCTAATAATATTTGAAAGTGAAAGATTTATGTGTCTATCGAAAACATACAAAAAATACATTTTCTCTTAGATTTTCTCAAAGAAAATCTCTCAAAGTAACGCTTCTCAATGTCACCTTCTATTTTCTGTTATTCAACCAAATAATATTTTTTTCTTATTCAATGTGATCCAATTTTTTTTCAACCTTGTTCAATAATATAATTTACTTTGCGATTGAAAAATCAACTGTCGACAATAACAAAAAGATTTTTGTTATATTTGGCCAAAATTGGTAGGAAAATATATCAATTATGTATGTATATATGGTATGTGTTTTTAGAATACATATTCAAAAATATTTTCATAGTTTTTTTTTAGATCGTTACCTTTTAATAACTCTTTTCTTATAATTTTTTTTCAATACAAAAACGGTGTTTTAAGAAGTAACGATCTTAAGAAGTTGCGATCAATCGAATACTGGGCCTTAACATATATTATTTTGGTCAACAGGCAGTAGCTGTTAACCAGAAGCCCGTGGTATGGGAAGGAGCCGAATTCATCATGAGCTGTGAAGCTCAAGGATCTCCTCATATGACTTTCAACTGGTTCAAGGACGGAGTGCCAGTCAATGTCTCCAAAGCCACCAGGTATTCACGTTTTCTTAAAAGTTGTTCCATAGTCGTCTTCATCGTTGTTGATCTATTTAAAAAAACGTAAGAACTCCAAAGTGGAATAAACCCAGATTTATGAACAAGTATTTCCATACAATTAAAACGTTGTGAATTTAAATAACTATAATAGTTCGAAGTTCAGATTGTAAACCGTGTAAATACCCGTACTTGCGAAATTCCCGTCATATTAATTTTTCTTAAGATGACAATAATATTTTCCAGGAACTTCTCCTTTTTATTATTTAAGCTTATAATTTGACCAGACAATTTATTTACAACATTTTGAGTGTGTCCAAATACTTGTTCACAAAATCTGGATTATCTCCAATTACAGGAGTTATTTTCATATTATTTTTGACATCCCATCAAAGATGAAGAAGAATATGGAAGTCTGGGCATTTACGGGGCTGACGACCGTCATAGGCTTAACTTCTCCTTATTTCGCCTTGTGAAAATTGATACGAGAGAAAAAAATTAATATTTGGAATAGTCAATATATAGAACTAGATCAGGGAAAAATTACGAAAATATTCTTCCAGACAGCAAAATTGTTTAAATTTTCATAAAAACATAGATTGAACTATGCATTGACTCAATTTTTCACGTGTCGTGGAGCATTTCGATAATGCCTCTTCCGTTTTAAAATTCGACAAAACTCTATTAGTGAATATGATGAGACGTCATCACAAGATGTCCCTCATCTAGTGTGGATGTGTACAATTTTCGAAAGAGATAGTTTTAAATTGGAAACAGAATGTGAGACAGAAGGTACGCAGTTGAAAATATGACAAGACGAATACGACAAATAAATGAACTACGAGTATGTGTCAAATCTAGATTCACATAAAATATTAAATCCATTATATCTATTGTATTGTTTTTAGAGATCAACCTTATTCATTTATTATGAACTATACACATCCACTAACATTTTTAAGACATTTAAACTAAATATGCCATAAATCATTGTACGTATATAGCGAGAATTTTCGTTGGCATCTACTAAATATCTATTTGACATACGTTTGAAAATGCCCTACAAGGCGAACCACAATTATCACAATTATAATTTTTCCGTATTTTTAACAATAAAATATAATTTAGAAAACTCAAAAGTTCAGTGTTTGCTTTAAACTTTCAATAAATAAATTAAAATGAAGTTCTACGAATTTAACGCCAAATCAATAAATAAATTAGCTTAAACCAGTCTGATGATGTCGGTAACGACGAAACCCAGTCGCTGGTCAAATAAAAATAAAGTGGAAAAGCTAAAAATATTGGTTTTAATCTAATAATATATTAAAATGCAATTCCATCACGAAGTGTCAGTGGATAATATAAATCTATTAAATTAGCTTATAATTTTTATGTTAAAAAAGAATTACGTTGTAATTAGAGAAATGTAAAAAAATATCCTTAAAAAAATTGAACCGTTGACGGATATCAACAGAGCTTCGGAATTTTATGTCCCTTGATTTATTTCTCCAATACGCCATACCACACCATAGTAATACCATGCCATACCGTAGTAATATCGCGAAATCACTCTTCCTAACCCAAAATTCAACGTCATTATTAAAATATCAACGCCGTTTATCTGAGGTTAATCGTCTGTGGAATCTTGATATATATTTTATGAATATATTTCCATTATTCAACCCTCAGCAGTCGTTGGGGCGATATATCGAGTTTGAATATTGACGAAAACATATCCCCATCCGAAATTTCTACTTTGCAAATAGTTATGTTTTAAAATTTATTTGAAATAATATGACTTTGAATAAAAAATTCAATGTAAGAAGGAAAACTAACTTACTAACTAACCATCACGCCACTACCCCGCAGGGCTAGGAAAAAGAGAATGCTATGTAAAAGCTAGTTATACAGTAGCCATGATACTAGTCGAATGAAGCATATTAAATAGCAAATGAGAATATTAAAAGCATATCAAATGAGAACAAGATATCACTGATGAGCATTTGGAAAACTGTTTGGGTGTAGCAACAACATCAATCGTTAACGTATCAACATTGATGCACTAGTTCTGACAATCAAAATTAGATGTCTCACAAATTTAAAAAAAAATCATTTTTATTTTTTGTGTTGCCTAACTCTTATCTTATTAATATGTTTGATTTGCATTTTTGTTATATCTTCTTTAAAAAAAACATTATATTTAATTTTTGCTTTGAATAATAATAAAAAAAATGCTTTAATGGCGAGAAATCTGATTTCTAAAATCTGGCCCGACTGCTGAAAATGTTGGCCACCCATGCCTTAGAATCTAAGGAATGGGTGGCCAGATCCTTTCGCATACCGGTAAAGTTTTGATACATTTATGAAATATGACGGATTGTTGCACCATCAGTTGAGGGATCCGTGATTTTTTTTAAAGTTTATTCCTTTTTTAAACAGAGGTGAGATTCATTCCGAATTATTCACATTTATTTTTTTAGGAGACAGCCAAAAATAACACTTGAATAATGAAAAATGGACAGAAGGGTGAACGTTACACAATTATATAAAATAATCGCTTAAGACAGACTCAGACTTCCATCTTCTTTCATTTAAAAAGAACGATACATGTTTCATATTAAGTAGAGACACATATAATATCAAATAAAACAACTTCTTGAAATAAATGAGTAGTATTTAGAATCCCATGAATTATAAATTGTTTTAATGTAAAATATGAATAGGTAGCTAAAACATTTGGTCTAGAGTTTCTCTAGAACCTTCCACGGCGTAATCTTCCGCAAGAAGAAATCTCTTTCAAAATATTATATTTGTAATAAACTTGAAGGTTTTCTGGAATACAGAATGCTACATTTTTTTTAGAATATATATTGCGAATAAATATAATTTTTTTAACTCCTTACCTTTTAATAATTATTCTAATTCAAATTTAAACCCTTATCCGCACCCCAAAGGTGCATAGGGCACGGCATCATATAAACGCAGTGTTATCTTGATCGTAAACACACGAGGAAAGGTGATCAGCCCTCCGCTTAAGGTAACTAGTCCAGGGTAATATTGAATAAATATTAGAGTGAAAAAATTACTTTAATTTATTTGATCCTTCTCAGGAATCTAACCCGAGACCTCCAGAACGGTAGCCGAGCGTGCTGACCCATTATACTACAGAGGCGGACAATAAT
Source organism: Brachycentrus maculatus (assembly GCF_059751285.1). Lineage (NCBI taxonomy): Eukaryota > Metazoa > Arthropoda > Insecta > Trichoptera > Brachycentridae > Brachycentrus > Brachycentrus maculatus. The sequence goes on from NW_028280841.1 coordinate 165,674, forward strand.
TTAATAACTAGATTCTATATAATTTACAATTGAAGCAATAACTTTGTGTTTTTCCCATTTTTTGTTCACACTAGTTGTTTTATTTTATAAAAACTATAATTGGCTTTATTTTACGTATGTTACTTCAATGTTTTTGTTTTTTGTGTTGCCGATGTTAACCCAAATAAATAAATAAATAAAAAATATTGATATTGACATTGAATATAAAAGCAGCCTGTATTCTGCGCATACAGTATTCACCCATTTTTATGTGCCATCAGTGTTTCCCTGGGGTAAGAAGAAATTACATAAGTTCTGTAATCTTATTTGGAACTACTTTATGAGAGACTTGTGTTCTGGGACTGATGCTGGGCTGGGGGAGGAGGGGGGGGGTAGAGAATGGGGATGAGGCGGAAGAAAGGGGTGAGAAAATCTAGAGATATTAAGAAATCGCTCACTTCCGGGGGGCTTAGGAAAACCTTATTGCTGAAGATAACGTCGTGCGTTCATTGTTACAGCAAAACGTTTGATATTCTAAATATTGATTATATTTTATTTAAACTTCATGTACAGAAATAAGTACATAGGCGAGCTTATTGCTAAAAATCAATATCTTCCAACCAACCAAAAACAGACAAGTGATATTGGTCAAAACGTTTGATACCTTACACAGCTGTTTGCAATCAGAGATAGTACTTGAACATTTAAAAAAAAAACATAAAATTACAAATTGATGATAGTAAGGAAGGCAAAGGAAAAAAGAGAGTTTAGGGAAGGAGGTAGAGGGAAAAACTAAGGGAGGAGGTTTGATAGACAGTTGGAATTCTAATGATAGATATTAACGTCTCAGATTTTTCTTAAAAGTTATAAGAGAAGGTGCATTTTTTATAAGGAGAGGTAATTCATTCCACAGTCTGTGTATGTGTTGTGTGATATATGAATACCTAGTTCTCTTAGACTCATCAGAATATGGATAATAAATGAAAAAAAAACCTAATTACTTGATCATAAGTTAAGTGAGTTTATTTAATTAAAGTTTTGTAATAAAATACAGGGTCCGCATTTAACAGTATGAAGGCTGTCTGGAGATCGGATTTATACTCGGTGAAGACCAAATGCCGCCTATACAATGCCTGCATTGCTCCTGTTCTCTTATACGGCTGTGAAACATGGGACCTTACAAGGGCCCAGAGCAGCCGTGTACTGAGAGCCGAGAATAGGTGTTTGCGGAGAATTTTAGGCGTGCTGTGGTTTGACTTTGTGACGAGTGAAGAGATAAGGCGTAGGACGCAGCAAATCTTGGTCACAACTGTCGTCAAGAAAAGGCGATTCAGTTGGCTTAGCCATGTACTCCGCATGCCTCCTGAGAGCCGCCATCAAGCTTGCCTCTTTTACAAGGCATCAGGTTCGCGCCGCCCAGGACGACCACTGCTGACAATTCGTCGGCAGTTCTCGTCAGAACTTCGGGACGCGGATCTGACTTGGGAGGATGCAAGAGAGCTGGCAGCCGACAGTAAAGCCTGGAGACAGTTTGTGGACTCTATATGCTCCACCTAGGGAGCGGATATGGTTTATTATATGGTTTATTAATAAAATACAGCAGGATCTCTTTAATCCAAGCACCAAAAATTAACCCCCTGTTTGGATAAGTGAAGCGTTCAGATTACAGTACAGAGAATCTGTAGGCTTTTTTTATCAAATAAAACAAATTTGTTTTGTGAAATTTTAAATGTATTTATTCAAGTTTTTTAAAGAAATAAAATATTTTAGATGGTCGAGATTTATTTAATGACAACTAAAAAGCTTTGTCTCTGAATTTACGTAAAGGCATCTACTCTAGGACAGGAATTTCAACTTGGAATTACGTTTTTAAGAAGCGCGGGAGACATGAGTGGGCGTTCGGATTATACAGAGCCTGCTGTACAAGTAAGGACTCTTCAACTGGTTTTTAAGAATACTAAAAATAACATTATCCTTATCATTCATCGTTCACATTGTGTAATATCACTTTTAAAAAAATAAAGTGAACGATAAATGATAACGATAGTGAAATTTATTCGTAAACCCCATACATGCCCAATATTCTTCTTCATATACATATGTTGAGATGTAAAAAAATAACTCCCATAGTTGAAGATAATCCAGATTTGTGAACAAGTATTTGGACACACTCAAAATGTTGTAAATAAATTAACTGGCGTTTCTTATGTATGTGATTATAATCCAGGATTCGGACCTCACATACAAATTAAAGAGTTTCTGCTCAATTAAAAAGCTTCTTTCATCTCACCATAGATATCTCTAGTTAAATTCTAGTTATTCAAGCACTATGTTTCGAAATTGAACCATATATAAAGAAGTTCCAAAAATTTGAGAAGTGTGGTTGTCCATGGGTAGAATTGGTGAATGTTACACGTGTGTAAAGTGATCACTTAAACCAGTCTATGACGGTCGTAAACCCCGTAAATACCCAAACTTCCATATTAGTCTTCATCCATGTTGAGATGTCAAAAAAATGTGTTTTAAAATGTTTAGTTTATTTCCTGCTGTATTATTTATCAATTATTTAAATATTTATTACCGTTTATTAACAAATGTTATATAAACGGTAATAAATATTTTCATTATTCCTTGAAAGGAAATATCTTTATTTGAGAATATCAATTTCACATTCTCTCGAGAAATCGACTAAGTTTTGGATCGTGAAAGCCCTCTCACGAATCATCTTTCATAATGATATTCCAGCGGTATTTTGACCCATTTATTCGTGTATAAAAGACCATTTTATCTCCTAAACCTTGGTATTAAAATAGGTCCAGACATGAATGAAGATATCCACCCATTTGCTAGTGAAACTAGCCCCTTGTCATATTCAGCCATGTTGAAATTTGTTTTGAATAACACGACCGTAACACAATATCTTCATAAGTCAAAATATGTTTTACTTGAATTTAATTCGTCGGAATTTCGAGATGTTTAGTTCGATTTTAGTCGTTCGGAATCAGGTCTCATAGAAATTAATCTTCTTCACACCCTTGGTGCATAGGGCACTGCATCATATAAACGCAGTGTTATCTTGATCGTTAACACGTGAAGCAAAGGTGATTAGCCCTCCGCTTCATGTACCTACCAGTCTAGGGTAATATTGAATAAATATTAGAGTGAAAAAATCACTTACATTTGCTTGACCCCCTCTCTTGGGAATCCCGGGATCTCCAGTACTAATATATATATATATATATATATATATATATATATATATATATATATATATATATATATATATATATATATATATATATATATATATATATATATATATATATATATATATATATATATATATATATATATATATATATATATATATATATATATATATATATATATATATATATATATATATATATATATATATATATATATATATATATATATATATATATATATATATATATATATATATATATATATATATATATATATATATATATATATATATATATATATATATATATATATATATATATATATATATATATATATATATATATATATATATATATATATATATATATATATATATATATATATATATATATATATATATATATATATATATATATATATATATATATATATATATATATATATATATATATATATATATATATATATATCTTTTTTATGATTTCCATTATTATTTTGGTGAAAGTAAATCTAAATTACACATATCGTCCAGAAATGGAATTGAGTGTTGGAAAAAAAAATATATGTTCTTAGTCTAAATAAACATCGAGATAATTAATGACTCCCATATAGAATGTATTGTATACTAGTATATTCGGTAAGAAAAAAATGATGTAAGGAGCGATGCGAGGGCAAAAAAAGGAAGCTTTTTTGTTAAGAAAATTCAGTAACATAATTGGCAACATTTTCTAAGAAAGAATATTACAGTATCGGATAGTATTTTTAGCGGACATACGGATGGATATAAAAACTCAAACTTACATCACACAGTCAAAAACCTCAATATATGATTAATATGACTAACTAACTAACGCCGCCTCCGTAGTGTAATGGTCAGCACGCTCGGCTACCGTTCTGGAGGTCCCGGGTTCGATTCCCAGGGGGGGTCATAAAAATATAAGTGATTTTTTCACTGTAATATTTATTCAATATTACCCTGGACTGGTACCTGAAGCGGAGGGCTGATCACCTTTCCTTCACGTGTTAACGATCAAGATAACACTGCGTTTATATGATGCAGTGCCCTATGCACCATTGGGGTGTGGATAAGGATTTTATTATTTATTATTATTTAACTAACTAACTAACCATCACGCCGCTTCCCCGCAGGGGTAGGCAGAGAGAATAGAGCTCCACACCACTCTGTCCTTGCAAACATTCTTCGCCTCTTCCACGTTCATGCATCTCCTCATACATACCCGCCGATTATAACGACTCCTAACCTGACCACTTTCAAGTATTTGGCATACCTGATCGTGCCATGTTTTTCTCGGTCTTCCTCCGCTTCTTTTCCCACTAACATTCGCCTCATAAATTTGTTTTACCGTTCTTTCCTCACTCATTCGTTCTACATGTCCAAACCATCTCATCACGCCTTTCTTAATTTTATCGATAATGCTTATCTCAGCTTTGCATTCCTTCCTTACTTCACTGTTCGCACATCTATCATACATCGTTTTGTCGCACATTCTTCTGAGAGATCGCATTTCGACTGCATTCAGTCTACTTTCATCCTTCGTTTGCCAACTCCATGTTTCACTTCCATACATTAGAGTTGGAACCAGGACTCCGTTGTGCACTGCTAGTTTAGCTTCCGCTGATAGGTTTTTATTTGCTATAACTGATTTCAGTGCACCATTCACTTTGTTCCCAGCATTCACTCTCCTTTCTATGTCTTTATCAATCTTTCCATCCCTAGAAAACATACTACCCAAATACATGATTAATATGGTTATTTGATATGTTGCAGATAGTCATTGGTAGTCTAGATTCGGATATTTGGGACTCTAATCCTGTTGCGCTTAATCGCAATATGAAATTATATCTACTGTCAACATTTAGGGCCAACAAGATTCACATCAAATTAAGATTTTATCGAGTCTAACCTAACATTATCCTTATCATTCATCGTTCACATTGAGTAATACCACTTTTTTTTAATAAAGTGAACGATGAATGATAAGGAGAGTGAAATTCTAGTGATTCAAGCACTACGTTTCGAAATTGAACCATATATATAGAAGTTCCAAGAATTTGAGTAAAGTGGAGCGAGTGTTTTTGCCTAGAATTTTCACTCATAAATTACACGAAATTATAGTAACTTTAAACATAAAGAGTAAATCCACTCACGAGTAGGCATAGGCTATGAAACTTATAAAGTTGAAGCCTGAGTAGGGACATGATAAACGGTGTTGCATAAGCCGTAGCTAGATTTCAGAGTCACTTGGACGTTAGGTAATTAAAAAAAAAGTCATTAAGATTCAAGTTCACGAACGACTTACGATCTAATATGCACTATTTTGTCATTAAGATCCAGTTCACGAACGACCTACGATCTAATGCGCACTCTTTTGTCGCAGGAACACTTGGATGCGTCTGGTGGACAACGAGGGCGGCATAGGGACCCGCTGGACGGCGCTGCTGGGCGTGGCCCGCGCCGCCAGGGCCGACACGGGCGTGTTCGGGTGCCAGGCGGCCGCCAGGGGCCGGCAGCAGTGCCGGGCGCTGCGCCTGCACGTGCTGGCGCCCGAGGTGCGACTGGCGCCCATGAGCGTCACGGCACACAAGGTGGGTGAAAGAACGATATCAGTGCGAGTAGCCGGCTCTGAGCCAAGCTCTTCCAAAGTCGCTGTGTTGTCAACTCTCTCGAGGTCACTGAGGCGATAGGTCACATATTAGTAGGAGGAATCTGCTTCACCGCCCTATTCGAGGTTGCATAGAACGATACAAGTATAAGTAGCCAGCTCAGAGCCAAGCTCTTCCAAAGTAGCTGTGCTGTCAACTCTCTCTAGGTCGCCTGTACGTCACATATTAGCTGAAGGAATCTTTTGACCACCCTGCTCTGGGAGGCTTCGAACAATATTTGTATGGTGGGTTCTGAACTCTCCCAAGATTGCTGTATTCTTAACTCTCTCGAGGTCAGTGGGCCCATAGGTCACATATTAGTAGGAGGAATCTTTCCACCGCCCTCCTCTGGGTGGATTAATTTCTTTGGTGGCGAGCTCTGAACCCTTCCAAGGTCGCAGTTTTCTCGAATTCTCAACTTTCTCGAGGTCACTGGACCTGTAGGTCACATATTAGTAGGAGAAACCCACTCTACCGCCCTATTCGGGGTGGCTTAGAACAAAACTTGTATGAGTGGTAGGTTCTGAACTCTCCCAAAGTCACTTTATTCTCAACTCCCTCGAGGTAGTTTGTGTGTTGATAAAAAAATGTATTTATTTTGTGATATGAAAATATTTATTGTAAAGTAGGAATATCTCATTTTGAAAGAGTTAACTATCCTTTTTCGAGAAAGTTATTTTGTAAATAAATATTAATTTAATTATCGTGCATGAATAGGCTGTTTTAGAAATACGAATAAGTCTCAAAATATATAATATACGAGTATGTAGAGTATGTACGAAAGGAACCTGGAAGATTTTATGCTCCTTAAAACATCAGCGACTCAATATTAGGAAAATAATACTTTTAAATTTTCACCTATTATTTTTATAATTTGCATTGATGTGATGTGATAACTTAAAACCACATGAAAACTAAATATTGGTTATGTTCAATTCGATATTCCTCCCGACTAAAGTCATGAAAACACCTCTCAAATTCCATTTTTTTATTACTTCTAACTATAATATTACCATTATATATTACTTAATCAAATTCGGATTGATGAATTGAAATACAGCTGCTATGAATTAACAACCAAATAACAATACTTTAAAATGAACACATCCCAAATGTATTATACTTATATACGAATTTTTGGAGGGGCGGATGAATATATTTGCCGAGTCGGATTCAGCGTGCGGACCATATGTTGAAAACCACCGGTCTAGCCTTGCACTATTTTAAAATCAGTCATCTCGCAGTTTTGCGCTTGCAGTGATAAAACAGCTTATCGAACATACATTTTATTATTTCCGTTACAAGTTCGCAGAAAGTCGTTGAAATGATGCAGCCGAATGGTTCTAATAATAATGATGATTCGGTCATAACTGGGTACTGGGAATTTTCTACAAATCATCGGTGTGAGGTCACCGATCTCCCAAAATAAAAACTTATCAATTTCTCCAGAATCCATTGTAAATACAAAATTCTGCGTATAGCACAGTACACGTGATACAAGTGAAACTTATTTAAAAAATAAAAATATTAGTGATTTGGTGTGAGAGACAGAGAGAGAGAGAGAGAGAGAGAGAGAGGAAGAGAGAATATATCAAAAGAAATTCAACAATACAAAATTTACATAAAAATATTATATTTACCATTTCTAGTATTTACACTGTGGTCGATTTTTGTTTCTACTGATATTAATCAAATAAGTATGAATTACTCAATTTTGGGTGCTTTGCCAGAAAACTTATTTTTTTTTAAACCCAGGTAATATTTAACGTAATTGAATTTGTTACTTGAAACGCCGTTTTTATTTTGAAAAAATAAGTTGTATTCGAATTAAAAATATGGTTTCGAAAAGAAAAGACTTAAAAAAAATGTTTGGTTCAATATATATTTTTAATAAAAATCCAATTCCAATACATATATGCATATATAACTCTATTTCTCCTTGTATATAAATACACTAAAATAAATATTTGTGTTTTTTTCAATGTAATATTTATTCAAAATTACCATGGACTGGTACCTGAAGCGGAGGGCTGATCACCTTTCCTTCATGTATAAACGATCAAGATAACACTGCGTTTATATTACACAGTGCCCTATGCACCATTTGGGTGCGGATAAGGGTTTTATATATATATATATATATATATATATATATATATATATATATATATATATATATATATATATATATATATATAATATATATATATATATATATATATATATATATATATATATATATATATATATATATATATATATATATATATATATATATATATATATACATATATATATATATATATATATATATATATATATATATATATATATATATATATATATATATATATATATATATATATATTTCTCCTTCTCCCTGCATTATATCTTTCTTTTCTCTCGTGTAACAAAATGTGCCTAATAAACTTGACGCGTCTTTGAAATTACACTTTTAATCCCCGTCTAATTATCAGTTATCAAATTGCCGCCCAAGAAGTACAAGATTTTTAAAACCAATTTACTCCATTCACACAAAAAAAACTTTGAATTTTCAGGGAGAAAATGTGTCATTGACATGCCTCTCGGTGAACAGCGGAGGGCTGCACGGAAAACTAGGATACAGCTGGACCAGGAATCGAGCCCTCTTCCCTTTGACTCCAGGATCTGAAGTATGGGAGGACTTGGCTCCCGCAGGAAGCATTCTTCACCTATATAATGTTCAGGTACCTACACGTTAAACAAGTTACCTACTTCACAACATTTTGTGTGTGTCCAAATACTTGTTCACAAATCTGGTTTTCTCCACTTTTACATTTTTGATATCTCAACATAGATGAAGAACAGCATTTGAACTCACTAAAAAAAACACTTACACAAATCAAGCCATCTATGATTGGTTTAATAAAGTTTTTATTTAGCAGAGACCCTTTTAATTGTGTGTAAGATCTGAACCGGGATTATTTTACATATTGGGAAACGCGTGAAAACCAGATTTTCATTTTTTATGCGACTTATACTTTGACCAGTTATTTTATTCACAACTGGGTATGTAAAATAATCCGGATTCGGATATTGCTAATGAATAAAAGGATCTCTACTAATCAAAAGCTGTCTCAATCCAACCATAGATGAACTGTTGTTGTGAACTCGACCATGGAACGTCATGAGATTGATCGTATCTGTATGACTTCCAAAAATTTGAGTAGCGTGTTTGTCAATCATGGGTATAATGGCAAATGTTACACGTATGTAAAGTGATCACTTAACAAGCCTATGACAGGTCGTTAGCTCTGTAAATACACAGACTTCTATATTCTTCTTCATCTATGTCGATCGACTCTTAGTTTATCAAGTCTTTCACAAAAGTGACATAACGTGGCCATCTTGGTTTTTATCTGTCGCACACTCTTTTATCGACGGAACACTAAATTCAAAAATGAAAGGAATATAACATTTGGGTATTAATGGTCATTAAAAAGTGTTAATTTACAGTACAATAAAAAAAATACCAGTTGTTTGTGGCATGTATCACTCAATTGTGGGTGCTTTATAAAAACAAAAATAATAATAATAAAAAATTAATATGTATTATTTATTTGTTCTAGAAATCGGCTGAATACACCTGCCACGTCAGCAGTGCAGTGTCCACCAGAGTGCGCTCTGTATACGTCCGTGCAGTAGAAGAAATGACTCCCAGGATACAAGACCTTCTAGAAGGCTCTCCGTCCTCCGCTGACGGAGTCCAGAGCCAGGGCGGGGGGCTGTGCCCCGCAGGCAGCGCCTGGGGCCTCCGCTGGCCTCAGGCCGCCCCCGCCGACCACCTCATAGAGTGCCCGCAAGGATTCGCCGGACATGTCACAAGGTACATTAGATTATTATCCTAAATACGGCGAAAATGCGATCTCTTAAGGTGGGGACTGACTGGAGCATTTCGTAGTAATGTAACATTCGCGGCGAGCATCCGACGTAGGATGGAGCACTCAGCTCGCTGCACTGTCTATACGAATGCTCGCATCGTAACGTGTAACGTTACGACAAAATGACTCCGGTCAGTCCTCATCTTTATGCAAATGTGCGGTAAAACAATGTATGATAGATAGATATTTAAATGGTGATACAAGGAAAGTAAGCAAAACTGAGATAAGCATTATTGATCAAATGAAGAGATGTTTTGAACATGTGAATTGAATAAGTGAAGAAATAAAAGTAAAACAAATTTATGAGGCGAATGTGGTATACTTGTTTAATTATTACTTATTCAATTTGATAAGGTAAGCATTATCGTTAAAATAAATAAATAAATGCGTTGAGTTGTTTTGGGCATGTGAATTGAATGAGTGAAGAAAGAAAAGTAAAACAAATTCATGAGGCAAACGTGTATTATATTAACTAAAATGTCTAATAAAAACATTCGCTTTTGGGTCATAAAATGTATTGATGGGGATTAATGGAATCTATTTTTATACCAGAGATAACGGTTCATTTTCTAAATTGTTTTTATTAATCTTTTTGCAAATATGAATTTAATTATCACATTCAATTATTTGTCAAGAGCATAGTAAATTACAATTAGCACTGAAGCTTACAAAACAATATTAATAATATATACCATATATTACTGCTCATAAATGTACCCTCTTACTATATAGATATAGGTACTCTTAAATATTATTATATCAGTCAACTTCTTCCTGGTTCCATTCCAACTTATAGTCTTTGTAGACTGTTGGGATCAGCTCTCCTCGTCCTCAAGTTGTATGTCATTCCACTGTGGGCAACGTCACTTACACCAGTGTTTTTTTATTCAAGATAAGATACCAAATTAAGAAATTTCGAAGTGCATATTTACCATATTATGGTAACATATTCAACATAATATGTTAATGCGAAATGTGAGCCTACGTAACTGAGCACAGGCAATCAAAATTTGGAGCAATTGTGTTATTTTCACAAAACTAGACTTTTTTCTGATCAACTAATCACCACGGTACACCAGTGTGCCGCAACAATCTCTTTGCAGAATGACCTACACCATGATTTCAAATCATGTTATCTTTCTGTAGCATCCATGATTTTTTGTCTTCCTCTAGATGTATTTCAAGGAAGATCCATGGCAATTGCCTGATTCACAACATGATCAGGTTCTCTGTGTCCTATATGGCCATACCATCTCGATTGCCTTTCCTCTACCTTACTACTGATGCCTGTTACAGCCAGGCTTCCACGAATGTGTGAACTCTTTATTTTGTCTCTAACGGACACTCTGTGGATAAAAACATTAAAGTTATTTTATTCTATGTTACAAAATGAGTGAGGGATGAATTATATATTTAAACAATGTTTTTATTATTATTATTATATTTTTAAATTTGATTATTTATATGTATTTTTTAAATTATAATATGATGTTTTATTCTGATTTCAGAGTATGTGAAATGAAGACCGCTCCTTTCGAATCAGAATGGAACATTCCAGACTTCAGTAACTGTGTAGCAGATGGCCTTAATGATGTTTATACTGAGGTACCTATATTTAATTTATTACTACTTATTCAATTCTATTAGATAAGCATTATAGACAAAATAAAAAAGGTGTGTTGAGATGGTTAGGCCATGTGGAACGGATGAGTGAAGAAAGAGCAGTAACACATTGATGAGGTGAATGTAGTTGAAAATAGGAGCAGAGGAAGATCGAAGAAACTTGGCATGATTGAGTATTTCAAATACTTGAAAAGGGGCAGGTCCAGATTCGGAATAATCAGCTAGTGTGTATAAGGAGATGCATGAATTTGGAAAAGATGAAGAATGTTTGCAAACACAGAGTAGTATGGCATTCTATTCCCTGTGTGATAGTTGGTTTACTTAGTATTTTCATAAAATACTCTCCAATTTTATGATTTTCTTACCCATATAGGTTTCAATATCCGACCTTTTGGTATTAAAAAATGGTAAAAATAGATATAATTGTTTTTTTTATTCCAATATTAATTCAATCATTCAAAAAATGTTATCGGGATGCGCAGGATTAATTACTTTGCCTCCATGTATAAAGATTAAGCGAACATTGCATCAATCCATAGAAGAGGCATAGAATGTTTACAAAGACAGAGTGGTGTGGCATTTTATTCTCTTGGTCTACGCCTGCGGGGAAACAGCTTGTTATTAATTAGTTAACTTAAATGTAAAATAGGAAATATCTTTTAGTTTCAGAAAATAACATTCGGATATGGCAACTCTTCGGCTGTCAGCGTTCTCCGGCGCTACTTGTCATACATACGTAGCCGCTCCTGGCTGTATCCTGGAGAGGCAGGAGCCATATTGCGCAAGACCAAGGCGGCCCTAGACTACCTGGCCTTCCTCAACTCTTCCACGGAGAAGGACGAAGCCGTGGAACCCTTCTTCAGCATACTTAACCAGCTGATGAAATCGGAAAATGCTGTTCTGGATCAACAGGTATGGCTACAATACAGCCATCCCTTATTACCCACATTTAAACATATCGCTCACTCCTTTCAAGAACGTCATAAATCAAAAATCTTCAAATTTCAGTCGTGCATGTTTTCGGATTGCCCAGAAAATGTACTATATCCCAGCAAAAGTGGCATATTTTTAACTTAATATTTACCAGCTACAGGGCACAAAATGTTGTTTTTGCATTTTGAAGAAAAGGTATTGTTTAATTATTTTTTTAAATATACTAAACATTTTTCAAATGGAGAAAAACCCTTCAGGTTTTACCTAAAAAGATCTGTTGCACAGTAAAAAGTTCAATAGGTGGCTTGATATTTATTTTTGATACAATGTGTTATATTTTTAAACTTTAAAAACGTTCTCCTGAAAAATCCAGTTTTTCGATTTATGACGTTCTTGAAAGGAGTGAGCGATATATGAAGTCAAGAGATAAGAAAACTCAAATTGAAGATATGAGTGGAATAAGAGCGTTAAATATACTTACAAATTCAATTCTATTCAAAGCATTAAGGCCTTTTATTTAAACAATTTACTATATCAGAAACAGGATTATTCACCCTACGGATGACATATCAATATTATAGATGTCTCAGCTTGAGATTAAACATCTATCGTTTATACATACGAAAGAAGATGAAGGTCTGAGCATCCCTGGAATTACGACCTGGCATTTGTTGGCTTAAGTGATCACTTTATACATTTATGTAACGTCAAGCATTCTATAAGTTATTGAACATTTACATTGCATTAATTTTTAAAACTTGTATATATACAATGCAAGTAGGTACATTTTTTTTACATGTTAGCTCTTATTTCTATTTGGAAGTATGGCTGATTGTAGTGCCATCGGTAAAGAAATATGTAAATTATATATTATAATGTAGTTTACGCCATTAATATTTAAAAAAATGCAATAATGAACAGAATGGTGAATGTTACACAAGCGTTTAAAGTAATCACTAAAGCCAATCAAATGCTAGGTTGTTAGCCGTGGGATGCTAAGACTTCCATCTTCCTTGATATTAATATAAAAAACTATAGATTTTAGCTCATTTGAGACACCCTTTCAATGCTATGTGGTTTTACACCCCGCATTTCAATAATTCTACCTTCATTTCCTTTTGAATGTGTTAGATTTAAGCAATGAAAACATTGTATACCGTCATCTGTGGGCGTCGGATGTAAGCAAGCAGAGGTGCGCAAGAGAGCGGCGCAGAGCGAATAAGAGGATCTACGACAGTGGTCGGTCGATTAGAAAAACACGTATATTGTTATTAAATAAACTCAATTGAAAAGTTAATCTTTGTTCTCTTTGCATCCTTCCTTATTCCCGACAACAGAATGTATAACTGGAATAACAGTCTGTTCAGTTCTGTCGGATAATCTGATAATATATAAAAACTTTACAGGGTGTGCAAGAACTTCAACAAGCCGTGGTTCTAGGAGCTGCCTTCGGTGGAGGGCCAACACTTCGCCTGAGTGAATTATCCGTGCACTGTGACTCCATAAAGCCTGGCACTTCAACATATCATTCTGCCTTTCCTTTTAGTAATACCAGGTAAACAAATATCATTTCATTTGACAGTTGCCCTAATATTTCTGGAACACCATATTACTTAGGATATTAATAGGAACTTAGAATATTATCTAGGAAGCATAGAGCAAGCATATTATACATGCGTTCTGTCATATCTAAGTAGGTACTTGATACTTAATTAATTAAGGAAAATAGGAACCTTAAAGAAAGTAGGAACCTACCTTTTAAAAGGTAGGTTCCTACTTTCTTTAATATTCAAAACTGAATGGAATGTTATTTGAATGCACCAGAGGTGTTCTTTTGTTTTTTTCTGAAAAATGTTGCAGTTTTCCCGCTCTTTATATCTTGAGCTGTCACTTTTTTTTATTTCTTTTCATTATTTTTTTTCATTTCAGTAATGATGGATGGGATCAGGAAAGTGTTGACTTGTATCTGTCACCAGATGAGGGAGCAAAACCAGTACCTGCAAAATCAATTTTAATGTTTATCAACTATAAAAATCTTACCAAGTATTTCACATCTCTGTACTACTCCACTGAAGTCAAGTAAGTACTATTTTCTTATAAAATTATATTTTATTATTATTATTTGTTTGACTTTCTTAGTGGATTAAATTGATCTCTTCTTATATCGAAATACAACTATAATATATCGCAAGTATACAGCCAAAAAAAAATTAACTCTAAAATCCCTATTTGAATAATCCCTGTTATTTAAAGCTTTTAGCCTGAATAAAATACCCGCTATTAAAATTAAAGTTGAATTTACTTTTCTTCTTCTCCGTTTTAATCCTCATTGCTGAGGGTTGTGACCCTTGCAGAAACAATGACTCTTCTCCAGTTATCCCTTGACTGCGCTGCACGTAGCGCTCCAACCACTGAGGTGCCTGCTGCTGCCTTAATTTGATCGGTCCATCGTGTGGGGGGATCTTCCTCTCCCTCTCTTTCCCTCCAGGCTACCGATCACAACTAGTCGTTCCAGGCTATCCTCGTTGCCACGCGCAACGTGTCCAAAGAACTGGAGAATCCGTCGGGTACAGATATTGGCCATAGTCAAGCCATCCAAGCGTAGTTCCTGGCGAATGGACTCATTAGTGCGTCTAGCTGTCCATGGAATTCGGAGCATGCGCCTCCAACACCACATTTCGAAGGCATCAATTTTTCTCCTTTCTGCTGTTTTTATAGTCCATGTTTCAGCAGCATAGAGAAAAATGGAGTGGACCAAGCTCCTGACAAGCTTCATCTTGGTGTTGTTACTCAAACCCCGGTCTTTCCAGATTTTGTCTAGCTTAGACATGGCACTTTTAAAACTACATAAATATGACATTTCAAACTACTTAGTGTATTTTTAACTAAAGTTTTACTTAGTAAATACCACTATTTCTTAAAATCTACCGTGACATGTGTTTCGATGCATTCAGCATCATTTTCAAACACATTGAACGCATCGAAACACGTGTCACAGTAGATTTTAAGAAATAGTGGTATTTACCAAGTAAAACTACTTAGTGTATTTTTACAGTTTATAGAATGTTAAAAACTTTATAATATGCAATCATAAAATCAAAATTACATATTCTCAAGTTTATATTTTTTGTTAGTACACCAACGATTGTCAAAATAGATCCAAGTTATGTAGGTTGAAAGGAGTCGCAATTTAAAATATACAAAAATGTGTCTTACTGGGTTTTCAAGTGTTGAATTATTTGTACGATTGTGATATTTTTTTCTAGGGATGGCAATGGTCTTGAGTACTGGGTGGCTTCTCACATTGTGACAGTCCGGGTGGCCAGTGGAGATGGAGCCGTCCTCGCTCTACCTCGCGGAGCTCTCTCCTTCCAGATAAAGCTGTATCACTCTCCGCCAATTCCTAGACCCAAAAGTATGAAACTTATCATCTTCATGACATTTTTTATGTGAAAATATGCATTTTGTAAAAGAAAAACACTTGTTTTTTATCACTTGAGTTTATTTTATTGTAATGACTAGTTTCGGAAGCTATGCTTCCATCTTCAGGTCTAAATATGAACTTTATATTTAAACATAGCATAGCTTCCGAAACTAGTCGTTTTATCAAAATAAACTCTAGTGGTAAAAAAAAAAGTTTTTCTTTTAAAATTTTGTCATGTCTCACCACAAAGTGAATGCCGAAACAATAAATAAAATAAAAATCTGTTTTATTTAACCTTTCCGGGAGTACAGACGTTAATAAACGTCAGTGCGAATTTTCCTTAAAGGAGTATCGACGTTAATGAACGTCACAGTTCGTTTGTAAGTTTGTATGATGTAACTTGTATAGCAATGACATCTGTGAATATTTCTATGTAATTTTATCATAAAATTTAACCTAGAGATGGTAAGTTGTATTTTTAAAAATTATTTATATATACATAATTTCTATGTTCATTATTCATAGATTTAGTGGAAAAAAATTATTAAAAAAAATCATATAAAAAGAACCCACTCCCCATAGAAAGTCGGACATCAATTATTGTACTCCCGGAAAGGTTAAACCGTGTCATATATTTTTTTATAAATTAGTAATAAAAATCAATTTTCATTTCAATTCAAACCCTTATCCGCATCCCAATGGTGCATAGGGCACTGTATTATAAAAACATAGTGTTATCTTGATCGCTAACACACGAAGGAAAGGTGATCAGCCCTCCGCTTCAGGTACCAGTCCAGGGTAATATTGAATAAATATTAGAGTGAAAAAATCACTTTTATTTATTTGAACCTTGGACCTCCAGAATGGTAGCCGAGCGTGCTGACATCACCAGAGTAGAATTTGTATAATACAAGACCAAGATAATTCTACCACAGTCCACTGCTCTATCAAACTCTTTCAAGAAGAGATCGCATATGTGGGATCCTTTTACCAGTATTTTTGTTTTGCAATATTGGTTATGATATTATTATTTAAAAATTGTAGCTTCCGGAACGATAGTATGCGGCAGGTATGAGAATGGAATGTGGTCCGAGGGAACTTGCAGCACCGTGAGGACCTCGGGAGATGTGACGCAGTGCGCCTGCGAAGACCAGGGAATGTACGCTCTGCTCCTTGCCAGACAAACAGCACAGGTGAACTAAATGTGTTTTTCAAAAAAACCTATTTAAAGTAATCAAAGTAGTATTCATGAATACTGTTAATAATAGTAGTAGAATGTAAATTGCAAAACAATGTATGATAGATGTTCAAATAAGGAAAGATTGCAAGGAATATTCTTATATCTTGTATTTTATCGATAATGCAATAAGCATTGTCAATAAAATTAGAAAGGTGTGTTGAGTTTTGTCCGCCTCCGTAGTGTTATGGTCAGCACGCTCTGCTACCGTACTGGAGGTCCCGAGTTCGATTCCGAGGGGGGAGTCAAATACACATAAGGGGTCAAATAAATATAAGTATTTTTTTCACTCTAATATTTATTCAATTATTATCCTGAAGCGGAGGGCTGATCACCTTTCTTTCATATGTTAACGATCAAGATAACACTGTGTTTATATGATGCAGTGCCCTATGCTGGGATGAGGGTTTGATGATGTGTTGAGATGGTGTGACATGTGATTGGAATGTGTGAATTGAACAGTAAAACAAATTTATGGGGTGAATGTAGTTGAAAATAATAGCTGAGGAAGATGGAGAGAAACTTAGCATGATCAAGAATCGCAAATACTTGACAGCGGTGTAGTTCAGTTAGTCGGCTAGATCTGCTTCCAATTCGACGTTGGCCGGTACACTGATACCAACCCCGACCAGCACAGCAGACAGACACGGAACAGTGCTAAAGTATTTGCAGAAAATGTTGAATTGTTGCATTCCTCACTAAACCATTATTCATCGACATTTTATTACAGATCCTTTTCCCAAGTTGCGATTTAATTTTTCGCCAGTCTTCTACAGTCTGCTAACCCCTAATGCATGGAGATTAGTGTATAATGAATGCAATATCTCTCTCCAGAATGGGTCTCTGGAGCAGGGGGGCAGCCAGCAGGCGGTGCAGGCCCTCCTGGGCGCTGCGGCCCTCACCATCCTGGCCTCAGGTCTGCTGCTGCTTCCCGGATGGCTGCGCAGGCGCTGCTGCCTGCTGTACCTCAAGCTGCACTACTGCTTCACCACTTCCCTGGCCCTCGGGCTCATGCTCTACTGCTTCATGTCTGATGTAAGCCTGACACTAATAAATCATGCACAAAGTCAAACAATACAAACGCAGGAAAGCAAAATAGATAGTGAAATATTAGAATTTATAACATGCAGAACTTACTTAAAATTAAGACCGCATTGTATGTATGACAGTATTAAAATCTTCTTGTTTATGTGCCATGTCAGTCCTCCTGATGTCAACTATCATTTGAGTATATGTCCCTTGGGCAACTCTAAACAGGGCCTCAACTATTCTGATATCTGTCCAATCTCGTATATTCCGGAGCCAGACGTGTCTTCTGCCCACACCGACCCTCTATATAACCTATTGTGATTAGGTGCAACAGCTTGTACTTCTCACCTCTAAGTGAATGCCCCAAATAGGACACCTTCCGGACTTCAGTTAACAATTGTCTTTCTACTCTAGCACTTTGCTCCTTGCAGCACATTTATGCTTCTGACCATATTGGTCCATGGAATACGTAGCATTTTATGATGCAACCACATTTAAAATGCCCCTTATTGGTTCATAATGCTGATCTTGAGAGTCCACGATTCAACTCCGTATAAAAAGTACTGACCAAACAAACATATCACCCAACCATTATTTGATGAACAAAATGTTGATAGAATATAATTTTTCTTAGTCTTCATTACTGAGGGTTGTGACCCTTGTCGAAGTAATGACTCTTCTCTAGTTATCCCTTGACTGCGTTGCAAGTAGCATTCCAACCACCGAGGTACCTGCTGCTGTCTTAATTTGATTGGTATATCGTGTGGGGATCTTCCTCTCTTCCCCTCTAGGTTACCAATCATAACCAGTCATTCCAGGCTAACCTTACCACGCTCAACGTGTCCAAAGAACTGAAGAATATTTTATAATAGTTTTCATCATATCTTAATTTTCCACCATGACAGAACTAAGCAAGCAAATCATTTGACACCAACACAACATCTTGCCTCAGTATTTCTCCTCTCTAATTCTCAAGATCCATAAAATGTCTCCATTTCCAGTGGTGCGGCAACATGAGTGGGGGTTGGCTGGAGCTGCTCCTCCTGGGAGGGGGCGCCGCGCTGGTGGCACAGCTCCTCCTCCTGTACGCCGAGCTGGCCTGGCCTGCCCCGCCGCCACCGCACCTGCCGCGGACCATTCTGATGCTCATGACAGGTGCCTCAAATCTGCAGCCCTTGGGCTTTTGGATTCGCTTAATAACAATCACTTATCTCATCAACATTTTGTGGACTAACCTATATAAGAGTACACCCGTTCGTGTATCAATTTTTTTTTTACCAACTCATAGATTCAATTTTTATGATTGTTACAGTCGTTAATGTTCTCATTTTTCTCACTGATTTATTGACCCGTTGCATATATTTTTAGTTTTGGACAAATTGCATTTATTACATCTTTAAATTTTTCAACATATTGCTCTGATGACCTTATTACCCAGAAATAATATTTTTTTAATGGACATAGATTGCTTACTCGGCTATTTTAGACCAACTTCAATCATTCCAATGAATTTCAGTGGTTTTTAGAGCGGAAAAGAGGTGAAAATAACCTATGGTGCTATTAGGGAGAGATAATACTTGATACATACATTTTTGCCATAACGAAATATTTGTTTCTGGAATCAATGTTAAGAAGTTACTTAAACATAAACTTCCTCAAGAACAATATATATTACCATAACACAAACTTCCTGATTAGCAAAATACTCAAACATGAAATTCCTGAAGTTCCTCAATAGCAACTTACTCAAAAACAACGACCTCAAAAATAAGTTATGAACTTTCTAAATAGCATATTACTCAAACAAAAATATTCTTAATAATATCCTATAAACCAGCCTATGATAGGTCATAAGCCGTGTAAATACCCAGACTTCCATATTCTTCTTCATATATCATACAGGAGAAAGTGACCAAGTGCAATTTTTACAAAAACGTGATCATTGACTATTTGATATCTTACTAGCTTAATATTGCCCTGAAAAAAATCCCAAAGGATTTTAAACACGGAAGTATAATATATTGACTTGTTAAAAATGACTAACTGCATTGATGTTTTGTTAGTTGTTCACTTTCTCCTGTACGACTATGATATGTTGAGATGTAAAAATTTAAAAATAACTCTCAAGTGGAGAAACCCAGATTTGTGAATAAAAATTCAGACACACCCAAAAATCTTGTGAACAAATATCTTTAACAACAAGACATGAAACATGAAACATGAACGTGAAAGATTTCAATATCACTGTTTTTTTCCAAATATATTTCCAGGCGTCTGCGTGTTGGCGGCCTTGTGTTCCCGTGCAGCCGGCGGCTCCGGGTGGGGGCTGCGGGCCCCCTCTACCCCGCTGGCAGTATTCGGGGCTGCGTCGGCCCTCCTGGCTGCCCTGCACTTTCTGCTGTGCCTCTGTGTCTCGTCCCGACTGCGTTTGCTGAGATCGAAGCTCCCCGACAGACATCATTACATTGAAAAGAGGTACCAACATTCATTACTGTATCTGACGCATCTTGTGGACATCTCTTTGTTATGGGTCCCGGACACTCGGGTCCCAACAGATGTCCAGTGACCATCCGACTAAATTTATATTAGCCAACTGTCCATCAATCAAATGTGTATTAGCCAAATGTCAATTTGGCAAAATATCCATCAGCCACTAGACCATTCGACCAGACAGCTGTACGTGTGATGATGAGACACCTCAAGATGTCCCTCACCTGTTGATGCTTTGCCCCCTTTTCAGCTTTGAAAGACAACAGCTGGAGGCGCGTTGCAGGAGCCTGGGTGAGGATCTATCCAACATCGAATCCGTGATAGTTCATAAGGAATTGTCACGAGAGGTAGTATCATACATGATAAAAATAGTGAAGGACATTGGTAACATAAACCAAAGTAGGACACAAAATGCCGAACCCTCTTCTAGTGGAACGGAAGGTCTGCTGATGACAGTCAACAGTCCGCCTTCTCCTGAGGAGTTTTACGTGGTTTCCTCCCAGCAATGAGCAAATGCAGAGAAGTTCCTATTTGACCCACACTAGATGATCCCTCCTGTTCCCAACACAGATTCAAATAAAAACATATTTAATTAGCTAGAAGAAACAAAAATCCACTAAATGATCTATAAGCCTTGTACATAATAAGCAAGGTAAATAATAAATGCAATTCCCATCTAAAAAAAAAAAAAAAAAGACCATTCGGCTAAATTTCTATTGGCCAAAGTTTCATGGGTCAAATCTTCATTCCGTGAAGTGTCTATTGACCAAATGTCCATTCGGTGAAATGTTCATCATATTAGCCAAATGTTCATCATATTAGCCAAATGTTCATCATATTAGCCAAATGTTCATCGACCTAATATTGGTAGACCACATACCTGACGAGCCAAATGTTACTTTGTCTACATATTCCTATATTATTAAGTTTATCTGCATATATGAGGTGAATATGGTTGGTAATAGAAGCATAGGAAGACCGAGGAAAACTTTGCATGATCAAGTATTTAAAATACTTGAAAGTAGTCAGGTCAGGAGTCGCCAGGATTAATCGGCAAATATGTATGAGGTCCAGGCGGACCATGGAAGCCCATAGTGTAATAATGGTCGGTACGCTGGGCTACCGTACTGGAGATCCCGGGTTCGATCGGATGCGGATAAGGGTTTAAAAAAATAAAAATAAAATGTATGAGGAGATGCATGAATGTGAAAAAGGCAAAGATTGTTTCCAGACAGATTGGTGTGGCGTTCTGTTCTCTCTACCTTTCCCTGCGGACAAGGGGAGTGATATATTTGTAAATAGAATAAGTGTTTGTAATGATTTAGTGATTTGTTTTCACAAAGCGTTGGAAAATTCTACTTTACATTGAAAATTGTCCCACCGCATTCCCGGATCTGATCTTCCTGATCTGAAAACATCTAGACTTCCTGACAGACCCTCATTTCAATTCTCCTTGACACAATTTTGTAATTCATCAACTTTGCAGGGTTGGGATGATGCGTCGCAGTGCCGCCATCTTCCTGTGCAGTAAGGCGTTTGAGATAGCCAGCATCGTACACTACAACCTGCCCGGCACTGTCTCCAGTAACGTACTTGCTGCAACAGCAGCTCTACTGGTAACCACACCTACTTATTGCATTTCTTCTCCAAACACCAATACAAATTCTTTCCCCCCTCACTACTGTGAATACCGTCTTTCCAGGGCATAGTTGTGTTTGGGTGCTACATCATACGGGATGAGACTTCGGGCGGACTGAGGAGGCTGCTGAGGCCCAAGGAGACAGACTGGGACTGCAGCTCCGACTATGCCAATACTTCACTAAGCTGTAAGTGCCAATCGCATACACAAACATTCAATGGTGCTAATCTTGAAGTTCGGTGATCCATAATCTATTTTCTCATTCTGGCTACATCAAGTACATACTGCTGACTGATGAGACCAGTCTCACATCATGACCTCGAGCAAGCTAAACAAATACTACAACTTCAAAGTGAATGTTACACAAGTGTATAAAGTGATCGCTAAAGCCAAATGCCAGATCTTAAGCCTTGGGATTCAGACTACCATCTTCATTCTTTCTCTTTCTTCTATATAGAAAAAACAATGTTTCATATCAAGTTGAAAGACACCTGTAATAAAATATATAATAATATAAAACCCTAATCCGCACCCCAATGGTGCATAGGGCACTGTGTCTTATAAACGCAGTGTTATCATGATCGTTTTACACATGAAGGAAAGGTGATCAGCCCTCCGCTTCAGGTACCAGTCCATGGTAATATTGAATAAATATTACAGTGAAAAAATCACTTATATTTATTTTTTACCCCCCTTGGGAATCGAACCCGGGACCTCCAGAACGGTAGCCGAGCGTGTTGACCATTACACTACGGAGGCTAAAAGGAGAAAAAATAAAACTCATTAATTGATTCGGCAGTCACTTTGTGGTAAAATCTATCCATTTTTAATTAATGTTTTACCATGTAAATACCACTATTTTTTTTAAAATCTACTATGACACGTGTTTCGATGCATTCTGGATCATTTTCAAACACCGTATTTTAATCGGTGTTTGAAAATGATGCGGAATGCATCGAAACACGTGTCACAATAGATTGTAAGAAATAGTGGTATTTACTAAGTAAAACATTAATTAAAAATAAAACTTGTTAATTGTACGCTAAGCAAAAGATTTTCTTTCACATGGAGCTGGATTTAATTTGATTCAAATTACTTGCTTACTTCAGCCTTCTTGTTGTGTCCAGTATTGAACACAGGCCTACCTCTTGTACTTCCACAGTTGTCTATTTATCTTGATGTCATCGGATCATCTTGTCTGGGGCCTACCCATGCATCTGCGTCCTGTTCTAGGCCTCCAGTCGAGCTCTTTTTTCGTCCACCTATCCTCAGACATACGTGCCATACGACCTGCCCAGTTCCTTTCTTGTTCCGCGATTCTTTGAGCCACATCTGTTACCTTGGTCTTTTCCCTTATCCAAACGTTCGTTTTTCAGTCCCTAAGGGATATGTTTCTTCTTCAAACCCTTATCCGCACCTCATGGTGCATAGGGCACTGTATCATATAAACACAGCGTTATCTTGATCATTAACACATTATGGAAAGGTGATCAGCCCTTCGCTCCAGGTACCAGTCCAGGGTAATATTGAATAAATATTATAGCGAAAACATCACTAACATTTATTTGACACTCCCCTGGGAATCGAATCCGGGACCTCCAGTACGGTAGCCGAGTGTGCTGTCCATTACACTACGGAGGCATACTGATATGTTTAGCATCCTTCAAATGACCATGAAGTTTGTCTTGTGATTTCAGTTTTCATAAAGCAGGGGGGCGACGCGGAGTCCCGCAGCGCCCCCGGGGGGGAGTGCTCCCTGCCGCTGGCCGGAAGCAGCGCGGCGCCCCCGTCCCTGTGGAGGAGCCCCGCGCCGCTGCACCCGGCGCACCACACCATGCACGACCACAGAGACAGGTTACTATCCACGCAACAGTATCCTTTCCACACAAATGTGCGCATTATTATTTCTGTTTTTTGTTATTATTAAGTTGAACTTTTATTCAAATCATGGCCTAACTTGACCTTGGCTAGAAAGAGGATGAGTATAGAAGTCATTATATATAAAAGTGGGGAAATTTTGTATGTAAATGTGCGATATGTTGGAAAAACGGGGGAGTTGATTAAAAGCACACATCACTTTCAAATGAATGCTGGTATTTAAATGTTATCCATAAAGTACTTCTATAAAAAGCTTCTGAATCAAGTGGAGGAAAACTTTCTGAACTCCGACACCAACCCAGCACCAAGTTTAGGGAGCGAGCCTTTGCAGTGGCAGGCTCTGTTGCCTAGAACTGTTTATCTTTTCATTTAAGAATAATCCAGAATCCCAACCAGTTTCGATTACAACACAAGATTCATCTTTCTGAAGTCTCCAATTTAATTCAAATTAAATGGTAAATTCAAAGCCTTCTTCCTGCAAGCAATGTTCCTTCTCTTTTGAGAACGATCTAGAGCCCCAAGCAGTTTCCATCACAACCGAAGACTCATCTTTCTCAAATCTCTAATGAAATTAAAATAAAAATAAATTATAAATTCAAAACCTTCTTCCTTCAAGCAATATTATTTACAATTTTTTTGTGTGGATTATAATTAACGAATTGCATTTAGATCAGCGTTTACATGTTACAATTTATTTTGTACTTATTACATAGCGTAAGATGTAGTAAAAAAATGTTAAAAACAATCACCCTTGAGATGATATTTTGTAAAAATGGCGCTATATAAGTTACTCAAATATTATTATAATTATTATTAGTCATTAATATTCAAAGCTGTTAAAATTTTTCAGATCGATGGGCAGCAAACAGGCGGACATCGTCAAAAGCGTCGAGTTTAAAAACATCCCTCCCATGATGGACAGTCCGGAGCAGCGCTCCACGTCCAGTTCCAACGGGGGCCCCGTCTCCAGCGTGTGCGACCTCGTGCCCCCCGAGCCACCCTCGCTCCCCTCGCCGCAGGAGTACGTCACCCGCGTCTGCGTGGAGCTCGGCATCCTCAACCACCAGCATCACCCGCCGCCACCGTCAGACCCCCCCATCCTACTCTGCGCCGTGGACTTTGTGGACTGCAAGTATAATCTAAATCCGTTGGATAACGCGGACAACTGCGTGCTCTGCGTCAACTCCAAACAAGAGGCTAAAGAGCCGGTGCAGTTACCGATCAAAAGCTGTCTGAAGAATAAGGATCATCCGATTTACCGGTCCGATGTCGTGCTCAAAGAGTCTCCGTCGACGGAATCCGAGGACGACAGTCGGGGCGTGTCTGATCTGGAATCCACGGAGCATCCGGATGATGCCGACGGTCAGCAGGACGATCCCAACATGGACGGGATGCTGGATCTCATCTCCCACGATCTGGACTACCTCCTAAACAGGAATAACGCTACCGTAGCGCCGGCCAAGCCGCAATCCGCGGACACCCAGCCCAAACCGTTTGCAGCCATGGAGCAAATACAGGAAGAGAGTTTATAAATCCTATTTGTTATATAATACATATTAAGGATTAATTTAATACTTGAGTATTGAACGACCAAAAATATCTTTAAAACTTTGCCATGTTGCTCATAACTATTATGATCTCTAGCCACATCCAATAGTGCATACGGCACTGGATTGAATCGACGTGATGATGGGTCGATCATTAATTATATGAAGATAAAGTTTCCTCACTCTGATTCATTCATTTTATTTTCCTTTACCGCTATTCGCCCCCAAATAGTGCCAAGGGCACCATATTGAATCCAAATGGTCTTTTTATCATTAGTTTATAATCAATTACATAAAAGTAAGGTGATTGTTTAATTATTTCACTGTAAATTGTTATTATTGATTTTAAAATTCTCTGATCTCATTTAAAAAAATCATTTAAGAATGTAGATATGTATTTTATATTTGTATGATATTTGTACCTCTTACATTAATTGCGGTTTTAATAATATGTAATGTTTATATGTTGTATTTGTACATAATATTTGTTTTTTTATAAAAGTCTTGGGAATATTAACCATTTCATGCCCGTGTTTTTTTTCATACTTATAGAACTAAAAATATCAGATTATTTAATTTTTAATTTCAAGTGTTTACGTGATTCAAAAGTTGTCCAGTTAAAAAATGAAACAAAACAAAAGCAATAAAAATTTACCTTATTTTAAAAATAATGAAAACAAATCCTACTATAATATTTAAAAAAACAACAAAAGAAAATTTGGCCATTTATCAATTTTTTGAGGAATTTCAAAAAAATTCAAACAGAGCCGAAGATGGTGGAATTAGCGAGCTCAGTTCAGTTCTTGTGTAAAGCAAACAAGTGGAAACACGCGAGCAGTGCTCAGGTTGGCACATACGATACATGCGCCGTTCACAAACACTGCTCGTTCAAAAGTGTGAAGAAGTTAAAGGCATGTTTATGTACATAAACAATTTTCAAATAAATAATATTTTTACAACATTTTGAGTGTGTCCAAATACTTGTTCACAAAATCTGGATTATCTCCAATTACAGGAGTTATTTTCATATTATTTTTGACATCTCATCAAAGATGAAGAAGAATATGGAAGTCTGGGAACAATAAGCTTAAATAATAAAAATGAAAATGGTATTTTCTGGCGTTTCTCATGTGTGTGATTATAATCCAGGATTCGGATCTCACATACTAATATAAGAGTTTCTGCTTAATAAAAAGCTTCTTTACATCTCACCAATAGATGTGTCTAGTGAAGTTCTAGTGATTCGAGAACAAGGTTTCTAAATTGGTTCATATATACAGAATTTCCAAGAATTTGAGTAGTGTGGTTGTCAATAATGGGTAGAATTGGTGAATGTTACACGTGTGTAAAGTGATCACTTAAACCAGCCTATGACGGTCGTCAGCCCCGTAAATGCCCAGACTTCCATATTCTTCTTCATCTTTGATGAGATGTCAAAAATAATATAAATAATATTTTATTCTTTAACTATATATATCACCATTCATATGAACTAATATTAATGTCTTAGTTATTAAAATTGATGTTAGTATTTGATACTTAAGTTAGTATTTCCCTACTATCGTGTCTAGTCATTACCTAATTATAAATATAATATTTTGTATCATTAGTAATGTGAAATGAAATACGAATTACCTTTATTTTAATTGTTATCTGTGATATGAAGATATTTTTTGTAAAAAAATCATAATCAAAGGGTATTTATGACTAGTTCAGTTTGTTTTATATGTATAAGCTAATGTTGTTTTAATAATTGTGAAACAGAATCACTGCGTAATTGTACTTAAATAAAGACATTTTTTGAACAAAGTTTATTTCATTTCAATCCGCACAGCCCATTTAACACATTCGCCATATATGTATAAGTACATATATATATGTATAAGTATAAGTACATATATATTATACAATAGTTCCAGAGATTAGCGATATTGAATATATGAACCAACGTTTTTATATCGCTCACTCCTTTCAAGAACGTCATAAATCATAATTTGTAAATTTTCAGTTGTGCATGTTTTCGGAATGCCCAGAAAATGAACTATATCCCAGCAAAAGAGGCATATTTTTAACTTAATATTTACCCGCTACAGGTCAGAAAATGTTGCTTTTGCATTTTTAAGAAAAGGTATTGTATAATTATTTTTTTTAATAAACTAAATATTTTTCAAATGGAGAAAAAATCTTCAAGTTTTACTTAAAAAGATCTGTTGCACAGTAAAAAGTTCAATAAGTGGTTTGATATTTATTTTTAATACATTGTGTTATATTTTTAAACTTTAAAAACGCTCTCCTGAAAAATCAAGTTTTTTGATTTATGACGTTCTTGAAAGGAGTGAGCGATATGTTAAGA
Organism: Brachycentrus maculatus; assembly: GCF_059751285.1. Taxonomy (NCBI): domain Eukaryota; kingdom Metazoa; phylum Arthropoda; class Insecta; order Trichoptera; family Brachycentridae; genus Brachycentrus; species Brachycentrus maculatus. The sequence goes on from NW_028280841.1 coordinate 193,600, forward strand.
AGACATACATTGTACAGACAAACATTTATTTATATGATTGATTGAGGAGCAGATCTGACATTTGATCACTAATTAATATAAATGAGCCAGATAAGCATCTGATAGTAAGAAGGAACAAAGTAATTATTGGCAAGATTAATCAAATTCAGCGTAAATGATCTGAATAAAGAAAAAACATGATACTTTTATTTATGTGTGTTTACACATACCTGAATATAATGTGATTATTAGTATTAGATCGTAAATAAATAAATAAATAATCGTAACATAAGATCAAAATAATTATTATAAATAATTCTCAAAAGTTTAAAGTTTTGTTTTGATATTTCTTGGTGGAAATGCATTTATTTTATTACAAAATCTATAACTACATATATAGTTTTTTCTACATTGATTTTATTTGACCAGTGACTGGGTTTAGTTGTGACCAACATCATAATCAAAATAAAAGTGGAAAAAGCTATATACATAGTCAAGTTTTTTGTAATTTTTTTCTTTTATTTGTCAAGTTTTTCATTGTTATATCAATAATAAATCTAAATATTATTTTAACATAAATACAAATAAATCAATAGTTAATAATACGTAATAATAGTGTTGCTGTACGGATGTGAGTCATGGCACCTCACCAAAACTCAAAGCAAGAAACTAGCAAGTTTTGAAAATAGATGCCTGAGGCGAATACTGGGTATAAAGTGGTATGACTTCGTCAGGAATGACGAAGTGAGGAGAAGAACTCAACAGCCCCTCATACTGGAAGTCCTGAAGAGAAGAAGGTGGACATGGTTGGGACATGTCCTTATAATGCCACCTGAGGGCATCAATCCCTCGTGTCTCTTCTTCCAACCCCGAGGATTCCGGCGCCCCGGAAGGCCGCTGACGACCATTCACCGACTATACTCAGCGGAACTTCGAGACGCCGGACTGACCTGGGAGGAAGCCAAGGAGATGGCGCGTGACAGAGTGACTTGGAGACGACTCGTGTTGGCCATATGCTCCACCTAGGGAGCGAACATGGATAGAAGAAGAAGAAGAATAATAATAAAATTTGAATAAAGGATATTTCTACAAAATTATAATTTTATTTTATTTCTGGACGGAAATACCGGAGTAGGCATTTCATTTTTTCCTGAGGTATAATTATTTCATGCTGTGGTAAACATTTTCACCAGTACAAATTTGTAGCAGTCACAAATAAAACTTCTGTAATCATTTTTAAATTCTTGTAAATTTTTTCAGCAGAGGAATATAGAAGTCAATATGACATAACAAATGGTTAATTTTACTGGGCAATAAAATTATACGTATCTAGCCTTTTCACTAATATTATATGTATGTTTCTTTTTTTTTAAATAAACATTCATACGTAACATGAACGTCATAGATAAAAACATAAATATGCATACTTGTGTCATTATTTGGCATATCTATAAACCAACCAATCATATCTTTATACAATATGCTGTCTATATGGACCCGACCCACCTATCTCAAGATAATCATCACGTTTAAACAAATATTTTCACACAAATATTATCTAAGCTTGTGTACTTTCTTGACTGAAAAATTCTTAGAATGATATATTTTTTTGTCAGAATGTGACATTTGAGACGTTGTACAAAGACATTAGATAAAAATAAGTGACACACATCACCCACATCGTATTTCACTAATAAAACACAAACTTTTCATTCAGTGATTATCATTAATGATTATCAATATCACTGAATGAAGAGTTTTAATATGGTAACTAGGTGTAGATGTAACATCTTATGTTATCTCATATTAACAACATTACCTAATTGAAACTGTGCATTTTTAATCTCAACTGATTGAGAAATCAAATTATCATATTATACTTGAATAACTTACAAAATAACTTTATTATAAAATCAGTACTTATAAATCTTATTAATTGATTGTCAACCAGTTTCAAAGCTTCTCCCCCAAGACTAATTAACCCATTGCACCACTAATAAATATGACCTAATTTGTTCATACAACACTATATAATTTTGACACTTTTTTATTACAATAACATTAAGCCTTCTAGAAATTACACACACAATAAAAATGGTACAACATAAAAGCAGATTTTTTTGTTTGTTGGTAAGCTAGATCATTATGGCTCATCCCTAGGTAGTTTTGGAATAGTGCAAAACAAACTGGCGAATCGCCGGCTTTGTGAGTAAGTGACAAATTGGCCTTGGCCATCGATTTGTCGGCTTTGTGTTGCAATGGGTGATTAAAAAAAGAAGAAGTATTACTTCTTCTAGCCTTCTGCCCTCCACTGCTGGATATAGGCCTCTTCATTCCATTTTTGGTATGTTGCTACTTACAGCCAGTTTTTACCCAGTTTTAACAGCAGCCATGTCATCGGATCATTTTTTTTGAGGTCTTCCGAGTACTTAATAATTAATACTACTAGTATAGATATAAAAACTGTTTGTCTTGTATTGAAGCTTCTTCCTCAATTAATACTTCTACTACTTATACTGACCCTTGTCCGCACCCAAAATATATCAATAACAAAAAATCTATGCATAAAATTATAATCCATTGTGCAAAGCACTGGATCAAATTGATGCAACATATTAATGTAGATTGTTCATTCTATGAAAGCAAGATGATCAGTTCTGTTAGGTACCAGTCCAGGGTGATATTAATATATAAATATTAGAGTAAAAAAAACATAGGAATTGAACTCGGAACATCCAGCATGGTAGACAAATATGTGCTTACCACTGCACTATAAGTGCAGACGAATACTACAAGTATAAGCTTTGAGTATGAAACATTGAAACTGGTCGACATTATCATTAAGTTTTGATAAGGTATGTAGTGATTCGGTTTTCTTTTTTAAAGGAATAACCCGCAAAGCCTCTATTTTCGAGGCTTGTCTGCAAGTAGGATAGTGAGGATAGGGAAGGCAAATGTAAAAATTACATCAGAAACACCCAGACCAATTAAAAATAAATTTACCTTGGATTCATTTTGCAATTGGCAGGAATCGAACCCACAATGCCAGTTTCACAGTCAAGCATTTACCCAACTATGCCACAGTGCCAGTTTGAAACTGTGTCAAAAGAAAACTCAGAAAAAAGCAACCAGAAAAATAAACAGATGGAAAATTAATAAAAAACAAACTTACAAAAACAATTTAATTTTTTCTTTAAATATACAATATTGTAATAGTTATATTTTGATTAATATACAGCATTTATGTTATAAATATACACATTTATATATATTTCTCAATTTATTCTACATAATATTAGTATTTAGCTATGACGGTGCCCAGGAATATTACATACTTAGTACAAAAATAAAATTTAAAGCACAATAACATCAGTTAGTTATTATATTGGATTCACAACTAATAAACTAAATAATCATATTTTTTTAAGGTTGAGTAAAATTAACAAAAAGCAAATACATATTTATATTTGGTGCAAGTTATTAACATTTACAATTTATTAAGCTAAATTTTTAACTAAATTACAGAAAACCTTTATAAGAGAATGCTTCGTTTGTAATATGTGAACTTCTGAAACATTACTCAATACGTATTTATTTATTTTTATTAATATAAATATTGTATACCTTAAGGTACATGTATATTTATAACTGTACATGTCGCTCACTCCTTTCAAGAACGTCATAAATCAAAAATCGTCAATTTTTAGTTGTGCATGTTTTCGGAATTCCCAGAAAATGTACTATATCCCAGCAAAAGAGGCATATTTTTAACTTAATATTTACCCGATACAGGGCAGAAAGTGTTGTTTTTGCATTTTGAAGAAAAGGTATTATTTAATATTTTTTTTAAATATACTAAATATTTTTTGAATGTACAAAAAACCTTCAGGTTTTACCTAAAAAGATCTGTTGCACATCAAAAACTTCAATAAGTGGCTAGATATATATTTTTAATACATTGTGTTATATTTTTTATCTTTAAAAACGTTCTCCTGAAAAATCAAGTTTTTTGATTTATGACGTTCTTGAAAGGAGTGAGCGATTTGTTTGAAATAGCAGATATGACAATTTCTGAAACAACTTTCATAAGAACATACACTGTCTGAGCACAGTAGGGTAATTTTTATAAAAGAGAGTAAATATCTTTAAATAAATAAATAAAAATATATGAAATAAATTCTGAAGCATAATCTTATACCGGTCCAACTTTATTGGTTACATTTAGTGCCATTCTTAAAACTAAATAAATATGCGTAATTGATTATATCACAAAGTATTTACTTCCTTAAATGCCTAACATTTTTAGTATACAAATACGTCAATTTGACGCTAACTATTTATGAATTGTATGATAAATAACTGATAAGTAATTTCATATGAAAACATGAAAGAGTGCTAATTTTCACATGATTTTTTAACCTTTCCAGGAGTACAATAATTGTTTTTTTTTACATTAAATATATATATTTTTTTAAATAAAATCTTTGTAATATGAAGACAGTAATTATGTAAAAATAATTTAAATAAAAAATAAAGCTCACCATCTCTAGGTTTTATTTTATGACAAAGTTAAATACAAATATCCACAGATGTCAATGCTTTACAAACTACATCATACCAACTGACAGATAGACTTTGACGTTCATTAATGTCGATACTTCTTTGAGGAAAATTTACACCGACATTCATTTACGTCCATACTCCCGGAAAGATTAAGCATGTTTACTTTCAATGATATAAAATGGTTCTTTTATATTCAATTACAAATTTCTAGAAACTTCACAATTTTATATTAGCAGTTTTATGAAAACATAAAAAAATGCTAATTTTCATTTTGTTTTTTTAAGTATGTTTACATTTATAAAATTACGTTTTTATATGCAAGTAAAAATTACAACTTTAAATTACCAGTTATTTTATATGAAAACATAAATAGTGCTAACTTTCATATGATTTTTTTTTAACATGTTGACTTTCAATGATATAAAATTATATTTTTATGTGCAAGTACAAATTTCTACAAACTTTATAACTTTACCAGTATAATAATAAGAGATGAATCAGATATCCGGTATGTTTTTTTATGATCCGGTATCCGTCAAATATTGGCTGCTATCTGGCAAGATACTTAATTCAGCAAACAATACGTTTCAATCTCAAAAATATTTATTTTTAGTAAAAAATTAACATCTCAAGTTGATACACGGTAATTTAACTAACTAACTAACAAACCATCGCGCTGCTTCACCGCAGGGGTTGGCAGAGAGAATAGAACACCACAAAATCTGTCTTCGCAGACATTTTTTGCCTCTTTTGCATTCATGCATCTCCTCATACATATTTTTCAATGTAATTCCACTCCAGGTATTACATTCCGAATGAGGATATTTATATTTTTTTTACAAATATACTAGTCTTTATTTTTCATATATCGTAGTCGTACAGGAGAAAGTGACCAACTAACAAAACGTAAAATGTTCAAGAGGGCCATTCAAGTCACTTTTGCTTGGCAAGAAAATTAACAAAATAAATGCAGTTAGTCATTTTTACCAAGTCAATACATTATACTTCCAAGTTAAAAACTCTTTGGGATTTTTTCAGGGCAATATTAAGCTAGTAAGATATCAAATAGTCAATGATAACGTTTTTGTACAAAATGCACTTGGTCACTTTCTCCTGTATGACTACGATATATTAGTCTTATATATCTATTTTGTGTATTCTTGAACATGGATTTTTGAATGATTTTTACGAATTGTTATCAGTTATGAACAAAATTAATATGTTATGATTTACTAAAAGGAAATTGACAATTCAAGTAATTGAAACAAATACGAAGATGATAAAATTTAGCAAATTCTAAGAAAGTTCGGATTTTTTAAATTTTTAGTTCATTAAGCTTCATGATGTATTGTAAACTGAGTATTGTATTGTAAGCTTAATAATAAAAATGAAAATGGTATTTTCTGGCGTTTCTCATGTGTGTGATTATAATCCAGGATTCGGATCTCACATACTAATATAAGAGTTTCTGCTTAATAAAAAGCTTCTTTACATCTCACCAATAGATGTCTCTAGTGAAGTTCTAGTGATTCATGAACAAGGTTTCTAAATTGGTTCATATATATAGAACTTCCAAGAATTTGAGTAGTGTGGTTGTCAATAATGGGTAGAATTGGTGAATGTTACACGTGTGTAAAGTGATCACTTAAACCAGCCTATGACGGTCGTAAGCCCCGTAAATGCCCAGACTTCCATATTCTTCTTCATCTTTGATGAGATGTCAAAAAATAATATGTAAACTGAGTAATTTATGGTGGAATTTACATAATTTTTGGTAGACAAATACTTAAATTATAAGAAAATAAAACTTTATTTTGATCTGTCACAGTGATGTTGCCTTTACCTTAAAAAAAAAATAATACCACATAGAAAACCATATTAAAATATGTTTTTTTTAAATATTAATTTATAACAGCAGTGTTCAAAATGTTTCTTCCATTGTACATAGAATTTCTCAGAACGGAAATGGAGTTATCAGTTATTGACATAATGTTCTGAGTTTGATAAATCACATGATAAGAAAGGTGTAATTCTACACACTCGCAAATTACATATAATTACACATATATTGTAGATAATATCTTTTATTCATAGCATTAAGACACAACCGGGTTTACATTTAATCGTTGCAAAAATAGAAGAATATATATTAGAGTATGGAAGTGAAACATGAAGTTGGCAAAAGAAGGATGAAAGTAGACTGAATGCAGTCGAAATGCGATCTCTCAGAAGAATGTGCGACAAAACGATGTATGATAGATGTACGAATAGTGAAATAAGGAAGGAATGCAAAGCTGAGATAAGCATTATCGATAAAATTAAGAAAGGTGTGTTGAGATGGTTTGGACATGTAGAACGAATGAGTGAGGAAAGAACGGTAAAACAAATTTATGAGGCGAATGTTAGCGGGAAAAGAAGCAGAGGAAGACCGAGAAAAACATGGCGCGATCAGGTATGCCAAATACTTGAAAGTGGTCAGGTCAGGAGTCGTAACAATCGGCGGGTATGTATGAGGAGATGCATGAACGTGGAAGAGGCGAAGAATGTTTGCAAGGACAGAGTGGTGTGGCGCTCTATTCTCTCTGCCTACCCCTGCGGGGAAGTGGCGTGATGGTTAGTTAGTTAGTTAGTTAGTTATATTAGAGTATGAAGGATTTTTTTATGATTGATTTTTTTACTATTAATTGAGTAGTCCACTTGCAAACAAGATTATGTTAAAAAATGAAGGCTTTTAACCAATGTTGGTTTTTACCAACCAGTAGAATATTAAATCTTTTACCGATTTCAGCTTTATTGAGAGGTTTTAGAAAGTGAACTGTCGAATGGCATAGCGAGTTTTACAAGAGTATTGATTTTTCTATTCCATTTTATGAGTTAACTTAATGAGTTTTGGCAGATTATGTTAAATATGGATGTTAATATTTATAATTTTCTACTGATTGGAGCCATTTTCTAAAAAACTTTTAACATAACGTGGTTTGCAAGAGGAAAGTAACTGTTTTCATATCGCTCACTCCTTTCAAGAACGTCATAAATCAAAAATCGTCAAATTTCAGTTGTGCATGTTTTCAGAATGCCCAGAAAATGTACTATATCTCAGCAAAAGCGGCATATTTTTAACTTAATATTTACCCGCTACAGGGCAGAAAGTGTAGTTTTTGCATTTTAAAGAAAAGGTACTGTTTAATTATTTTTTTAAATGTACTAAATATTTTTCAAAAAAAGAAAGAACCTTCAGGTTTTACCCTAAAAGATCTGTTGCGCAGAAAAAAGTTCAATAAGTGGCTTGATATTTATTTTTAATACATTGTATTATATTTTTAAACTTTTAAAACGTTCTCCTGAAAAATTAAGTTTTTTGATTTATGACGTTCTTGAAAGGAGTGAGCGATGTATTTAACTGTGTGTTCTGTTTTTAAACTGGTTTCATATGTACAATGAACTCCCTTTTTACAAGGTTACGAAATAATACAGTGCAAAAAAAAAACTAAATAATATGGAGAATAAAAAAGAGCATTCATTTAACAATGAGTAACAGTAATTTGGAAATTGCTTGCATGGACTTACTAATGATGACTTAAATGAACTTGAACAGGATATTCTCCTGAATGGTGAATTTGCAATATATTCTTTAATTGAAATATAGTGAATTTTCAACATATTCTTTAATATGAATATTTTTGGTTTACACTAAAATGGTGCATTTTTAAGGTGAGTGAGTAGGGTTTTATGTATTAAAAATTCTTCTATATTTTTTTTATAAAATAAAACTAAATCTTTGTTTTTCACCACTTTTATTTTTGGTACTTTTCTCTACCCGGTTTTGACTAGCACCTTGTCATCATAGAGTACATATCCATCCCTGAAGATGACAAGGTGCTTGTTAAAACCGGTTGGCGAAAAATATAGTGAATTTTCAACATATTCTTTAATATGAATATTTTTGGTTTACACGTAAAACTAAAATGGTGCATTTTTAAGGTGAGTGAGTAGGGTTTTATGTATTAAAAATTCTTCTATATTTTTTTTATAAAATAAAACTAAATCTTTGTTTTTCACCATTTTTATTTTTGGTGTTTTTCGCCAACCGGTTTCATCAAGCACCTTGTCATCTTCAGGGATGGATATGTACTCTATGATGACAAGGTGCTAGTCGAAACCGGGTAGAGAAAAGTACCAAAAATAAAAGTGGTTAAAAACAATGTTTTTGTTTTATTTTATAAAGGTTTATAAAATGTGCCACAAAGTATCTGCAAAAACAATTCATGATCTTCTATATTTGTCCGCCTCCGTAGTATAGTGGTTAGCGTGTTTGGCTATCGTGCTGGGTTCGACTCAAGTATTTGAAATACTTGATCATACCAAATTTTTCTCGGTCTTGGTGTAATTTTATTAAATGATAAAATGGAAATGGAATTTGAATTGCGCACCTCGTTATTTTAGAACTACAACAAAAAACAGCCTATGACAACCTGTAAGCCTTGTAAATGCCTAGACTTCCATATGCTTATTAATCTTTGAGATTTTATAATATTAAAAAAATACTTAGAAAACAATAGAATGCAATTACAATGACCATTGTCTTATCACTTATGTGAAGTCATATAACAATTTTAAAAAATTATGTGTTGTAAATAATGAGGTCTCGTAGGGGTCTCGTATGATAGTACAGTACACACTTCACTTGAAGATAACACAAAAACGTAATGATTATAAAGATAGCAATACAATTACTCATACCAGTCTAGTTTACTATAGAAACATACTTGCAAATTGATTTTGTTATTACTATTTTAATTTTTTTAAATAAAAATGAGTTTTTCTTATATGAATGCTGAAATTGCTGAAGACTTTTTTGTAAAAATGATCCATTTAAATTTAGTGGACATTTATCAATAAAAATTATTTAAATTTGTTTATTTGTGAATATTATTGACGAATTGGAAGTTTACAACGGCATACGCTGCGACACACCCTCCCAGCTTGACCGCCAAAATACACTGGCGTCATTGACATTATATCGATGACTACGATTTTGGCAAAGTATACCAGTCGATATATTGATTCTAATAGTTAAATATGACACACTGGCAAAAAAATCATACACAAACCCTCAATTGCATCTCCAACTAGTTTCTTCACATTTGTAAAATCCATTATTTTGTTTGGATTTGAAATTATTTTCTAACTAAGGATAATTTATCTTTTTTTTTTGTTTTGAATATTGAAAGCATTAACTTTGTGGATCATATTGATATATTATTTCGAGAAATAAAAATACTTTGTGTTCTGATCCACTCACATTTTTATTAACCAACTAGTTTCGGCAACAACCTGTTGCTCTCTTCAGGGTTTCTTCAATTCAATTCAATTCTTCAGTAATAAATGAAACCCTGAAGAGGGCAACAGGTTGTTGCCGAAACTAGTTGGTTAATAAAAATGTGAGTGGATCAGAACACAAAGTATTTTTATTTCTCGAAATAATATATAATTTATCTTGCGGGACATACAGGAGAACTTATACAAATTGTATGCCTTTGGGCGATTGTCCACTATCCGGAATTTGACCGTCCGGCAGTCCAGTTTTGAAAAACGTATTCACGCACCGATCCGAAAAAATATGGACAAAAGCACATGCCAATCCAAGCCAATCGTCGTTTTAAAACGCTATCTGACGTGGCGGACGGTAACATTCCGTGTAATTCCGTGTAGTGGACAAACGCCCTTTGGGTAAAATAAATTTTCATCTGTGGAATATTTGTTTTTCCTTCAGTTTAAGATTTGGTATTTTTATCATTCATAGTAAACGATATGTAATGTTTTGTTTTTATGAATGCCTTCTAAAAATGAATCATGGACGCGTATTTTTATTTTTAATTTTATTTTAATGATCAAAAGAATAAATATCAATTCATATATTTTATTACTTTGTAAAAATTTCATATTAAAATATTAATATATAAACACATTCAATGCATTGCTATGACATAGTTGATGCTCTTACAAGGCGAAACAGCTATCACAAAGAATAAAACCTCAGGAGAAAAAAAGGTGACTACTTAATAGAAAATATTAAACACAATATTTTATAATAGAAATACAATAATAAATGAATGATAAATAAATATTAAGAAGAAGAAAAATCTGTATTTAAATTGTTTATCTGATATGAAATTAACAGACAAAATATTAGTTGTTGTTCAATGATTCAAACAGTAAAAAAAATTATAAGGTCCGTTCATTCAAAATAACAATATTGACATTGAGCGCGGCTCAATGAATTGGAAAAATAAACGGATCACTGAAGCGAAACTAAACGTGTTTCAGGTATTTATATTAAAACAATATTTTTTTAAACATTTTTACAAGTTAAATACATGATGTGAACAGGGAGTTCAGTAAATACTGTCAAAAATTTCAGATAAAAGCATTTTTTTGACATCTCAACATCGATAAAGAAGAATATGAAAGTCTGGCTATTTACAGGGATTACATAGGCTGATTTAATGAATGAATGATAATGAATGTTACATGTCGCTCACTCCTTTCAAGAACATCATAAATAAAAAAACTTGATTTTTCAGCAGAACGTTTTTAAAGTTTAAAAATATAATACAATGTATTAAAAATAAATATCAAGCCACTTATTGAACTTTTTACTGTGTGACAAATCTTTTTGGGTACAACCTGAAGGTTTTTTCTCCATTTGAAAAATATTTTGTGTATTTAAAAAAATAATCAAACAATACCTTTTCCTCAAAATGCAAAAACAACACTTTTTGCCCTGTAGCGGGTAAATATTATGTTAAAAATATGCCTCTTTTGCTGGGATATAGTGCATTTTCTAGGCATTCCGAAAACATGCACAACTGAAATATGACGATTTTTGATTTATGAAGTTCTTGAAAGGAGTGAGCGATGTATATAAAGTGATTCCTTAAACCAGCATATGATGGATTGTAAGCCTTTCAAATACCCACATTCTTCTTCATCTATGTTGAGATGTCAAAATGTAAAAATAACTTCAAAAGTGGAAAAACCCAGATTCGTGAACAAGGATTTAGACACACCCAGAAAAACAATTATATCATTTACCATTGCAAAAAAAAGTTATACTTGAAAAATATCAGGTGAGTGAAAATTTGTTTTATAATTCCAATTTGATTGAAACAAATAATTTTATTTAAAATAATAATTGTTTCATTATTTTAGATAATGCATATTAAAAATATAAATATTTACATCATCAAACTATATATCTCTGAATAACTTCAGGTATGAGTTTGATTTAATTTGACCCCCATGGGAATCGAACCCGGGACCTCCAGCATGGTAGCCAAACGCGCTGACCACTACACAACATAAGGCGGACATATATCCTGCCCTGAAAACTTGGGAAGTTATAGCTTAGTATGTTGCTGTCATTTGCACAATTGAATATATCACATTCCTTGTAAGGTTGGCGAATCATCAAGCCGCTTGTGCACTACCGATACGAAGAAAGATGGACAAAAGCACAAGCCAATCATCGTTTTAAAATGCTTACTGACGTGCCGGACGGTAAAATTCCGTGTGATTCCGTGTAGTGCACAAACGCCCTTAGAGTCTGAATAAATGTGGTAGAATTGTCATTTCTGGACTGTTCTTTAACCCTTAACACTCCTATGCGGAGTTTGGCTCAACTTTGTACTTATTAAGCCAAGTCAGATGTTCACTCTTGCACGACTTTATACGGTGCGATTTTAAAAATAATATAAATAAATATATTTACACACTCCACAGTGTTCCAATACAGAACTTATGTGAGACTATTTTTATAAAATGAACTAAGTAATTAATAATTAAATTACCAATACCTTCCATGAATTACCAAATTTATTTTTTTATTGTTTTATTACAGTCAGACATGCTTAGAAAAAATTTATAAGGTTAAGTTTTAATTTTTTTACTTACATTTTATTTTTTTAATATTTCCCATTGCTTCTGTTTTGTTTTTTTGGAATTGGATAACTTTTAAAGTATGCAAACTCTTTATATTAAAAAATGAATAGCCCATATTTTTAGATATAATTTTGTGAAGACAAAAAAACAAGAATAGTGGTTAAATCAATTAAGTAATTGATTTTTAAAATAGCAATAAAAAAAATTAAAAATAACTAAGAAATTTAGGAGTGCTTAGGGTAATGTAATACATATACAGAGTTCAAAACAAAATTCAGTAATTTGATTGAAACCTAACTCTATCCCAATTTATATACACACTTGGATTATCATTTCCCTACACGATATGTACTTTTGATCAAAATATCGCCGCATCCCTTAAATTATATTTCACACAGTAATTTCTGAACTGTAAACTGTTTCAGCTCAAGCTATTCAAATTCCGCAGAAGCGGATTTCTTTGGTGGAATCCAAAAGATAAATAGACATAATTACATAAATATTTCGAGCATAGTCAACACTTAACTAAGATGGAAACCGTTAAATCTTTCAAACACCAATCCTTTTTCAGTCAAACTTAGAATTGTTTAAAAATCACAAAAAATAAATATTAAACGCTTTAACTTTCCCGGGAGTACAATAATTGATGTCCGACTTTCTCTGGGGAATGTGTTCTTTTTAGGGTGGTGACTGACCGGAGCCATTTGTCGTAACGTAACACGTTACAATGCGAGCATTCGTATAGCCAGTACAGTGAGCCGAGCGCTCCATCTATAGTTTCAGATGCTCGATGATGCTCGCTGCGAGCGATGTTACGACGTTACAAAGAAATGCTCCGGTCAATCACCACCCTTACATTAATTTTGATATGATTTCTATCATCAAGATAGAATTTATATAAAAATAATAAAACTCACCATCTCTGGGTTTTATTTTATGACAAAATTACTTACAAATATCCCATTGCTATACAAGTTACATCATACCAACTGACAGACGGACTTCGACGTTCATCAATGTCGATGCTCATTTAAGGAAAATTTGCACTGACATTCATTTATGTCCATACTCCCGGAAAGGTTAAGTAGCAGGAGGTATTAAGTAAGGCTGTTCCCGGTAGGCCGTAGCATTAATAAAAAAACCTAACAAAATTATATATTATATATATATATATATATATATATATATATATATATATATATATATATATATATATATATATATATATATATATTCAATGGATATTATAAAGACTTGCCAAATATGATCACTGTGTGGTGTTAACACATTGATTACGGTGAAGTTTGTCCAAGAAATGTAATTTGACGCAGGGAATATTAGAATAGAACGAAAGAAGATGACAGAAAAGAATCGATAATATTTTTGTATTATCGAGACACATTTACAGCATAGCAAAAATGACAAATAAGACATTTAAGATATGTTTTTTGTGTGCAAAATTGAAGGGTATCCGAAATGCACAAAAATGTACATTGACGATATTTGCAATATAAGGTTTTTGAAACGCATAATTACGTGGATGTCGTAAACAATGTGTTAAACATATACATATGTTTATAACACATATCGGTCACTCCTTTCAAGAACGTCATAAATCAAAAAACTTGATTTTTCAGGAGAACGTTTTTAAAGTTTGAAAATATAATACAATATATTAAAAATAAATATCAAGCCACTTATTGAACTTTTTACTGTGCAACAGATCTTTTTAGGTAAAACCTGAGGGTTTTTTCTTTATTAGAAAAATATTTAGTTTATTTAAAAAAATAATTAAACAATGCCTTTTCTTCAAAATTCAAAAACATCATTTTCTGTCCTGTAGAGGGTAAATATTAAGTTAAAAATATGCCTCTTTTGCTGGGATATAGTACATTTTCTGGGCATTCCGAAAACACGCACAACTGAAAATTGAAGATTTTTTATTTATGACGTTCTTGAAAGGAGTGAGCGATATGTGTTCTATATTGCAAATTATCAAAATAACTTGACATAGGCTAGATAGAAATAAGCACAAAGGTTTAAACACTAATTTTGTATCGACGTTAAGAGGTGCGTAATAGAAGCGCGTTTAACCAAAGCAAAGAACCGGTTAAGCGCGAAATGACAAATCTTGAAGGTGGCAAGATTGGCGTCGTAAGACCAGAAAAGAATTGATATCTGAAACATTCAAGAGTCCACTAAAACATTGTTAGAAATTTAGCTATACATAAGTTTCATTCGCTTTTGTTCGCAAAGCTCTTCGCCAACCGTTTGAAAAAACAGATTATACATATACAATTAGATTAAGTCCGTTTGCTTTTTATAATCTCTTATAAACACTCTCACTGTACGGAATCACAATACTCTTCTTGCGTATGATCAAGAATCGTCACACCATAGTTTTGTGGATGTTGCACCGGGTTTATTTTTATCACTTTTTAGAATTTGGACTTGGATCCTCTCTGATTTTACCACTTTGAAGGCGATATATATTAAAAACGAAGGATATTAATAGTTTTGTTACCGCAAAAAATATGTACCATGTAGCTTTCAACCGGATGAGATAAGTAAATGTATACATAGAAGGAAGATTGAGGAAAACTTAAATACTTTAAAAATATGTGTTCATGACATCTAATGACAATTTTAAATCATGTGTTTTTAACATACTGGTAACACATTTAATGAATACAGCAGTACCTCAATAATCTAAACCTCTGCTAATCCGAACATCTCTGTAATTGCAACACCCACTTTTGAGTTAAATACATGCCTAGAATGGGCTGACCATGTGGATATTCCTGTGCCAGAGAAGATGATTTTACGTAAATTGCGAGACAAAGCTTTTTACTTGTCATTAAATAAATCTCGACCAACTAAAATATATATTCCTTAAAAAAAGTTGAATAAATACATAATTTTTTTTTTTAAAAGGAATTACCCGCAAGGCTTTTATTTTTAGAGGCTTATCTGCAGGTAGTATAGCAAGGGTAGGTAAGGTAAATGTGAAAAATACATCACAAACACCCAGACCAATTGAAAATAAATTTTTCTTGAATTTATTTTTGAATTGGCGGGAATTGAACCCGCGACGCCAGTTTCGCAGTCGAGCGTCTACCCAACTACGCCACGGCGCCTGTCAGTTCACAATACATGTTTGTTTTATTTAACAAAAATACTCTACAAATTCTCTGTACTGTACTCCGAACGCTCCACTGGTCTGAACAGCGATTAAATTTTCGGCATTCAGATTATAGAGGTCCAGCTCTTCATTATTTCACGGGATAATCACAGCAATATAGAGATTAATTAATCAGGAATGAATCTAAAATGCGTCTTAATATATTTTTAAAACAACAAAATGGATGTTGGTACATGTAACATTAGACCCTGTATCCAAAATTTAGAAATTATTTTAAAATGTAATAAGCAATGTCTTTGACTGATCACCTAGCCTTAGCAATAGTCTTAATAACCACCGCGGACGGTAAAGAAAACAGATAAAGAAAAATTATTTAGAACTACTTTTGGCTGTATTCTCAACAGCTAAATGTGCATCTATATCTTTGGCATTATCGGAGCCACATTACATTAACACACTAAGGACGGGAAAGGTATTTCTACCCGTTCGGTCGATTGATGCTTAAGGACGGTAAGGGTATTTTTACCTTCTGCGCCGGCCTCATTTAAAAGTCAGAAAAGAAGGAATTATTCAAGGTTTTTATATAAATATTATACACTAATCTCTTTGTAAAGGGTTAAACTATATGTACCCAATTATCAAATCCTGTAAAAATATCCATCCAAAGTGTGTTAGGAGAGCATAGTTAGCAATTTTAATCATATTGTTGACTCATCATATACTAGGTGTCAGTTTTATATATTACTGATTCATATTGTGAATATTTTCCAGTATCATAACAAAAAGCAGGCTGTTAAATATCTTAGACAATAATTCCGGTTCCTTCATAAAGGACAGGTCTGCCGCTCATTCGATACGCCTTCAGAGTGATTAAACCAGATTCGTAGAATACCGAGTTGAGAGTCTGCACTATTCCAGGCGCGTGTACGCCCGTTTCCGCTTGCGCTACAACTGGTACCAGTCGTCCTGCGTGCGCTGCAGGCGCTGCAGCGAGGAGCGCACGTGGCGGCCCTGCGCCAGCACCACGGTCTCGCCCGCGGGGCCCGCGTAGCCGCTCTGGTAGCCCCCCTCCCCGCCGCCCACCGAGGCCGACTGCCGCAGCCGGGACGTCGGCCTTCTCCGCGTGTAGATCTCGTCCAGATCGCGACCAAACCTGAGAATGAGCGGGTAAAATTACGGAACGTAAAGTGATAACATGCCGTCTCTGATTACATTAACCTTTACCGGTCTAATGCCGAATCTCATTAGATGTGGATTTTTTCCTCCTAGGCCCCATGTAGAATGTCAATAGACATTTTTTCATCATTGGTATTATTAACCCATTGCACCACTAATAAAGAATATATTCATACAACACACTATTTAACTTTGACACATTTTTTTATTGCAATAACATTCAGACTAAATTACACACAAAATAAAAATGGTAAAACATAAAAGCATAATTTGTTTGTTTGTTTATAAGCTAGATCATTATGGCTCATACCCAGGTAGTTTTGGAAGAGTGTGTTCAGTTCAGAGTCAAAAAAGTTATTGTCATTCTGTATGAATGTAAAAAAATCACTTCAAATACAAACTGGCTTTGTAAGTCAATGACAAATTGACCTTGGCCGGCGATTTGCCAGCTTTGTTGCAATTTTAAAATGCAACCTAATTTTTTTTCACTCGTATCTAAAATATTACAACAGTATGTGGAGCAGAGGAGAAATGAATTTTTGCCAATTGGAATGTAATTGTCAGCCTGGAATTTTATTTGTTTGGGGACCGGAACAACCCTTAACAATTAAAATTCATTTGTCATTAACTTTGTGGAACAACATGATTTAAATATATAAATAAAACACTTATACAAGACCACTTTTTGAGTTGAACATGTTTAAATGGTAAATAACTAGTATTGAAAAGAAAATAATAGTTTTTTTTTTGTAATACACATATTTACATCAGATAACCAATCTTTATTTATATCCAGCTACCAATTCAGTCTTTTAATATATATTTTTTTATCAGTTACTTTATTGGACCATAAAAAGAGATAAAAATTCCAATATCAAATTATTGCTTCCTGAATATGTAATAGATGATATGAAAAAAGAAGTATCCAAAAACAATTTATTTATACAATCGATATATTAAAAAAACTTTTTATTTTCTTACCGAATTAAAAAAAATAATTAAACCAAATTTTTGTTCACTAATACTGAATTTGCTTTACTTAGAAGAATCCGCCTCCATAGTGTAGTAGGTAGCTCGTTTGGCTACCATAATAGAAGTCGCGGGTTGGATTCCCAGGGGAGTAATAAAAATAAATAATAAAATAATAAATAAAAGTGTTTTATCATTTGTTTAACATTAATTTCATTAATTGATTCGGCAGTCACTTTGTGGTAAAATCTATCCACTTTTAATTAATGTTTTACTTGGTAAATACCACTATTTCAACATAAGTTTAACATAAACCTGGACTCTATCATTTGTTTAATATTCACCTGGACTGGTATCTGAAGGGTTGATAATCTTGCCTTCATATAATAAATGATAAAATTAATGTTGCGTCAATGTGATGCAGTGCCCTATGCACCATTGGGTTCGGATAAGGATCAGTAGTAGTAGTATTCGAGTCAATATTGATATCTCGATACATTTGAACTGTATTACTAGTGTCTCAACTTGAGACAAAGCATCTATTGTTTTTATACAAAACAGATGGATGACTAGATACTGCTGAAATGCGAATGCTTACATGGTCAGCTGAAGTGTCCCTTAGAGACAAAATAAAGACAACATTTTGAGTTTGTCCAAATATTTTCATATTATTTTTTGACATCTCATCAAAGATGAAGAAAAATATGGAAGTCTGGGCATTTACGGGGCTGACGACCATCATAGGCTGGATTAAGTGACCACTTTACACAAGAGTAACATTCACCAATTCTACCCATTATTGACAACCCCACTACTCAAATTCTTGGAAGTTCTATATATATATATATATGTATATATGAACCAATTTCAAACATTATTCTTGAATCACTAGAACTTCACTAGAGACATCTCGGCTGTCCAAATTAAAAACACAGTAAGGAACATTTTTTTGTAGTACGTTTTTTTTGCATTTTTGGATTAAGTAGAATATACTTAGTCCAAAAATGCAAAAAAAAACGTACTACAAAAAAATGTCCCTTACTGTGTTATGAGTTTGGACAGCCGATCTCAAGGTGAGATGAAAATAAGGTTTTTATTGAGCAGAAACTCTTTCATTAGTATGTGAGGTCTGAATCCTGGATTATAATCACACACATGAGAAACGCCAGAAAATATCATTTTTTTTTATTATTTAAGATCATAATTTTATATTTAAAAAAATAAAAATAATAATAATAATAACAACAAAATAAAGAGTTCACGCATTCGTGGTAGCCTGGCTGTAACATACCCTTATAGTAAGGTGGAGGAAAGGCAATTGAGTTGGTATGGGCACATAGGACGTAGAGAACCTGATCATGTTGTGAAACAGCCAATCGCCATAGATCTTCCTCGAAAGACATCTAGAGGAAGATCAAAAAATTCACAAATGCTTCAGAAAGATAACATGTCGCTCACTCCTTTCAAGAGCGTCATAAATCAAAAATGGTCAATTTTCAGTTGTGCGTGTTTTCGGAATGCCCAGAAAATGTACTATATCCCAGCAAAAGAGGCATATTTTTAACTTAATATTTACCCTCTACAGGGCAGAAAGTGTTGTTTTTGCATTTTCAAAAAAAATGTATTGTTTAATTATTTTTTTAAATATACTAAATATTTTTCTAATGGAGAAAAAACCTTCAGGTTTTACCTAAAAAGATCTGTTGCAGAGTGAAGAGTTCAATAAGTGGCTTGATATCATTTTTTTAAATAATTGTATTATATTTTTAAACTTTTAAAATGTTCCCCTGAAAAATCAAGTTTTTTTTATTTATGACGTTCTTGAAAGGTGTGAGCGATGTGTCTAAGTATTACATTTTAACTCAAACACTGATTTTTTGAGTCTATAAATGATTCTAAGGCATGGCCTAGGTGACACTGTCCATGATAGAAGGACCTACAATCTGAGTATGGGGAGAGCTGACCCCAACAGTCTATAATATAGACTCTATATAGACGATAAGTAAGGATGAAGCCAGGAAGAAGAAGAAGAATATGTCTGTGCATCCCATGTTCTGATTTCAATACACTTCTCAATTGAACCCGGGACCTCCAGCCTATAGCCAAACGCACTAACCACTACACTACGGAGCCGGACAGTACAAATAGCAGTTAGATATATATTAACCTTCAAAAAATATAAACATAACCGCTAAGATTCATTATGCGGATGGCTTACACATGTGTTTACATAAGAATAAGGCTACTGTTCACTGTGTCAACACACAAAATTATAAAGAAAAATAAAAAAAAAACTATCTTAAAACTTGATCACCCTAAATTTTCCTCTGTCTTCCTCTGCTACTAACCACATTTGCCTCATCAATTTGTTTTACTGTTCTTTCTTCACTCATTCGTTCCTCATGCCCAAAACATCTCAACACACATTTCTTAATTT
The DNA here is from genome assembly GCF_059751285.1 of Brachycentrus maculatus. Taxonomy (NCBI): domain Eukaryota; kingdom Metazoa; phylum Arthropoda; class Insecta; order Trichoptera; family Brachycentridae; genus Brachycentrus; species Brachycentrus maculatus. Next base: position 213,807 of record NW_028280841.1, read on the forward strand.
TATTGATAATGCTCATTTCAGCCTTGCATTCTTTCCTCATATCACCATTTGAACATCTATCATATGTCGTTTTGCCATCTGAGGGATCACATTTTGACTGCAGTCAGTCTACTTTCATCCTTCTTTTGCCAACTCATACATTACGGTCAAAACTAGGACTCCGTTGTGTACTGCCAGTTTAGCTTTCGCTGACAGATTTTCATTTGCTATAACAGATTTCGGTCACAACTGTCGTCAAGAAAAGGCGATTCAGTTGGCTTGGCCATGTACTCCGCATGCCTCCTGAGAGCCGCCATCAAGCTTGCCTCTTTTACAAGGCATCAGGTTCGCGCCGCCCAGGACGACCACTGCTGACAATTCGTTGGCAGTTCTCGTCAGAACTTCGGGACGCGGATCTGACTTGGGAGGATGCAAGGGAGCTGGCAGCCGACAGAAAAGCCTGGAGACAGTTTGTGGACTCCATATGCTCCACCTAGGGAGCGGATATGGTTTAATAATAACTGATTTCAGGGCAACATTTACTCTCCTTTCTATATCCTTATCAATTATTTATGCATGCCTAGAAAACATACTTCAGAAATAAACAAAATCATCTTCCTGTTCCCTAAATTTCCCTATTCACCAATATTTTACACCCAGATCTACATTCATCTCTTTCAAAAACCATAACTTTGGATTTGCCAACATTCATAAGCTTTCCTTGCACACATTTTACAACTTTGTCACCAACGCCTGCAGGTCTTCTCTGCTATGGGCAAGAAGAACAGCATCCTCAGCATACAAAAGGCGACAGATGGTCAAATCGTTCACAAAATTATAAAGAAAAACAACTTATTTACTATTGCGATTTGAAGGTTTTTCAACACGTAAAATACTGAGCATTATTACACTTTTTACAAATCTGACTGGCTTCATTTTTTCGATAATTTATTGAATTTTAAACAAACTCACAAGTGTACTGTAAGAGAGCTAATTGACACTAAGTGTAAAGACATGAATTTGACCCAGTAATCATTTCCTTAAGTGAAAACGTATACACATGTATAATATAATTTTACACACTAAAGGAAACAATTTCTTTAAATAGTCCAAGCACGATTTTTTCAGTACACCAAATTTCTTTTACTGTCCGCCGTAATGGTCAGAATGCTCAGCTACCGTACTGAAGGTTCCGGGTTCAATTCCTAGAAGGAGTCAAATAAATTTAAGTGATATTTTCACTCTAATATTTATTCAATATTACCCTGGACTGGTACCTGAAGCGGAGGGCTGATCACCTCTCTTTCATGTTTTAATGATCAAGGTAACATTGCGTTTATATGATGCAGTGCCCTATGCACCATCGGGTGCGGATAAGGGTTTAAAAAAAATATTCATAATAAATTTATTGATTTTATCTCGGCTAATAATAATAATAATACTAAAACAAATTTATGGGGCGAATGTGGTTGGAGAAGCAGAGGAAGACCAAGGAAAACCTTGGCATGATCAATTATTTCAAATACTTGAAATTGGTCAGGTCAGAAGAAGATAGGTATGCATTTTCAAACACCGTATGTGAATCTAGTCTAAATTTTAGAAGTGCGTCCTTGGGACATTGAAGAATGAAGAGGGGGTAGGAACTGTTTCTTATTAATATTTATTTATTTATTATCAACGAGAACAAAGACAATAGGGGGGAGGCTCTAGTCATTGTCATATTGTTAATTACAGGTTAATTATTATTTTTATAACTTTTTGTATTAATAATAAAGATTTCTACATTATTGTTATTAAATGCGTGATTGGTTATAAAATGGGGAGCAAACTCTGAAAAATTATGGACAAAAATACAGATAAGTTTAATTCTAAAGTTTTTTTAATACATTTATCTTGGCGCAGAAGTTTGGCTCAAATCCCCCGCAATAAAACTGCCAGTAAAGTGTAGAAATGTGTAAAAATTACGATATAATATAGAAGACTAGAGATAAGGATGTGACCTTTTAACACACACATGTGTACATGATCTTAATATGGGAATCAATAGATAAGTCCGCTACATAACATAACATAACATAATTCTAAATAACATAAGCCATGTAATTTAGAATAAAATGAGCAAGAGCTCATTATTCTCCAAGCACAAGAACTCGGTCTATTTTTTAGAAAGGCTAAGCACAACTAAAATTATAAGATTGTATTAAGTAGAAATGTATAGAAAAGTGTCGGGTTGTGGTCCATGGTTAGTGTCGCAGACTCTTAGATCAGAGTTTCTCGGTTCGAACCCACTCTACCACAATTTGATACCTATTTCTAATAATGAGCCGCTTAGGCTCACAGAAATAGGATGAAATTGAAATATTTGCGTAAATAATAAAAATACAAATATATCAACTTTTTTTTTTAATTGTATTAAATTATGCAAAAAAATATAACTATATTTTTAAAAAAATACATGTAATTTAAGTAATAACATCTATAAGTCCGATTTTTTATTATTTCTTGGGTCTACTTTAGACGGAACATAACATTATTATTTAAATAGATAATTGGTACATAAAGTGTTTATGGTAATATCAATATCTGTGAAAACAACATGTTTTGATGTCTCTTAACCCTTTAGCTATCAAAATTCGATATATCACCTACCAAAATTTGATATATCGGCTTTCGGTGCTCTAGCGAAAAATACCAGATCCGTCGAATCTGTCATCATATTTATAAAAGTATCAGATACATTTTTGACAGTATGTTAGGAATTCCTTCAGGGTTGTGTAAAAATTTTCGATTGAAATTATGTTTTTTTTCCCAATAAGTAGTTTTAATTTTACAAAAATTTAAGTTACAAAAATACTTAAAGGAAAAATGAGAAAAACAAAAAAAATTAAACCAATTTTGCTTCCGTGAAAATTAAGTTTTGTAAAGCTGTGATATTTTTCAAATAGATACATTTTTACGTGTCGGGGCTTATCAACAATATGCAATAAATTAATACAAATACAATACAAATATTATAAAAAAAATAATAAAACCCTTATCCGCACCCAAATGGTGCATAGGGCACTGTCATATAAACGCAGTGTTATCTTAAACGTTTATACATGAAGGAAAGGTGACCAGCCTTCCCCTTCAGGTACCAGTCTATGGTAATTTTGAATAAATATTACAGTGAAGAAATCACTAATATTCATTTTACCCCCCTTGGGAATCGAACCCGGAACCTCCAGAACGGTAGCCGAGCGTGCTGACCATTACACTACGGAGGCGGACAAATACAAATATTGCAAAACTAAAAAAATATATACATATATATTCGGTAATTACTCACACCCCTCTACTCTATTCCTTTCAATACCGGATGTTGTCAGGAAGTCGTTTGATTTGCAGTGCTCTGCGGACGGCGTAAAAAGGAGTTAGACATAAAGAGACCAGCATTTACTCAGTCGATTTTTCATAACATTATGGCATCATTTAGTCACTCTGCAAGTATTCACATTAGAGTGTAAAATCACCAATATTTGTTGTCATATTCCTCCCTCGTGGAAATCGAACCCGGGACCTCCAGCACGGTAGCTAAACATGTCTAAACCATTATACCACGAAGGCGAACAAACAATTTCTAACATAGCAACCACAAAAGTCCTGGTAGCCAAAAGGGTTAACAATAATAGATGCAACATTTTGAGTGTGTCCAAATACTTGTTCACAAAATCTGGATTATCTCCAATTACAGGAGTTATTTTCATATTATTTTTTAACATCTCATCAAAGATGAAGAAGAATATGGAAGTCTGGGCATTTACGGGGCTGACGACCGTCATCGGCTGGTTTAAGTGATCACTTTACACACGTGTAACATTCACCAATTCTACCCATTATTGACTACCACACTACTCAAATTCTTGGAAGTTCTATATATATGAACCAATTTAGAAACCTCTTTACAATTCTTTACATCCCACCAATAGATGTCTCTAGTGAAGTTCTAGTGATTCAAGAACAAGGTTTCTAAATTGGTTCATATATATAGAACTTCCAAGAATTTGAGTAGTGTGGTTGTCAATAATGGGTAGAATTGGTGAATGTTACACGTGTGTAAAGTGATCACTTAAACCAGCCGATGACGGTCGTCAGCCCCGTAAATGCCCAGACTTCCATATTCTTCTTCATCTTTGATGAGATGTTAAAAAATAATATGAAAATAATAGATGCCATTTGAGTTGTAATTGACGGCCCTGCTGTCGCATAAAAGAATGAATAATCTAGACAAGTATGTCAACTTTTCTTTCATAATGTAAGCGGAAGATAATAATTTGTAAAAGTTTCACAATATTCCGTTCAAATTAGACGTTGAGTGTACACATAAAGTAGGAAATAATCAGTAAATCCGCAAACTACTTAATTTCTTTACAAAGCTAACGCTGCAGAAATTGATAATACTTAAATAAACATTGGAGTCTGCTTACATAACACAGTCAAGGGCACCGAGTACACGTTTCATATTTATTTGCATTCTTAAAACACAACATAGCGTAGTTAACCATTACGGTGCTAAGAGTGGAATTTTCATCATTGAAATTCTATGCATATATACACTGGGTCTCTTTTTATGCGATAGATACATTCCACGGGGAGTCGCGTCAAAAAAAAACAGATAAAAAAAGTATTTATTGACTTAATTTGTAGAACTCCATTTTAATTTATGTATTAATTTTAAATCAAACACAGATTTTTTGAGTCTACTAAGTTGTATTTTATTAACAAAAAACACATAAAAAAATTTATATTGTGACAATTGTTTCGCCTTGTTAGGGCATTATCAAACGAATCAAATATCATGACATTCGTTTGATAATGCCCTAACAAGGCGAAACAATTGTCACAATATAATTTTTTTTATGTGTTTTTTGTTAATAAAATACAACTTAGTAGACTCAAAAAATCTGTGTTTGATTTAAAATTAATACATAAGATAAAAAAAGACTTGAAGTACATACAAAACCGGTGGATAGGTTCCATTATTTTTAAAAACCGCATAACTTCAAATCAAAATGATAGAATGTACTAAAAATTGCATAAAAAAAGGTTGTAAAAAATCATAATTATAAAAACATAAGATCCACATAAAAACATACCCGTGAATATGTTTTTATGTGGATCTTATGTTTTTATTTTTATGATTTTTTACAAACTTTTTTTATGAAAAACATAACATATAAAGTGTATATTTAAGTATGTTTTATAAGGATGGAAAGATTGATAATGATATAGAAAGGGGAATGAATGCTGGGTAAATGCTACAGAGTAAATAACTAACCATCACGTCGCTTCAAACTTTCTTCGCCTCTTCCACGTTCATGCATCTCCTCATACACACACGCCGATTATTTGGACTTCTGACCTGACCACTTTCAAGTATTTGACATACCTGATCTCAGACGAATGTGAGGCAAAATGAGGTATGAATTTGTGGACAGCAACACCGTTGCGTCCCGCGCCGATACAAACAAAACCGAAGAAATCCGAAAAGTTCCGAACGCGCCGAGCCGAACAAAGACGAAGGCATCCAACGTCCAAGAGTCGGACCCGAAAAACCAAGAGAATCGTTTAGGCTGTCAACGGGAGCAGACGCGTAATTTAGATTTTAACTTCACTTCTTTATCTGCAAATGTTATAAATTATTTGCCATTATTTGATTTTAGTATTTAGAGTAGTTTATATTAATTTCAATAAAAGAAGCAACTATAAGTACATTATTTTATTTCATTCTGTGCACCAACCACTACATTAACAAAAACGATCACCAACACGTGATCACAGAAATGCGGCAACAAACCACCATAAAAATAGCTGATCCCGAAGCCAAGAGCTATAAATTGATATAAGTAAAGAATGCAAGGCTGAGATGAGCATTATTGATAAAATTTAGAGAGGTGTGTTGAGATGGTTTAGTCATGTGACTCAAATGAGTGAAGAAAGAAAAGTAAAACAAGTTTAGGAGGCGAATGTAGTCGGTAATAGAAGCAGAGGAAGACTGAGGAAACCGAGGAAAAATAAATGGGTTCGCGAGTCTGAGATCTTTTCTGATGTGGCACGCAGGAAAAACTAATCGGGGACCGCTACAATAGATGAATTTTTTAAACACTTTTCTCACAATAGAGTATTATCACTCGGGAGGAATGTCTAATTTAACATACTCAACTTATAAAGGATCGTGTAAGACTCGTTTTGTGTTTATAACAGCCGTTATAATCAATATTTTTATTCGTCATTTTCTTTAGCAAAATTCGATTTCGTAAAAACGTTGTTTTCGTAAGTTGGTAACGAATGATGTCACAGAAACGAATCGACACTAATACTATTACAGCTCTATAAAGCAGATACATAAAGGGATACGCCCCATATCACACCCGATGATGCAAAATTTAATGACATATAGCGGTGTTCGTTTTTCGTTTTATTAAAATATCTTAAGTTTAAACCTTCATATTTTTTCAGATTTCAATAAGAATGCTACCGATAGTCTTGTGATTTTTCATATAAATTTATTAGCCAATAATAACACATCATGAAATGATCCATTGCTGAATATATTTTCCACAAGGACACCAGTCCATTAGAATTCCTTAATTACACAAGACTTTGAGTGAAGTTCACGTAGTTTGAAGTGTTATCTTTCTTACGGCACTTACGGCATTTATTTATGTGCCGACACATATACACAATACTTAGTTCAACAAATTCCAAAGCAATAAATTAAATCTAAATCTCGCTATTAAGATAATAATTAATTAACTAACTAACTAACTAACCATCACGCCGCTTCCCCGCAGGGGTAGGCAGAGAGAGTAGAGCGCCAAACCACTCTGTCCTTGCAAACATTTTTCGCCTCTTCCACGTTCATGCATCTCCTCATACATACCCGCCGATTGTTGCGACTCTTAACCTGACCACTTTCAAGTATTTGGCATACCTGATCGTGCCATGTTTTTCTCGGTCTTCCTCTGCTTCTTTCCCCGCTAACATTCGCCTCATAAATTTGTTTTACCTTTATTATTTTTTTGACATCTCATCAAAGATGAAGAAGAATATGGAAGTCTGGGCATTTACGGGGCTGACGACCGTCATAGGCTGGTTTAAGTGATCACTTTACACACGTGTAACATTCACCTTCATGTTTTACTTTTCTTTCCTCACTCATTCGTTCTACATGTCCAAACCATCTCAACACACCTTTCTTCATTTTATCGATAATGCTTATCTCAGCTTTGCATTCCATCCTTATTTCACTATTCGGACTTCTATCATACATTGTTTTGTCGCACATTCTTCTGAGAGATCGCATTTCATAATAATAATTAATTTAATAATAATTAATTTGTTACAAGTAATAACTTGCATGGAAGGTTATTCAAATTCAACTAACCAACACGCCTCTTCATGGTGAGCTACACGGAATTTTACCGTCCGACTGTCAGTCTTTGAAAACTTTATAATATGCATCATTAAGTCAATATTACATATTTTAGAGTTAACGTTTTTTGCCAGTACACCCACGATATGTTCTCTCCTGTTTTCCTTCATATAGGTATGCAAAAAATTTCAACTACATGATCTTCACAAAAAAAAAAATTATATTAAAACGATATTTTTTTCATTTTTAATTAATGTTTTACATAGTAAATACCACTATTTCTTAAAATCTACTGTGACACGTGTTTCGATGCATTCTACATCATTTTCAAACACGGAATGCATCGAAACACGTGTCACAGTAGATTTTAAGAAATAGTGGTATTTACTAAGTAAAACATTTATTAAAAATGGATAGATTTTACCACAAAGCCACTGCCGAATCAATTAATGAAGATATTTTTTTCAATACCCCGCATTTACATTTTCTCCCCATTTAAGTTTTTTTCTCCCATCCGTTAAAAAATGTAAAATAAGGGTTTGACTACAGATGTAATGATCACTCACTCGCTCTGTTCGGTGGTTCTTTTGACATCCTTCTTGATGATGGCCAGGGAGGAGTCCACTCTGCTGAGGAAGTCATCGAAGGTGGCCTTCTCGTCGGGGCTGCCCACCGGCATGGCGGAGGCACTGGGGAGGCCGGCGATGGAGGCCCGGTGCGTCACCGTGTCCGGCACATCGGGACTCGTGTCCGGAGAGAAAGCGTCTTTGGGAACAGGGATCATGAGATACTCCCGTAGGAACAGGCTGTCCGAAGCAAACAGTCGATTCGCTCGCCTGATCTTCTCGGTCTGAAAAATAAAAAAAAATAAAATATTTACAACATTCTGAGTGTGTCCAAGTACTTGTTCACAAATCTGGATTATCTCCGCCTCCGTATTGTAATAGTCAGCACGCTTGGCAACCACACTGGAGGCCTTGGGTTCGATTCCCAGGAGTGGTCAAACAAATATAAGGATTTTTTTCACAGAAATATTTATTCAATATTATCCTGGACTGGTACCTGAAGCGGAGCACTGATCACCTTTCCTTCATATGTTAACAATCAAGATAACTCTGCGTTTATATTATGCAGTGCCCTATGCACCATTGGTTGATAAAGGGTTTGAGTTACAGCAACACCTTGTTTTCCTTAGGGACACTTATAAATTTTAACATATTTGTGGACATTTTTTTCATGTATGAGACACTTGTTTTATACTTGTTAATTGAGTATTTTTTCTCCGAAATGATGTAATGTAAGCTTGATCGTTAATACATGGTGGCAAATTAGTAACATATTGAATAAATATTGAAGTGAACAAAATAAATATACAATTTTTACCTTATCTTTTACCAAAGGGTTTAATATTGAAACCTGTATGCAGTTAGATAGACATAAGGAAAGGATTGTATGAAAATACTAAATATTTCCATAAATACTTTTGTAGCAGATCGAAACTCCGTTGGGAACATTGTTTTTCTAAACTGTCAAGTGACAAGTTAAAATATTTCCTTTAGTCCTGATCGAGTACGTTGGATTTGAGAAATAAAATTAATAAAAATAAATTAACTGCCATGACATTCACCTAGAAAGTTAGCTAAGACGTCATGTGATTGTATTTGTATATAATAAGTGCAGTTATGAAATAATTAACAATACGTCAGTCACTTACTGTCACTCCGTATTTTAGCGCGATTCCTTGAAGTGTTTCGCCCTTCAGAACAATGTGTTTGACCAGATCTTCTTGCCGTTTGACGTGGTTCGAGGTGCTGCCGTACCTTTTCAGCTGCCAACCCGAATCTCGGATAGATTTCCTCTCGTCGAACAGCCGTTCCTCCTCCATGTTTAGTCACAAAATCACAAATGAAAACATCTGCGATTCGCATTCTCTTTCGCACGAAGTTCATTGCGTTCATTAGGTATGATTCAGACGACCAATGAAAATTACGTAGATACTTTTGAACTGTCACATTTCACAAATAAATACCTACTTTAGAAAAAAACGATTTGTGGGCTAAAAATCTTGTAAAAGGACTTAAAATATAGGCATTTCATTTAAATGATCCATTTAATGGTAGTTGCTCATTTAGTTAAGTATTCCGATTACGCTATCCTAAAATATTATTTAATTGAATGAATCTCTGAAAAAAATATTGATTTAGTTGTTATTGTATTATCTTACCTGCATTCTAGAATAAAAGATGGGTTTAAGGTGGATAAAAAGAGTTAAAGAAGTCTCTCTCATTTATGAGATACTTCCATTACAGCTTAATTTTGATTGATATTAAAACGCCACTTTTGCCTCATGGTCCATTTCCAATAGTTTATTATATTAGGATCTACAATTTGTTTTACTGTAAACAAATATCTTTTAAACAATATCAGAAAAAATCCAAAGGAAACGATAAAAACATTTTTTCCCTATTTACAACATTCAATATTTCGAAATTTATAATTACTTAAAATAGTTTTTAAACTCTCAGTCAGAATGATTTTTTTTTAGAAAAAATATTGCACCTTAAAACTAACTGTTAGAGCAATATTGTCATTCAATTTTAAAAACTTCCAAATAATGTTTTATTTACATCATGTTAAACAATAAATTGCAGTTCAAAAACTGAAGCCATATTTATTTTTTTTAAATCTTGTTCTTGTACTCGGTGAGGAATTCATAAAATGTTGGATAAGAACAGTAATATAAAAAATAATAAAAACATTGGTTGATTTGATTGATTTTCATTGTAAAAATTCCTACGACATTCATTATCCTCAATTCCGATCAAAATCACTGCCATTTGAGGTTTTAAAATGGAATTTTATTTGTATTATCTCCTGATTCTTTGATATGTTGGTTATTGCTATTTACAATCGAAATCTTCAACAATACCAAAGTTATTTAGTTTACCTTGCACGTTAAAAAAAATTAAGCACAAATCTATTTTAATTTTTTTTTATTAATTAATAACTATTTATTTTTCTGGTCCTCAATTAATGTGAAATATCGCAAACAGATAACAATAATTTGTTGAGTTAAGGTTTATAGAAACATTAATTCATATAAAAGTATAATAATTAGTCACACTTTAGGTACTAGTCCGGGAAAATATTAAATTAATGTTAGAGTGAAAAAATATCATATCCGGAACCCCCACCATGGTAGCCGAACGCAATAACCACTACCCACTACACTATGAAGGGAAATGTTATAGACTCTAATCAACCAGCAAATGCCGTTTATTTTTATTTGATTTTAGTGACAAAACATTTTTTGTTAATTCTAATTTGACTTTTTTCCTTGATAAACATATTTATATATGTTTATCAAGGATGCTGAAATAAATTATCTTTAAATAAATGCTGCAATATTTTTTTAAAGGCCTACAATAAAAATATCAACTATCATAATTTCTAACTAAAAGAAGCTTTCCATTGTTATAATTGTTTTATGTACTATTTTTCAAATAAATAATCTTTTGAAAATAAAAGTTGATCCGTGTAAATCACATTATATAATACTATGGTAACATTTTTAATACGCGCATGCTCATTGGTTATTTTTTCGCAATGAATAGATCTTTTTTCAAGCTGGTCACACACGGCTCCGAGCAGTCGATTTGTTTTGGCCGCGGCGGCCGTTCGCGGGCGGCTTTAGTGAGCGTCCACCGAACATCTGTCAGTTCAGTGATGTTTTTATGTGTGAACAATAGTGCGAGGTATTATTTGAAGTTATTGTGCGCGCAGAATGGAATTATTTTGTGAAATTAACTAAAGTTTTATTCATACATTCTAAAAATGGTTACTCTCAGCAGCGGGAAGAGGGGTGAGTTTTTTGTTTTGCAAAATTTTAATGTAGTTTTAATTACTTCCTTTTTGTGATTTTATCGATCCGTTGTTGATAAATTCGAACGTACACCGGCTGGTAAGGATATATTGTAACTCTGTATATTTTTTGTATCGTCGAATAGCATGCGCTGACTTCTCGTACACACCCACCCGTCTGTCCCATTTTCGGCCAAATTAGGGGGTGCGAAAATTCTCTGATATTCGCTCGATTATATCGATATCAGTGTGATTTTCGCCATTAAAGCTGTTAAATATCAGACGAAATTTATTTATCGATTAGTTAAAAATAGCCAGCTCGAAGGATCAAAGGATCCGCCCTACACCTACCCTCGAGACGGTACTGGGAATGGCAAATAATTTTATTTGCACTAAATATCGCTTATCGCAATTTCCTCTCCGGCTGATAAAACATTAAAAAAAAACACCCAACAATGTTTGTTACAAATTTTATTCATAAATCATTCCTAACATAAGTATCAGAAACACATACTTACCCAAATAGTTTCTTTGCTTTTAATAATCAATATCATGTACCCGAGTATAAACAATATACTAATCATTATTATACCTTAGATATACGTAAACATATTTTTTTTCTTAGCAAAAATAACAATACCTCAATTCTGTCTATCTACGTAGCGTAGCGATTAGACAGTTCGCTCACTCCTTTCAAGAACCTCAAATAAAAAAACTTGATTTTTCAGGAGACGATTTTAAAGTTTAAAAATATAATGAAATAAATTAAAATAAAAATCAAGCCACTTATTGAACTTTTTACTGTGCAACAGATATTTTTAGGTAAAACCTGAAGGTTTTTTCTCCATTGAAAAATATTTAGTATGTTTAAAAAATAATAAAACAATACCTTTTCTTCAAAATGCAAAAACAACACTTTCTGCCCTGTAGCGGGTAAATATTAAGTTAAGAATATGCCGCTTTTGCTGGGATATAGTACATTTTCTGGGCATTCCGAAAACATGCACAACTGAAAATTGTCGATTTTTGATTTATGACGTTCTTGAAAGGAGTGAGCGAGTTGGGTAGCTACCCAGAGTCAATATAATTTTTCGCAATATCAATATATAATTGTGGACCGGCACTTGAAGTGTATTATTGATCACTGATCACTGATCATATCGAACACATCGCAGAGCCGTATGCAGGTGGGGATAAAGTTTTATTTTGTGTATTCTCATTTAAATGATTAAATCATTAGTCTGATTTAAATGCTTTATTTAGTAAATCTAGTACGGGTTGTTACCCAGATTGAACGCTGTTTTTACTACTACCATCACTCCGTTTCCTTGCAGGGGTAGGCAAGGTGGATGGAACGCCACACTCTTCTGTCCTGACATACACTCCTAGCTTCCTTCACATCCATACATCTAGTCAACAATACGCTATTTTTGCTATAAAAAATGCCTTTATGCTGTTTAATCGTGAATTTTAGACTTCTTCATCAAATGCAATTTATTTTCCAATGAAAATTTTTAAATTAGTCAATATATATCACCACTAAACACCAAATCCTAATAATATTAAAAATATTTAATCATATAAGACATAAGACTTATTCCTTCTCCATTTCCTTTTCTATATAGCGGAAATGACTGATTCCCTCACTTTTGTCGTCTGTAACCCATTAAATATATTTTATTCATAATACGATTAACGTTCAAGTAAACACCGCGCCAATCCTATCCGGTGTCATGTGATTGGGATTAAAAAAAGGGAAAACAATGTATTATGTCGATAAAGTTGGTAAATAAGGATACCCGGAATTAATGTCGTTTTTAATATGAAAAATCAAATATTCATTTTATCTTTATTTTGCATGTTTTATTGCAATATATATTTTATTTGATTTTATGTGACTACAATTTATTAATTAATTAAAAACAGATAATCGCATAATTTTTCCACCGAATTTTCACGCACCATCGAATAATAAAGTACCTACTTACCAACAAGGTAGTGTTTTAAGAAACTTGATCAGCCATTTGTCATCTTATGGGTAACATCTGCTGCTTTAATATTTAGTGCACCTGTCGCCGACCGCGCAGGTGTTGTGGCTGTCCAGACTTCAATAGGCCTCCCTCGTCCCACGGGGGTCCATTTTGCTTGCCAAATACAAGATCTATCTGACCGCCATTGTTCTCGGAAGAATGGCGTTTTGTGTTTTTTTTTCAGTCAGGTGAATAAATGACGGTAGGAACCTAATTACCTCTCGCGTAATAAGTAAAGGTTTTCCAACTTACCCCAGTATCTCTAACATTATTTTTTATTAGTTAAACTTCAAGTAGGTAGGTAATGTAAAATTATTCGTGTTTTTATTTTAAATCCGACAATATGTGATGTTCTTTTTTTGACATCTCAACATAGATAAAGAAGAATATGGAAGTCTAAGCATTTACGGGGATTACTACCGTCATAGGCTGGTTTAAGTGATCACTTTACACACGTGTGACATTCGCCAATTCTACCCATGATTGACAAACACACTACTCAAATTCTTGGCAGTTCTATATATATATGATCCAATTTTGAAACATTGTACAAGAATCATTACAATTTTCACTAGTGACATCTATTGGTGAGACGAAAAAGGTTTTTTTTATTGAGCAGAAACTCTTATATTATGTTCTTTTTTCATCGAATTTTCTCGCGAGTTAACAATAAAAAGAATTTATATTTTTTGCGGGTAGGTTTTTATTTTGAATTCGATCATAAATACGTTATTTTTTGCTACTTATTTTTACTGATTTGGGTCAAATCGGTTATATCTGAACGTGCTTGAATTATTTAATATTTTTTTTATGATATCCGGTTATTTTGATAAGTGGTTTTTATGATTCATCGTCTAATCTAAGCAAACAATGTACGAGAATAATAAAAATAATTTATAACAAACTAACCATCACGCCGCTTCCCCGTATGGGTATGCAGAGAGAATAGAAAACCACACCACTCTGTCTTTGCAAACTTTCTTCGCCTCTTCCACATTCATGCATCTCCTTATATATTCCCGCCGATTATTTCCTCCTTGAGTCTTGACCTGACCACTTTCAAGTATTTGAGATACCTGATCGTGCCTTTTTTTCTCGGTCTTCCTCTGCTCCTTTTTCCAAGATTCGTTTCATAAATTTGTTTTACCGTTCTTTCCTCACTAATTCGTTCCACATGTCCAAACTATCTCAACACACCTTTCTTAATTTTATCCATAATGCTTATCTCAGTCTTGCATTCTCTCCTTATTTCACCATTCGAATATATATCTATCATACATCGTTTTGCCGCACATTCGTCTGAGAGATCGCATTTAGACTGCGTTCAGTCTACTTTCATCCTTCATTTCCCAATTTAAAAAAATCACTAATTTTTATTTGACCCCCTCCCCTGGGAATCTAACCCGGAACCCGGGACCTTCAGAACGGTAGCCGAGCGGTAGCTATTATTATTATTATTATTTTTGATAATAATAATAAAAATAATAGCTGAAATAATACTAATAATAATTCTAGTGAATTTATTTGCGCCATTTTCGCAAATACTCAAGGACGCTTCGATTAAAGTGTTAAATAAAAACTTGTGATTCAATTTATCAGGAAGTGAAAAATATTAATATGATTTGGTAAAGAAATGCGTTTTATCAACAACGACAAAAAATACAATACCGACTTGGGGTCAAAAACCGCACATGTCACAAAACCCGTTTACACGGGAAAACAAGAATAGTAAAAACCAAATATCTTGGCTAATATATTATTATACCGTAACATATTTTCACACCTGTTATAAGATACACTTTTTATATTTTAACATTAACACTAATTTTTCATCTCACCAATAGATGTCTCTAGTGAAGTTCTAGTGATTCAAGAACAATGTTTCAAAAATTGGTTCATATATAAGTATACAGAACTTCCAAGAATTTGAGTAGTGTGATTGTCAATAATGGGTAGAATTGGTGAATGGTTACACGTGTGTAAAGTGATCACTTAAACCACCCTATGACGGTCGTCAGCCCCTTAAATGCCCAGACTTCCATACTGTTCTTCATCTTTGATGAGATGTCAAAAAATAAAATGAAAAATATAATTGGAGATAATCCAGACTAGTCTGACTATTTAAAAGGTTACGATTACCTTAACCAACCTATGACATGTCGTAAGCCCTGTAAATACTCAGACTTTCATAAAGTTTTCCATCTATGTTAAGAAAAGAAGTTTGGACATTTACAGGATATATTTATAGTATACTTAGATAAAAAGTCTTGATATTATCAGAGCTAACGATCACTTTAACCAGCTTATGACAAATCGTAAGCCTTGTAAATACCCAGACTTTCACATTCGTTTTCATCTATGTTGAGATGGAAAAATAACTCCTAAAATACATTATTCTGTTGAATTTTCTGTGGTTTTCTCATCACATAAGCAGATAAGTTCCCATGAATAAACCACAGCCGATCATCCTACCCGATCCTTACGCAAAGGTACAGTATCGAACAGATTAATTGGAACAAAACTTTTTGCTGTTGTATATTCCTAAAAATTTTTATAAAATATTTTGTTTATTAGTTATATCACAAATTAATATTTAATATGATCTCATTTGGGCTCAATCAAATATTTTACTCTTCTTGGCATCTATTATATAAGGTTTTGGCACATGGATGCCATTTTTTCGTCTCGAAACCATACCTGAATTGTGGACAAAATGATCTTTTCCACCGTAGTGCAATCAATTTTGGAGAGCCGATTCTTACAGATTGCCGATAGATTTTCAATTAGGTTTATGTCTGGCAAAATTATTGACCAGTCCAACACAGTTTATTTTTTTTGGTGTGAAAATTTTCATATTTTTTTTGGATTTGTGGCAGGGGGTTTAATCCTGCTGAAATATTCCATTACCATTTGACCTTCGTTTTTGTATCTCTGGTAGTATCTTTTCCAGTAGAATTGGGTGATACTTCTCGCTATTCATCATCTCAGTCGCTGAAAGAAGCAGCCCTGGTCCATAATACGAGGAACACCCCCATAATTTTTTTAGAGGGTGTTGAAAATACAAAAAAAAGTTTTGTTTCAATTAATCTGTTCGATACTGTACTTAGATATTATAAAAATCCACGAACTAAGCCTTCTACATGATAAGCAACGTAAATAATAACTTCAACTCCAATATTTGAAGAAAAAAGTCATAGACAAGATGTCTTATATGTAATAACAATTACATGGAAAAATATTGAATATTGTTGTCTTTGGGCCTAAATCTACAACTTGTTTCTCAGTATTTAGTTTAACATGATACCCATAAATTCTAATCTATTTTTTGTCGTAATCGGGTTTTTTATATTGTGTTTTTTTTATTCAGATAACACTTCTTTACGTTATTCTAATCAAGACTTTTACTTTATACAGTAGGTCACCTCCTAACCCACAGGAAATTTGCGGTTCCTTTGCATAGATTTCTTTTAGTTTCTTATTTCTTTACTTTTCATTCTTTACCTTACTGTCGTTATTATATAGGCAAAATCGCTAAAGGCTTATTATTTGTGGTCCAAAAATGCGGGCCATATTTCTTTTCAAAAACAATCTCAGTTCATTTGGGTTGTATTATTTATATCAATATGTTATGAGTATTTTAGTCATATTTCAGTTGAATAAAACATTTAATATACAAAAAATAGCTTTTACGTTCCCTACGGGTGCCCTAGAGATAGGTATAAAAAATATCCGTAAACCTAGTCGGCTGTCCAAACTCATGAGATTTTTTTGTAGTACGTTTTTTTTGCATTTTTGGACTAGTCCAAAGTAGAATCTTCTTAGTCCAAAAATGCAAAAAAAACGTACTACAAAAAAAATGTCCCTTACTGTGTTTTGAGTTTGGACAGCTATAGTGTTAAAAAAAAAGACTATACATTAGTAATATTTTATCTTGTAAGTATCATTTAATGCTGAAGGCTAATAGCTTTTTTATGCAAATCTAAAAAAAACTATTAATGTCTAAGACAAATAAATGAGCTATGTGACGGATCTTGATTAATATAAGATACTGAATCCATTGTGTATTGTATTGTTGTATCTTTTGTTTTGTTTTCTTAGGAATCAACTTTTTCATTTATTGTGAACTATACACATCCACTTTCATTTTTAAGAGATATAAACTAAATATGCTAAATATGCTAAACTATTAATCCTTGTACATAACAGGCAAGAAAATTTTTCCAAGATAACTAATAAATATATATAAAATAAATCCTGAAGGCATTTGATGAGGAGACAATTTTTTTTAATCATATTTTTAGTGTGTCCAAATCGTTGTTCCCAAAACTGGGTGTGCCACATAGCAGTTATTTACGTTTCAAAACGATAGATGCTTCGTTTAGTCTAGATTTTTTGTTGTTGCTGAAGTTTATTGTTCTATGAAGAAAAAATTTCAGAAAACAACTGTTTTCCAAGGAGTTTCTTCGACAATCCAAAATGAAATTAGATGTACATATTTTAAATGTTTGTCACGAGAGAATATATATTCTCTCTGCCTGCCCCTGCGGTAGCGGCGTGACGGTTAGTTACGTTTATATTATTTGTTAAGAATATTTAACCAAAGTTCCCAACTTAAATTCAATGGTGTAAATAAAAATGAAGAAAAAGAAGACGTCATTGTTGCAGCAAATGAGCGATGTGTGGTTTTACGTGAGGCGAGATTTTGAACACACTCAGAGGTTCGAGAAACCGGTTCAGGTTGCATGACCCGCCCTATTGTTGTTGTATAACGACGGAAAGTGCTCCCATCCATTATGTCGACAAGTGAAGAGTGATCAATTATATCAATTACCACAGCCTCCGCTAGATCTGGTTTTAAAATATCTTCTAATTTAACCAAATTTACAACTTTTAATTGTTCATTTGCATTTTCCTTCGATTCTAATACTGGATTCCTGCTCACACAATCTGCTTCGAAATTCTTCTTTTCTGGAGTATATTTTATTTTATATTTTGTAGAAATTTTTTTCACATGATTTTTATTTTTAATTTTATCGCTAGTTCTTAAATTTCCACGTCTTCTTTGATTATCTTCTAATCGTTTTCTTTGATCATCTTCTAATTTTTCTCTCTCACTCCGAACATATTGTAGTAATTGTTTTAATACATCTCAGGCCCAAACAATTAACGCAAAAGAAACGCCCTATACTACAAAGAAAAGTGCCCATACCCCCCTGCATTCTATATATCGTGGGTATACTGGCAAAAAACGTTCACTCGAAAATATGCCATTTTGACTTGATGATGCAGTATTATAATGTTTTCAACGTTCTACAAACTGCCTAAATACACTAAGTAATTTGAAATGTCATATTGACGTGGTTTTAACAGTAAATTCAACCTATAGTTTAAAGCTTAAAATAACAGGGATATTAAAACAGGGACTTTAAATTTTAAATAAAAAAATACTCAGAGATTTAACAGGGATTTAACAGTTAACGTTTTTTGCCAGTATACCCATGACATTATACGACCCTTTTTTTTTTAAAGTCTATACTTGTACATATTTCTTAAATATACATGCACATATAATTTATCTGCATTTTGTTTTTTTTTATTACCTATCATCCAAGTGACTCTGAAATCTAGCTCGGCTTATGCAACACCGCTTGTCGTGACCCTTCTTAGGCTTCAACTTTTTAAGTTTTATAGCCTATGCCTACTCATGAGTGGATTTACTCTTTATGTAAAAAGTTACTATAATTTCATGTAATTCATGAGTGAAAATTCTAGGCAAACACTCGTACATTTTGGCTCTTTGGGCATAGCCTGTGAGCTGAAATACTAATGCTAATTTTAAGTTTTACTTGGTAAATACCACATTTTATTGAAATCTATTGTGAAACGTGTTTCGATGGATTCCGCGTCATTTTCGAACTATGTGAAGCTTACGGTCAGGTTAGGATTCAAAATAATCGCCGGGTATATGTACATATATTCCATAGTCTGGCCGCTTGGACAAGGAAATAATAATTTCTGAAGAAAAAACTAACTAACTAACCATCACGCCGCTTCCCCGCAGGGGTAGGCAGAGAGAATAGAACTCCACACCACTCTGTCTTTGCAAACATTCTTCGCTTCTTCCACGTTCATGCATCTCCTCATACATACCCGCCGATTGTTGTTGACTCCTAACCTGACCACTTTCAAGTATTTGGCATACCTGATCGTGCCATGTTTTTCTCGGTCTTCCTCTGCTCTTTTTTCCTCTTACATTCGCCTCATAAATTTGTTTAACCGTTCTTTCCTCAATCATTCGTTCTACATGTCCAAACCATCTCAACACACCTTTCTTAATTTTATCGATAGTGCTTATCTCAGCTTTGCATTCCTTCCTTATTTCACTATTCGCACATCTATCATACATCGTTTTGTTGCACATTCTTCTGAGAGATCGCGTTTCGACTGCATTCAGTCTACTTTCATCCTTCTTATGCATTATGGCGAGGTATGGAAAGTGTTCTTTCTTGGGAAGAACGAAGTGACATACCATGATCTGAAAGGTATATAAATTATGTGTGTGATGAAAGATAACTAAATTAATTGAATGACGAAGTATATGAAAATGGCATTTGATAATGATATTACAATATATTATTTCGAGAAATAAAATCTGATCCACTCACATTTTTATTAACCAACTAGTTTCGGCAACAACCTGTTGCCGAAACTAGTTGGTTAATAAAAATGTGAGTGGATCAGAACACAAAGTATTTTTATTTCTCGAAATAATATATCAATATGATCCACAAAGTTAATGCTTTCAATATTCAAAACATATTACAATATATTCATGTGGTATCCACATATGTATGTATATACAGGAATTCGGAACTAGTCATTCCCTACTGATAAAATATCCCGCATCCGGAACGCGATAAATCTCTACATATAGAAAAACATTGCTATAAAAATTGCACAATTGCAATCATTATAATAATTTGTTAAAGCATAATAAAAATTCTGTGTGCGGTTTGCGGTAAGCATTCCCGAGGTACAATAAGTGTGTGATACTTTCGAATTGAAAGTGAAATATGTATAAAAAAATATATAATATATACATACAAGTCTGAGATATCATTATCGATCAAATTAAAAAAGGTGTGTTGAGATGGTTTGGGCGTGTGAATTGAATGAGTGAAGAACGAATAGTAAATTAAAATTATGAAGCGAATGTCGTTGGTGATAGAAGCAGAGGACTGAGGGAGACTTGGGTTGATCAAGTATTTCTAATACTAATAAACCATATACTACATCTAATACTAATACACGGGTCTACCAAACAATAAAATGACTCGACTGCAATCAGTGTTAAACGCAGCAGCGAGACTAATTTTTGGAATTTCTAAATTCAGTCACATCACCCCACTACTTCACAAACTCCACTGGTTACGCTTTCCCGAAAGGGTTGAGTATAAACTCTGCCTACTCATGTATAAATCAATACACAATATGGCTCCAGAGTATCTTAAGGAGCTGTGTATTCCAGATGAATTGGTTGATAGACGTCTCACGCTTCGATCGGCTACAACATCTGCAATGGGCAAAGTGATCTTACCGGCTCGCAACCAACGCACTAAATTTGGCGAGCGTGCCTTTGCTGTTGCAGGACCGACGGCGTGGAATGCTCTTCCACCAATGGTTAGAAATAGTGAGAGTGAGATGATCTTTAGAAAAAGACTAAAAACACATTTGTTTGCTAAATCATTTCCACCCTAATATTTTCCCCAATTCATTCACAGTGAAGCGCCCTTGAGGTATTTTTTTTACGAAAATGGCGCTATATAAGTTATCCAAATTTATTATTATTATTATATATTTAAATTCCGTATAAAATATATATTCAGAATAAAATAATAGAGGTCTATTACCAGATTGGTGAAATCAATTTCAAATTGATTTCACCAATCTGGAGTCTTGAATTTTGTACCTTATGTAGCATAGTTAAATTTCACTTTTAATTTTTACTTCTAATTTTTTATTTTATTATTTCATTACTTTTAATTGTTATTACCCTTTTTTATAAGCAAATTTCTATCCTTTATATAGTATTTAACCTGCATCTTTATTGTTTCTGTAAGCTTGTTGTGTTCTCATCTAATTGATGAAAAACATTCAAACAATTTGTATTGCACTGTATTTCATTTTGTCCGTCTCCGTGGTGTAATGGTCAGCGTGTTTAGCTACCGTGCTGGAGGTCCCGGGTTCGATTCCCGGGGGGGGGGGGGGTGAAAATAAATATTAGTGATTTCACACTGTAATATTTATTTAATATTACCCTGGACTGGATTTATTTAATATTATCCTGAAGCGCAAGAGTGATCACCTTGCCTTCATGTAAGTAATGATCAAGATAACACTGCGTAAGTTCGATGCAGTGCCCTATGCACCATTGGGTGCGGATAAGGGTTATAAGTAAGTAAGTAAGTAAGTATTTAATTTATTGTAATATGTTTTTCATTGTTTTTGAACCGTAAATAAATAATTTTAAAAAAAATATACAGTTTTAAGTTTTGTACTGAAAGTGGACAGACTGGTGTGGCGTTTTCAGGAGTCGGAATAATCGGCGGGTATGTATGAGGAGATGCACGAAGTGGAAAAGGCGAAGATTGTTTGCAAAGACAGATTCGTGTGGCGTTTTATTCTCTCTGCTTATCCCTGCGGGGAAGCGCCGTGCTGATTAGTTAGTTAGTTATTTACCTAATGAAATTTCAACATACTCGTAGATGTAGAATAATATGGCGGAAGTCTGGGTAGCGAGTGTTTTTGCCTAGAATTTTCACTCATGAATTTTTATGAAATTATACATAGTTACTTAAAGAGTAAATCCACTCACGAGTAGGCATATGCTATTAAACTCAAAAAGTTTAAGCCTAAGTAGGGTCACGATAAGCGATGTTGCATAAACTGTAGATAGATTCCAGAGTCACTTGGACCTTAAGTATTAAAAAAAAATATTATTTCGAGAAATAAAAATACTTTGTGTTTTGATCCACTCACATTTTTATTAATCGACTAGTTTCGGCAACAACCTGTTGCCCTCTTCAGGGTTTAATTTGTCTGTGGTCATAAATTAAACCCTGAAAAGGGCAACAGGTTGTTGCCGAAACTAGTTGGTTAATAAAAATGTGAGTGGATCAAAACACAAAGTATTTTTATTTCTCGAAATAATATATCAATGTGATCCACAAAGTTAATGCTTTCAATATTCAAAACATGTTTTTTTTAAATTTGCTTAATGCCAAATACTGCAACCACTACACACACTACGTAGGTGGATTACATTTTTTTGTTGGGTAATGTATCCAAAATAAAACAAGGTTTGTTGGATTGAATTCTACATTTATTTATGTATATGTTGATACTTGACGCGTTTCGTCTTCTTAGGACATTATCAAACACTCAAAATGTCACTCAAAGAGTGTTTGATAATGTCCTGAGAAGACGAAACGCGTCACGTATTAACATATATGTACATAAATAAATGTAGAATCCAATCCAACAAACCTTGTTTTATTTTGGATATATTACCCAACAATTCAATATGGAATTCTACCAACTGTCTGCACTTACAATAAACATTTTTTTTGTTAAGTATACCCAAAAAGTAGTACATTTTTCCTGAAATCTTGTTAAATGACGTGTCGTCTGTTTTTTCTTCACAATCGTGACGTAGGTATAAACACCACCGTCGTATAATTTGGTGCTTGGTCGTGTGCCCACACTTGAGTCACCCCATGATGTGAACAAAACAAAAACAAAGGTTTTCCTCGGGAAAATCGCAAAGAGCGAAGGCACGCTGGTAATTATTACCCTGGCGGTAATGAATAATGACGCCACACTGCAATTATGGAGAAAGCCAGCATCCAGTAGCAACGGACATGGCCTGCCAAGCTATTTTTTACTCATTAGCCTGCTAGAAAAAGACATTTTGACACGTTCGCGCATTTCCCTCTCGCGGTTCAAGAACAATGGTCAGAGTCAAGTTGGTCATAGGTCATTCTCCTTTGCCAGCCTTTCATTGAAAAAGGGAAGAAACATACAATGGTTTTTCGATTGTTAAAAAAAGTAGAGTGTTAATAAAACAAGCCTATGACGATCGTAAGCCCTATAAATACACAGACTTCCATATTCTTATTTTTTATTCTTATTTTAGTAAATCTACTCAAATAATTATAATTACGCATTATTTTTTGACATCTCATCAAAGATGAAGGAGAATGTGGAAGTCTGGGCATTTACGGGGCTGACGACCGTCATAGGCTGGTTTAAGAGATCACTCTACACACGTGTAACATTCACCAATTCTACCCATTATTGACAACCATACTACTCAAATTCTTTGGTTAAGTCTCAAATACTACTCAAATTCCATATTCTTCTTCATCCATGTTAAGATGTCAAAAATAATGTAAAAAATAACTCGTAATTGGACATGGTCCAGATTTGTGAACAAGTATTTGGACATACTCAAAATGTTGTAAATAAATTAACTGGTCAAATTAACAGCTTAAATAAAAAAAATACATGATGTTTTCAAGCGTTTCACAAGTATGTGAATATAATCCAGGATCCGGACCTCACGTACAAATGAAAGAGTCTGCTTAGTAATTCTTTCCTCATTCCACCATAGATGTCCCTAGTGAATTCTCGCACACTGTGTTTCGAGTTTGATCAATATATCTAGAAGTTTCAAGAATTTGAGTAGTGTGGTTGTCAATCATGGGTAGAATTGGCGAATGTTACACGCGTGTAAAGTGATCACTTTAAAAAAACCTATGACGATCGTAAGCCCTGTAAATGCCCAGACATCCATATTTTTCTTCATCCATGTTAAGATGTCAAAAATAATGTAAAAAATAACTTATATTTGGAGATAATCTAGATTTGTGAACAAGTATTTGGACACACTCAAAATGTTGTGAATAAATTATCTGGTCAAATTGTAAGCTTAAATGATAAAAATGAAAACGATATTTTCTGGCGTTTCTCATGTGTGTGATTAGAATTCAGGATTCGGACCTCACATACTAATAAGAGTTTCTGCTAAAAAAAGCTTCTTTTCATCTCACCAATAGATTGTCTCTAGTGAAGTTCTAGTGATTCAAGAACAATGTTTCAAAATTGGTTCATATATATGGAACTTCCAAGAATTTGAGTAGTGTGGTTGTCAATAATGGGTAGAATTGGTGAATGTTACACGTGTGTAAAGTGATCACTTAAACCAGCCTATGACGGTCGTCAGCCCCGTAAACGCCCAGACTTTTATATTCTTCTTCATCTTTGATGAGATGTCAAAAAATAAAAAGAGGAACTCTTTTATTTTTTATCGTGCGCGATAACTTTATCTGCAGTTTGTATAAATGTTCGATAAAACTGGACTGTATATAGGTCATTCACAGGATGGTATGTGTGTATAGTCCTTGGCCCAAAAACGATTGTGAAACGATACATCTGGTCTTGGGAAACGCACGAAGATCTGGTTGGCATCTTTCAGACAGTCAAAGATACTCGGCTGTCCAAACTTAAAACACAGTAAGGCACATTTTTTAGTACGTTTTTTTGCATTTTTGGACTAAGTAGAATCTACTTAGTCCAAAAATGCAAAAAAAACGTGCTACTAAAAAATGTCCCTTACTGTGTTTTGAGTTTGGACAGTCGTACTGTTGTACGAGTGCCGACATTTTTCGTTTTTATGATAAAAAAAATCTACTGTTCAATCATTTTTCCATCCTTCAAGTACGACGATGGATGATCTCAATCTTCGCTAATTGCATTCGAATGGAAAATGCATTTTTCCACCTTGCAGCTTCCGAGTCTCGTATCTTGTGGATTATCTCCCCTGCCCTGCAATCAAGTTCAGCGATGCATCGATCCTGCGCCGTAATGCGCACTAAATATTCAGATTACACGGCTCGGATAAATGCATCCAGTCACTGCCTTCAACGGCAGCTAAATACGTATTGCAACGTTTTGAGTATGTCCAAATACAGCGGAACCTCTCATAACGAGTATGAAAGGTGTCAGCATAACGAGCAAATAAAATGAAAAAGTTACTCCCTTAACGAGCGAAATTTCTATTCTTTTTTATACCATACCCTTACCCTTTTTCTCCCTTCCTCAAACACACACTCCCACTCTTTTAAATTATTATTTTTTTATCTCTTATTGTTTTAATAGTTATTATAACATAAATGTGGAATTGTTTAATTGGCTTTATTTTTATTAATGTAAAATTTTTTGTTAATGTAATATAATGTTTATTATTGTTAGTGTAGCTATTTTTTATTATAATTTTTTTAATGGAAAGCTGTACAAAATCCGAACGAATAAAATAAAAATAAATAAATTTCGCATAATGAGTTTCAGAGAAAGGGCAAGACCCTTTTTCACGACATTCACTTGTGAGCCGGGACTTCCGCGCCAGTCAAAACAAAACATATTTCGCATAACGAATGTTTCACTTAATGAGTTTGATTCTGGAACGAATTATGCTGGTTATGAGAGGTTCCACTGTTCTTCTCCAATTAGGAGTTTTTTTTATTGGTGAATGTTACACGTGTGTAAAGTGATCATTTCAACCCAGTCTATGACGGTCGTAAGCCCGTCTAAGCCTCTAAATACCCAGACTTCCATATTCTTCTTCATCTATGTTGCGATGTAAAAAATGCATATTGTGTATAATATGCATTTTTTAGTGTTAAGCGAATATCTTTTAAGTCTTCTTATCTTTACTAGTGCACATGGCATTGCATCAAGGAATTGATTGTCAATTTGACAATTTGACGTAAAAAACTTAAGCTAGCTACTAATATATGACAATTTGTCGTCAAAAACATGAGCTAGCTTCTAATAATTTGACAATTCGAGGTCAAAAACTTAAGCCAGCTCCTAATAATTTGACATTTTGAAGTCAAAAACTTGAGCTAACTCCTAATAATTTGATCATCCGAAGTCAAAAACTTAAGCTAGTAGGAAATAATTTGACATTTCGAGGTCGAAAACTTGAGCTAACTTCTAATAATTTGATAATTCGAGGTCAAAAACTTAGGCTAGCTCCTAATAATTTGACGAGTTGACGTCAAAAACTTAATCTAGCTACTAATATATGACAATTTGTCGTCAAAAACTTGTGCTAGCTCCTAATAATTTGACATTTCGAGGCTAAAAACTTGAGCTAGCTCCTAATGATTTGACGATTTGACGTCAAAAACTTAATCTAGCTACTAATATATGACAATTTGTCGTCAAAAACTTGCTAGCTCCTAATAATTTGACAATTCGAGGTCAAAAACTTGAGCTAGCTCCTAATAATTTGACAATTCGAGGTCAAAAACTTGAGCTACCTCCTAATAATTTGAATTTTTATTTTCTTTGCCCAATTTTAATGAAATTGGATAACACTCGTATTGAAACCCCTGAAGGATTGACTCTCTTTGGAAATGTCGACACACGAGGTTAAGTCAGATCCCCCAGTGTTGTCTCCAAGTTGCCTCTACATTTCTCGATCCATTGCGATTGCCACCGTGAAGCAATTATGCAAATCAGAAAAAATTATTTAGTCAGTACTATACTTTAGTTATTCAGCGGCCTGACGTTGTGGTCACCGCTGCGATAAGGAAGTCAACCGCTACGCTGTTGCGTCTAACCCAGGGGCAAGAATTCATCCACGTTGCAACAAAAACACTAATCTAATAACACTCTTCGTAAACTTCGAAATGGCTAATCAACTACAGAGTATGTCAAAATGGCTGTCAAACTCAAAACACATTAAGGGACATTTTTTTTGTAATACGTTTTTTTTTGCATATTTGGACATATTATTCATATTTAAAGCATTTACTTTAAGGTTAGTCATTTTTACTTATTTATTTTATTACAAAATGTTAATAATATTAGTATATAACCACTCACCGAGATTTTTATGTATACCGGTTTCGAGACGTACCCGTCTCTTCGTCAGGACAATCAATGTTTTTTTTAAAAATTATTTAGTTAAATCGTTTTTTAGAAACATAAAAAAACCCTACTCGGTCTTCATTCGTCAGACTAGTTACCAACTACACTGCGGAAACTTAAACTGCGCGTATGGTTACCCCACGCGACTCTACATCTTCATACATCGAATAAAATACCATGTTTTTTTTTATTAATCAAACATTATTGATTACTAACTTTTTTTATGCTCTGTTTATTTTGTTATTTTGTTTACCAAGACGCTTTGTCTGAGTGTAGTTAGATTATAAGGGTAGTCAGTCTAAGCGTACTGCAAAGTTCATTGTTTGCGCTGAGATTTTTTGTTAACTTGAAAAACAAACGAGCCTGTTGTAGCGCACTTTCTCATTGTTATCCTCCGGTACTTTTTGTTTCCACTCTCATCTGTTGCTCGGTCCTCGAGTGTGGAGTTGCTTCTCCACCCCTATCGAGCCAGCAATGCCTAGTGCCTACTCCATATCTCGTTTCGTCGTGAGTGACGACGATTAGCGTGTTCCAAGTCCTCTGCGGTCCTCTCAGACGCGTAGAGTCGCGACCTTTGAAGGGTTTGTTAACATACATCTATTTTATTTATTGTTTCGGCATTAACTTTGTGGAAAACATGTTACAATGATTAAAGTAAATACTAGTTTTTATACCACTTGAGTTTTTTTAAAGACTACTAGTTTCGGAAGCTAAACTTCCATCGTCAGGTCTGAATAATAACTGATTAAAGAAAACACTGGTTTTATACCACTTGAGTTTTATTAAAGACTACTAGTTTCGGAAGCTAAACTTCCATCGTCAGGTTTGAATAATAACATATTTTATTTATTGTTTCGGCATTAACTTTGTGGTTAAACATGTTACAATGATTAAAGAAAACACTTGTTTTTATACTACTTGAGTTTTATTAAAGACTACTAGTTTCGGAAGCTAAAGTTCCATCGTCAGCTGAATAATAACTGATTAAAGAAAACACTTGTTTTTACACCACTTGAGTTTTATTAAAGACTACTAGTTTCGGAAGCTAAACATCATTTATTATTCATACCTGACGATGAAAGTTTAGCTTCCGAAACTAGTAGTCTTTAATAAAACTCAAGTGGTATAAAAAATAGTGTTTTCTTTAATCATTGTAACATACCTCTATTTATTTAAAATATAAAAAGATAAATATTATAAAGTCCGTCTTCGTAGTGTAATGCTCAGCACGCTCGACTACTGTGCATTTTTGGACTAAGTAGATTCTACTTAGTCCAAAAATGCAAAAAAAACGTACTACAAAAAAATGTCCCTTACTGTGTTTTAAAATTGGACAGCCAAGCTGTTATGTGCGAAATTCCAGTACGATCTTTCCAATATTTGTCTTCAGCAAGCAAAATACATTTATTCCCAGTGCGAACTGTATCGATAATGATATCATTATTTTATATCCCACGTCTATCATAACTAGCCGTCAGTCATTCAGATAAGTGGCTCCGTAAATAATTGTTTTTCTCTCCGTTCGTGAACACTTTTTCCCCATTGTGTGAGATACGTCAATATCAATGTCAGTCGTCAGCCCAGGCACCGTGTGCGCGGGGGCTAAATCTAATTTATCATAATAAAGTAACGTTCAATTTAGACAGTATTTCTAGCTTACGGATCATGGAGCTTTCTCTGTCGTAATATCTGCGCGAGGAATCTCTCTCTTTTAAGGTAAATTTAACATGAAACTGATTGAGGGCCTTCTCACATCGGAGATATCGTAGTCATACAGGAGAAAGTGGCCAAGTGCATTTTTTTACAAAACCGTGATCATTAACTATTTGATATCTTACTAGCTTAATATTGCCCTGAAAAAATCCCAAAGGATTTTAAACATGGAAGTATAATATATTCATTTGTTAAAAATGACCAACTGCATTGATGTTTATTTTCTTGCGAAGCAAAAGTGACTTGAATGGGGCCTCCTGAACATTTTCGGTTTTTGTAGTTGGTCACTTTCTCCTGTACGACTACGATATGTTCAGTAAAAATGTAAACTTAATAAATCATGCTCTTCTTTTGACGATTGGAATACCGTGGAAACTCTCATAACGAGTAAAAAAATGTGAAAAAAATCCTACCTTAACGAGTTACAGGGAAAGGACGAGTCCCTTTTTCACGACATTCACTTGAGCCGGGACTTCCGCGTCAGTCAAAACATAAATGTTCGCTCATCGAGTGTTTCGCTTAACGAGTAAAATTCTTGAACGAATTATGCTCGTTATGAGAGGTTCCACTGAATTAGAGTCTTTTTCTAACACTCTCCTTATCATTCATCGTTCGCTTTGTGTAAAACTTCTTACAAACACTAATTCATGACTACCGGTTGCGGAATAATTATTCCATCATCAGGTCAAATGTAGACTAAACTGAAATTGCTACGGTCTCGTGTATATACAATATATATATATATATATATATATATATATATATATATATATATATATATATATAAATATAATTATAAATATATATTTATATATATATATTTTTTAATATTATTTATATATATATATATATATATATATATATATATATATATATATATATATATATATATATATATATATATATATATATATATATATATATATATATATATAACTATCATAATTATTAGTTATTATCATTTGAAAACGAGAAAAACTAACTAACTAACCATCACGTCACTTCCCCGCAGGGGTAAGCAGAGAGAATAGAACGCCACAGTCTTTGCAAACTTTCTTCGCCTCTTCCACGTTCATTCATCTCCTCAAACATACAATCGGCGGGTATGTATGAGGAGGTGTATGAGAAAACGAGAGAAAGAAGATGAAAGTAAATCACCAGTCTGATGATGTCGGTTACGACGAAACTCGGTGGTCAAATAAAATTCATGAGGAAAAAATACATACTTAGTTGGTATTTTATACTAGATAAAAGAAACTTAATTTTTATTTATGTGGATATTACAAGGTGTATACTTACATATATATTTTTATTTATGTGGTTACATAAGTTATCATCATATTTTTTCTCGTTTTGATATTGAAACCGAATGGAAGCTCGTCTGTAGGGGGTGGGAGAGGGGGGGATTAAGGGCGCCTGCATTTTGCATTCACCCTTTCCGTTTTCCTTATTTTTCCTTTTTCCTTCTGAACGACATCCCCGAAGCTATACTTACAGAGCAGGTTATTCAGACCTACCGTCGTGGACAAAATTCTCACTACCACTTTTTAAAATTAATATTTTATTTTATTTTATTTACGAGGATTTATTTGCGTTATTGTATACAGTTATTAACAAAAGCTCAGTTGTTCATTTACTTGTGTTATTAGTTACTGGCAACTGAATTCAGTCATAATAATTCAAATCTAACGTTGTTTTAAAATCACTATTAATATTTTATTATAACTTATTATAATGTCTACCGGTTTCGAAGCTAACCGCTTCTTTATTAAGACTGATTAATCAATTGAAGATGAAGAAGAGTATGGAAGTCTGGGCATTTGCGGGACTGACGACTGCCATAGGCTGGTTTAAGTGATCACTTTACACACGTGTAACATTCACCAATTCCACCCATTATTGACAACCACACTACTCAAATTCTTGGAAGTTCTATATATATATATATATATATATGAACCAATTTAGAAATATTGTTCTTGAATCACTAGAACTTCACTAGAGACATCTTTTGGTTAATGAAACGAAGCTTTTTATTGAGCAGAAACTCTGGAATATATATCCATATTCTTCTACATCTTTGATTAGATGTCAAAAAATAATTTGAAAAATAACTAGGAGATAATCCAGATTTGTGAACAAGTATTTGGACACACTCAAAATGTTGTAGATAAATAACATATTCCCCCTGCGCTTTTGTCCGCGACTGTACCTACTCGCGTGCATGTATCCCACATAAACACGTACGTTTCGTTATTCGCGTTGTTCATGGTCCCAAACCCATCTGACTTCGATTTCGCCATTGCATATTTCACCATAATACAGTGCCTAGACGGAGCACGTAACACCAGACACACGCCACCCTTGACTGGGTACCAAAATGCAACGGTTTCACATTGTCTGCCCTTAAACTTCGTCAAAATATAGTACATATGAGTCGGGTAGTGGTCCCGTGGTTAGTGACGGAAAACTGCACTGTTTTTTCTAGAGCTTGATCACTATGCAAAATGGAATCATCAGATATTGAATACTTGAATAATATACAAAAACATCATAAAAACAACATCAATAATCAAACGCAGTAGAAATTTCAAAATGATGTTAAATAAGTCGGGTTGTGGTTCCGTGGTTAGTGTCGCGTACTCGTAAGTCAGAGTTTCTCGGTTCGAACCCACTCTACCACAGTTTGATACTTATTTCTTATAATGACCTAATTTCTAAGTACCCAGACTTCCATATTTCTTCTTCATTTATTTATAGATTTGGCGTTTAATTTGTAGAACTCCATTTTAATTTATGTATTAATTTTTAAATCAAACACATTTTTTTGAGTCTGCTAAGCTGTATTTTATTAACAAAAACGCATAAAAATTTAATATTGTGACAATTCACTCACTCCTTTCAACAACGTCATTAATCAAAAAACTTGATTTTACAGGAGATCGTTTTTAAAATTTAAAAATATAATACAATGTATTAAAAATAAATATCAAGCCACTTATTGAACTTTTTATTGTGCAACTGATCTTTTAAGGTAAAACCTAAATGTTTTTTCTCCATTTGAAAAATATTTAGTATATTTAAAAAATAATTAAACAATACCCTTTCTTCAAAATGCCAAAACAACACTTTCTGCCCTGTAGCGGGTGAATATTAAGTTACAAATATGCCGCTTTTGCTGGGATATAGTACATTTTCTGGGCATTCCGAAAACATGCACAACTGAAAATATACGATTTTTGATATATGACGTTCTTGAAAGGAGTGAGCAAACTGTCACAATATTAATTTTTTATGTGTTTTTGTTAATAAAATACAACTTAGTAGACTCAAAAAATTTGTGTTTGATTTAAAAATTAATACATAAATTTCTTCTTCATCTTTATTGAGATGTTCTCAGTTAATATGTAAAGAGGACGTTTAGGTAAATGAGTTGGAAATGCTTTTTGAAACAAACCCTCGCTTTTCTCTGGAGAGTGATCTCAGTTCTTAATGACCTAATACATTTTATTATGATAGATAAATAACTGAAACTGTTGGAAAATCCTGGAAAAACATGAGTCCACACTTCAATATTGTTTACTTGGATTACTCACTATGCGATAAATCAATGTTTCCCCTATGCAGACTGTTCTAAGGGAAAATATAGGGGTGGTTTATAACGGGGTTAGGACGGCGTTTTAAGTCTGACAACTTTCAAGTTTATGGCATACTTGATAGTGCCAAGTTTTTCATAACGAGCACCTCTCATTACGAGTAATTCGCATAACGACAAAAAAGTGATAAAATTTCTCCCTTAACGAGCGACATTTCGCGTAAAGAGTTACGTAGTTGATTATAATCCAGGATTCGGACCTTACATATTAATAAAAGAGTTTCTGCTCAGTAAAAAGCTTCTTTTTATCTCACCAATAGATTTCTGCGGCGAAATTTTAGTGATTCAATAACAATGTTTCAAAATTGGTTCATATATATATATATATATAGAACTTCCAAGAATTTGAGTAGTGTGGTTGTCAATAATGGGTAGAATTGGTGAATGTTAATAATAATAATAATAAAATCCTTATCCGCACCCCAATTGTGCATAGGGCACTGCTTCATATGAACACAGTGTTATCTTGATCGTTTACACACGAAGGAAAGGTGATCAGCCCTCCGCTTCAGGTACCAGTCCAGGGTAATATTGAATAAATATTTCAGTGAAAAAATCACTTATATTTATTTGACCCCCCTGGGAATCGAACCCGGGACCTCCAGAACGTTAGCCGAGCGTGCTGACCATTACACTACAGAGGCGGACTGTTACACGTGTGTAAAGTGATCACTTAAACCAGCCTATGACGGTCGTCAGCCCTGTAATTGCCCAGACTTCTATTTTCTTTTTATCTTTGATGAGATGTCAAAAAATAATAATAAAAAATGTTTCGCTTAACGAGTAAGATTCAGGAACGAATTTTGCTCGTTATGAGAGGTCCTACTGCATAACTCAACAAAGGTATGCGTATGTGTTGTACAGTAATAGGTAGAGATGGTAATGAAAGTTAATGCAAGTTGCGAGGAAGTGTGCAATCTCCAATTACGCTCGTCGTTTCTCACCGGACTCACTTTATTACTGAACGAGGACTGTGAGGACTCTCCAATTGGACGCTACAAGTAAAAAAAATCTCTCCTCTATTAGCTTTGCTTTCAAATCTAAGAAAAAGAAACTGGCACGTGCAAGAAATCCACCAGCATTCCCTCTCCACTTTTCACAAAAAAGCACAAGTCTTTTTTTTAAAGGCTCAGCGCAACTAAAATTATAAGATTGTATTAAGTAGAAATGTTGTTTAGCCTCCGTAGTCTAATGGTCAGCACGCTTGGCTACCGTACTGGAGGTGCCGGGTTCGATTTCCAGCTGGGGTAAAATAAATATGAGTAATTTTTCACTCTAAAATTTTTTCAGTATTACCCTGGACAGGTAATTGAAGCGGATGGTTTATCACTTTTCATTCATGTGTTGACGATCAAGATAACACTGCATTTATTTGATGCAGTGCCCTATGCACCATCGGGTGCGGATAAGGGTTTGAAGAAAAAGAAGAAGTAGAAATGTACAGAAATTGTGCAAAAAAATATATTAAATAAGCCGCTAAGGCTCACAGAAATAGTATGAAATTAAGTATTTTTGTAAATAATAAAAACACAAAAAATGAAAATAAAACATTTTTTTTTTAAATCATATTGATTGTACTTTTCATTTCAAGTTGCGGCACCTATAACATTTTTATATCAACCGTAGGATGAATAACACAGTGTCTGAAATATAAAATAACAGCGAAATACTTAAAACCTTTACAGATTGAGAATATATTATCCACTGACACTTCGTGATGGAATTGCATTTTAATATATAATTAGATTAAAATCAATATTTTTAGCTTTTCCACTTTCATTTTTATTTGACCAGCGACCGGGTTTCGTGGTTACCGACCAGTCTGATGATGTCGGTAACGACGAAACCCGGTCGCTGGTCAAATAAAAATAAAAGTGGAAAAGCTAAAAATATTGGTTTTAATCTAATTTTATAGATTGAGAATAAAAACAATGAAAACCTTTTTTATATTTACAGTAAAAAAAAAGCATTGACGAGTTCGTTGCCATTTTTCTGCGGTAAATAATAAAGTGTCGCGTCGAATATTGACCCAAATGTACAAATTTGATTAGGTACCTACTTTCAACACGTCATGACGTCATAACTAACATTTTCAGTTAATCCAATAGTATGAGCCAAGTGGGTGGTACTCAAAGTATTGTATTATATATTCATAACCGATCGCCCATTTTACTTGACATCTTGTCAGTGTGGCCAACCTGGAAGGAGAGATGCTCGATAGATATCTAACTAGCTAGCCATCACGCCACTTCCCCGCAGGGGTAGGCAGAGAGAGAAGAACGCCACACCACTCATTTGGAAACATTCTGCGCCGCTTCCAAATTCATGCATCTCCCCATAAATCTTCTGTATGTGTGTCATGTCAGGTCTGCCTGACGTCGAATATCACTTGAGTGTAATTTTACTTATCTTGGGCAGCTATTAACTGTGCCTCGACGGTCCTGATCCCTGTCCAATCTCGTAAATTCCGGAGCCAGGAGATCTGTCTTCTGCCCACACCTCGTCGACCCTCTATTTTGCCTTGATTAGGTGCAATAGCTCGTACTTGTTTCCTCTCAGCACATGCCCCGGATAGGACACCTTCCGGACCTTGATATCAGTCAGCAACTGTCTCCTTGCTCTTTGGAGCGCATTTGCGTTGCTGACCATGTCGGTCCACGGGATGCGTAGCATTCTACGTTGTAACTTACATTTCGAATGCCTTTAATTAGTTCATAGTTCTGATCTTGAAGGTCCACGATTCAACTCCGCATAGAAGTACTGACCAAACACCTAACCACTCTTTGCCGAAGTTCAGATTAAGATAATCGTTAGAGAATATATCTCCCATCTTACTAAAAGCCCTCCTCATACACATACCCGAAAATTATTCCTGACCTTACTACTTTCAGTACTAAACTTATTGTGATTTCATTTTTTTTTCATCTAAACTTAGATAAACAAAAACATGGAAGTCCAGGCATTTACGGGGCCGTCATAGGCTGGTTCAAGTGATCACTTAACATACGTGTTACATTCTCCAATTCTACCCATGATTGACAACCAAACCAACTCAACTTCTCTATACAGTATATGATTCAATTTCGAAACATTGTACAACTTCGAAACAGTGTCGGATTGTGGTCCCGTGGTTAGTGTCGCGGACTCTTAAGTCGGAGTTTCTCGGTTCGAAACCACTCTACCACAATTTGATACCTATTTCTAATAATGAGCCGCTTAGGCTCAGAGAAATAGTATGAAATTGAAATATTTGTGTAAATTATAAAACACAAATATTTCTCTTTTCTTTTGAAAAAATATCTTGAATCACTAGAATTTTCACTACAGACATCTATTGGTGAGATGAAAGAAGCTTTTTATTGAGCAGAAATTCTTTAATTTGTATGTGAGATCCGAATATTCACATACATGATTATACAATCACATCTTTGTTGAGATGTCATTAGTAATATGAAAAATAACTCCTATAATTGGAGATAATCGAGATTTGTGAACAAGTATTTGGACTTACTGAAGACGTTGTTAATCTGATTTTATTCTGAATCTATATTTTATACGTAATTTAGAATTCTTGGTAAGATTCCTCAGTTAAGCGTTTCAAATTGATAACCTGTCATCGTTTATCAGACTTTTTCTCTATCATACTAAATCCCATAATCCTCCAATGCTGACGAGTTCGTCTAGGTCCTAAATAATTTGTCAGTTTTCTGTGAAGAATCGACCACAGAGTAGGATTGTCGAGTTGGCTATTGACATTAACCATTTTGAGTCCGGAACGGGTTAAAAAAACTAATTAAATTATTTGTGAAATTCGATCCACAAAAAATGTGCAAAAATTTTACTACAGCAAGTCTTGTTTCAATAACGCATTGATTGCAATTCTTTCTGGTTTGGCATTATATTATCTCTGCCTACCACTTCGAAGAAGCGGCGTTATGGTTAATTGGTTAATTAGTTATTTTTCTTTGATTTTGCATTACCTTTGTAGTAAAACATGATGATATTAATAAATAAAACACTCGTAAAAGACCAGTTTTTTGAGTTTATTAATGCGAATGTTTATTAATGTCCGCCTCCGTAGTGTAATGGTCAGCACGCTCGGCTACCGTTCTGGAGGTCCCGGGTTCGATTCCCAAGGGGGTTAAAAATAAATATAAGTGATTTTTTCACTGTAATATTTATTCAATATTACCATGGACTGGTACCTGAAGCGGAGGGCTGATCACCTTTCCTTCATGTGTAAAACGATCATGATAACACTGCGTTTATATGACACAGTGCCCTATGCACCATTGGGGTGCGGATAAGGGTTTTATTATTATCATTTTATTATTAATGCAGACGCGACTAGTTTAGAGAACTACAGATGTTCTCATAAACTGGTGAAAATATAAACAGTTCTGTTTGTATTTTCACCTGTTTATGAGAATATCTAGTTCTAGAAACTGCAGTATCGAACAGATTAATTGAAACAAAACTTTTTTCTTGCATTTTCGTAAAAAGTTTTTTGTTTGTTTATTATTTATATCACAAATTAATATTTAATATGATCTCATTTGGGCTCAATCAAAGATTTTACTCTTCTTGGCATCTATATCTCGAGGCCATACCTGAATTATGGACAAAACGAGCTTTTCCACCGTAGTGAACTCAATTTTGGAGAGCTGATTCGTACAGTTTGCCGATAGATTTTCAACTAGGTTTATGTCTGGCAAAATTCTTGACCAGTCCAACACAGTTCATTGATTTTGTGTGAAAAATTTCATCATTTTTTTTAAGTTGTGGCAGGGGGTTAAATCCTGCTGAAATATTCCATTACCATTAGACCTTCGTTTTTGTATCTCTGGTAGTATCTATTCCAGTAGAAATGGGTGATACTTCTCGCTATTCATCATCTCAGTCACTGAAAGAAGCAACCCTGGTCCATAATACTAGGAACATTTTTAGAGGGTGTTGAAAATACGAAAAAAAAGTTTTGTTTTAATTAATCTTTTCGGTACTGTAGTCGTGTTTACAGTCATCAACTTAAAAAATGGTCTTATACAAGTGTTTTATTTTTATATTTTTTTTTCTTCGATTAATAGTTTTAGGGTTAATATGAATTCTCAATGCTCATTCTTCATTTCTCAAGTACTATTTAGATTTGAGTTTTGTACTGCTATTTCTTGGTGGATCTTTATAGTTTTTTCCTCACAACTATTTTATTTGATCAATGACCGGATATCGTCATTACCGCTAAATTTGTCGGTTACTACGAAACCCGGTCACAACTCAAATAAAATAAAAGTAGAAAATACCATTGAGTTGTTGTTCTATTATGTAAATACGAATTTTCAGTATTTTGTGGTTTAACGGGTTATGTAACATAATAAATTATCATATATTTTTAGAAGGAATCTCCGATTCCGGTATTCAGGGAGGAATTCCTTTGTGGTGTTAACGTCGGAAGACGCTCTTAGGAACGCATTCCAGAATATCACAAGTGTTTTCATTATATGTAAAATGATAGACATTATTTCATGTTTGAAATACCTAACATGATTTAAACGTGATCAACAGAAATATCGACTCTTTCCTGGCAAAATAGTGTTAACGCTGGTGAGAAAAGGGTCGTTATGCTTTAGTAAATCCACTAAAATAATTACATATACTTATGCATCGTGCAGGTACACACAAAAATATAATATGTAACGGATTAGTGGTTAATGAAGTAGTGTATTTGAAAATCCTTACAATGTGTAATTTTTATTAAAATACTATACTTAAATTCATTAAATTAAAATTTATTTTGTCAGAAAAAATATATAAAATCATTGTTTATACTAGATTTATATTATCCACTGACACGTCGTGATGGAATTGCATTTTTAATATATTATTAGATTAAAACCAATATTTTTAGCTTTTCCACTTTTTTATTATTTGACCAGCGACCGGGTTTCGTCGTTACCGACATCACCAGTCTGATGATGTCGGTAACGACGAAACCCAATCGCTGGTCAAATAATAAAAAAAAGTTGAAAAGCTAAAAATATTGGTTTTAATCTAATAATATCATTGTTTATACACCTGTAGAATCATAAACAATGATTTTATATATTTTTTTATAAATATTATTTCTACAGTGTAGATGGAAGCATCTGTAGCTTCCGATACTAAATCGATGATATTCAATTGGTAAAAAAGTGTTATTTAATTTTTAATCGGTATTTTATTTAAGTTTTACTTTTATCACTATTTTTTAATTCTATTGTAACACACGTTTCGATACATTCCGCATCATTTTCAAACACCGTCTGATGAATGGATCGAAACACGTATCGCAATAGGTATTTTAAAATGTTGGGATTTACCAAGTGATACTTATTTAAAATTAAAAAATGGAGATACATCCACAAAGCGACTGCCGAATTAATTAGTAAAGTTTTTTTTTTCATACCATCATCAGATCAACTGTTGGCTCTACAATTGTAGTGTCTTCAGTTGACTTTATGGTGGTTTGGTGTTTTAAGTGGTATTATACAAAATGAACGATTAATAGGGAGAATGTTAAAGTTCCGCCTCCGTAGTGTAATGGTCACCACGCTCGGCTACCGTTCTGGAGGTCCCGAATTCGATTCCCATAGGGGGGTCAAATAAATATAACTGATTTTTTTCACTCTAATATTTATTCAATATTGATTGTTACCAGAAGCGGAGGGCTGATCACCTTTCCTTCATGTGTCAACGATCAAAACATCAACGCGTTTATATAATGCAGTGCCCTATGCACCATTGCGGATAAGGGTTAGAAAATGTTAAAGTTGAAATTAATTCTGAAATATCTAGTGTTAAGAAAGTGCCATTGGCAAATTAATATTGTATCCAGCAAAAACATGAAAAATAAATTCCAATATCCTTAATCGATTATTCGCTTCGCCGAATTACGAAAGAACGATTACATTTTTATGAAGCTTTGCTAAATTACGTTCAATTAAAGAGCGCCTCGCGGCTTAATTAAATCCGTCAATTTAGGGCGACAAGCCGGTGGGGGGGAGGGGTGGGGGGATATCCGAGTGTTGATTGACCTTTTTTGACATTTCAATCCGCCGATCCTCCCCTGTCATCTCGGCGCAGGGGTGGAGTGAGTCAATTCAATCGAAAAACGGCAACCGGTTGCTCTTTTTGTAAAAAAAATGTGTTTCATTTATTAAAAGTTGGGTCAAGATTTTTAAACGTAGTCCTTGAATTTTTTAATTGTGTTATAATATATTATATTTTAAAAAAATGGTTTATACTTACTAGTTTACTATTTCTGTCTATAGTGTAATCATAGTTATGACACAGGATATTCATTGAACAGGAAGTGGAAATTTTGAATATTGAAAGCATTAACTTTGTGGATCATTGTAATATATTTTGGAGAAATAAAATACTTTTTTTATGACAATGGACTCATAAAACAAACCCTGAAGAGGGCAACAGGTTGTTGTCGAATCTAGGTGGTTTTTAATAAAAATGTGAGTGGATCAAAAAAAAAACATTTCGCTCACTCCTTTCAAGAACGTCGTAAATCAAAAATCGTCAATTTTCAGTTATATATGTTTTCGGAATGTCCAGAAAATGTACTATATCCCAGCAAAAGAGGCATATTTTTAACTTAATATTTACCCGCTACAGGGCAGAAAATGTTGTTTTTGCATTTTGAAGAAAAGGTATTGTTTAATTATTTTTTTAAATAAAGTAGTTATTTTTCAAATGGAGAAAAAACCTTCACGTTTAACCTAAAAAGATCTGTTGCACAGTAAAAAGTGCAATAAGTGGCTTGATATGTATTTTTAATACATTGTGTTATATTTTTAAACTTTAAAAACGTTCTCCTGAAAAATCAAGTTTTTTTATTTATGACGTTCTTGAAAGGAGTGAGCGATTTGTAAAAAAGTATTTTATTTCTCCGAAATAAATAATGGGAATCTTAAGATTTGTCATGAAAATTTTCATGTTGTTAATATATGATTTATTCTTAATTTTTTTATATTTTATGCTTTAAAATGCAAGAAAAGTGTAAGACTTTTAGTATTTTTGATTTTTTAAGATTTCATCACACAAATCACAATTAACACTTAACTTTATGGAAACGTGCATAGAATTATAAGATCCACATAACCGCCAGAAAATATCATTTTCATTTTATTATTTTAGTATATTGTTTCGGCATTAACTTTGTGGTAAGACATGTTACAATGATTAAAGAAAACACTTGTTTTTTTACCACTTGAGTTTTATTATAGACTACATGTTTCAGAAGTTAAACTTCCATCATTCAGGTCTGTATAATAACTAAAATATAAAATATAAAATTGTTCTATAAAAAAGGAGAGGGGAAAGTAAGGGGAAGGGGTTAGTCAAGGGGCGGAGTTTGAAAACAAAGGAAAAATGGAAAGCAAAGGTGAAGAATTTTGAAACAATATATATTATTTATAGAACAATTTTATATTTTATATTTTAGTTATTATACAGACCTGAATGATGGAAGTTTAACTTCTGAAACATGTGGTCTATAATAAAACTCAAGTGGTAAAAAACAAGTGTTTTTTTTAATCATTATTATTTTAGCATAAGCTTAAATAAATTAACCGGTCAAATTATAAAAGTTTACCAGTCAAATTATTTGCAACATTTTGAGTGGGGCCAAATACTTGTTCACAAAATCTGGATTATCTCCAATTATAAGAGTTTTTTTTCATATTATTTAAAATAATATGAAAATAACTGTGTGTGAATTGGAAACGAATTGTAACTAAACTAACTAACTAACTAACCATCACGCCGCTTCCCCGCAGGGGTAGGAAGAGAGAATAGAGCGCCACACCACTCTGTCCTCGCAAACATTCTTCGCCTCTTCCACGCTCATGCATCTCCTCATACATACCCGCCGATTGATACGACTCCTAACCTGACCACTTTCAAGTATTTGGCATACCTGATCGTGCCATGTTTTTCTCGGTCTTCCTCTGCTTCTTTTCCCGCAACATTCGCCTCATAAATTTGTTTTACCGTTCTTTCCTCACTCATTCGTTCTACATGTCCAAACCATCTCAACACACCTTTCTTAATTTTATCGATATTGCTTATCTCAGCTTTGCATTCCTTCCTTATTTCACTATTCGTACATCTATCATACATCGTTTTGTCGCACATTCTTCTGAGAGATCGCATTTCCACTACATTCAGTCTACTTTCATCCTTCTTTTGCCAACTCCATGTTTCACTTCCATACATTAGAGTTGGAACCAGGACTCCGTTGTGCACTGCCAGTTTAGCTTCCGCTGATAGGTTTTTATTTGCTATAACTGATTTCAGTGCACCATTCACTTTGTTCCCAGCATTCAACGAATTGTAACCTTTCAAAAATGCTGTTATTCATGAATAAATATCACTTCTATGACAGTGCACCGCAGTACCAGTCCGAACACTCACCATCGTGCCACGAGTGAGTCAGTCGCGGAACATGATTCGTCACTTTTACCAACTCTTGGTCAATAGGTGTTTCTCAAGGACTGCGGAACGGATGTACGGAATGTCATCATATATATAGTATCATAGTGCAAGAATGCGGTTTTACACCTGAGCTCACATAAGTGATCTAATTATTTTATTTATTTTTAGTACTATTTTTTTTTATGCGATCCCTCAGACGAATGTGCGGCGGAACGATGTTCGAATAGTGAAATAGGGAAACAATGCAAAGCTGAGATAAGCATTATCGATAAAGTTTTGAAAGGTGTGTTGAGATGGTTTGGGCATGTGGAACGAATGAGTGAGGAAATAACGGTAAAACCATTTTATGAAGCGAATGTTTTAGTTGGAATAACGAGCAGACGAAGACCGAGAAAAACTTGACATGATCATTTATGATCATATATATCAAATACTTGAAGGCGGTCAAAGCAGAAGTCGAAATAATCGGCGATTAATGGGGAGATTTGTGAATGTGGAAGAGGCGAATAATGTTTGCTAAGACAGAGTGGTGTGGCGTTCTATTCTCTCATCTTATCCCTGCGGGAAGCGGCGTGGTGGCTGGTTAGTTTATTAGTTAATTTTATGTATTAAGTGCTTTTTTACATACCAAGCACCTTTTTTGATACATAGAGAATATATAATAGAAGTCTGATTCATAACGCTCACCATTCTACCTATTATTGAAATTTAATATTCCATGTTTATTAAAGTTAAAATTATCGATTTGATTATCTGCTACCTTTTATCTGCTGACGATGCTCGGCTGTCCAAACTTAAAACACAGTAAAGGACATTTTTTTGTAGCACGTTTTTCTTTTACTATTTTGGATTAAGTAGAATCTACTTAGTCCAAAAATGCAATAAAAACGTACTTCAAAAAAATGTCCCTTACTGTGTTTTGAGTATGGACAGCCGTGCTGTGCTTCTTGCCGATAGTAGAGAAGATCTGCTGGCGCTGGTGTTTAAAGTGTATAACGTGTGCAAGGAAAGTGATTTGCTGTTAAATGTGCAGCAAATCCTGACCAAAAAGTCACGATTTTTTAAAGAGATGTATTTAGATGTGAAATACCCAGCCAGGGTGATAATATTAATGAATTTGGGTCATGTATATAGTAACTGCAGACAGTTGGTAGAATTCCATATTGAATTGTTGGGTAATATATCCAAAATCAAACACGGTTTTTGTTGGATTGAATTCTACATTTGTTTATGTATATCTTAATACGTGACGCGTTTCGTCTTCTTAGGACATTATCAAACACTGACTAAAATGTACTCCTAGACCTAATAATAGCAATTATTGTTAGTATATAAGGACATTTTGTTAAAAAAAATTAGTCAGTGTTTGAATTATCAAGGATATTAGTCCTAAGAAGACAAAACGCGTCACGTATTAAGATATAATAAATAAATGTAGAATTCAATCCAACAAAAACCTTGTTTTGGATATATTACCCAACAATTTATATAGCGCTATTTTCGTAAAATACTACCTCAAGGGCGTTTAAGATGATGATAGGAGAGTTAGTAACCCCGTTAGGAGACCATCGGCATGCCCGCCCTCCTTACCCAAAGTCCTAAGGAGGAACACCAAGCAACCTCAGCTACTAAAGCTACCCTATCAAGCAGGTACTTTAATATGATGTTTTCTCCTTCCAGAGTCCCAGGGGAAGGACGTCCC
This sequence comes from Brachycentrus maculatus, assembly GCF_059751285.1. Lineage (NCBI taxonomy): Eukaryota > Metazoa > Arthropoda > Insecta > Trichoptera > Brachycentridae > Brachycentrus > Brachycentrus maculatus. The sequence goes on from NW_028280841.1 coordinate 257,639, forward strand.
CGGAGTGCCGGACATGACGCTCATGTCGGACATCACGGAGCACTCCATCAACGAGAACCTCAGGCGGAGATACGACCACGACAAAATATACGTATCCTTTTCAATCACATTTCAGATTGCTTATCTATCGCCTGACAGCATCCGCGATATGTGAGTACGCAGCAATTGACACTTCTTGTATCTGTCGTAATATCATTAGAATAATGTGTCATTTTATTGGAAATGCGAATTAGTAGACGCAGCGTTTTTGTTCTATGGTCGATAACAGTGAAAAGATAACGTATTAACTACGCGGTATAGACAATTTGAACTTGTCTTCTGGAAATTAATAAAATAAATAAAATGAATAACCCGCAAAGTCCCTATTTTTGAAGCTTGTCTGCAGGTATAGGATATTAGGGATACGGAAGGTAAATGTGAAAAATACATCACTAACACCCGGACCGATTGATTTTTTTAAATTACCTAACGTCCAAGCGATTTTGAAATCTAGCTACAGCTTATGCAACACCGCTTACCATGACCCTACTCAGGCTTCAAGTTTGTAAGTTTCATAGCCTATGCCTACTCGTGAGTGGATTTACTCTTTATGTTTAAAGTTACTTTAATAATAATAATAATAAAACCCTTATCCGCACCCCAATGGTGCATAGGGCACTGCGTCATATAAACGCAGTGTTACCTTGATGGTTTACACATGAAGGAAAGGTGATCAGCCCTCCGCTTCAGGTAATATTAAATAAATATGACAGTGAAAAAATCACTTATATTTATGTTACCCCCCTTGGGAATCGAACCCGGGACCTCCAGAACGGTAGCCGAGCGTGCTGACCATTACACTACGGAGGTGGACACATTTACTTTAATTTCATGTAATTCATGAGTGAGAATTCTAGGCAAAAACACTCGCAGACCAATTGTTAATATTTTTTTACTTGAATTTATTTTGCAATTGGCGGGAATTTAACCTGCGACGCCGATTTCGCAGTCGAACTTATTTATCCAACTACGCTACGGCGTCTATCTAATAACTTTGGCATTTTTAAACTAGTCCTTGATTAGTATTCAACTAATTTGATTTTTTTCTCGTCTCTAGTCTAGATAATCTCATTATAAAATCATTACAATGTTTTGAGTGTGTCCAAATCCGGGTTGTATTTAAAGTTTGATTTTTTTTAATAATAATTTTTATTATTATTTTGTTTGTAAATAAAATAATAATAATTTTTATTATTATTTTGTTTGTAAATAAAAATAAAACTTGACACCGGCAGGAACATCCTCTTACTGTGTGACGACTGTCAAATAAATATATATAAAAAAAGTAACTCCTAAAACGGTCTCATCTAAATTTATGAATAAAATAACTGATCTTATTAAAAGTTTAGTATAAATACATTAATACAAATAGGCAATTTGCTAATAAAACTAATAATTAAAGCGGATACAAGTCCTACTTTTTAAAACTAAATTTGTGATATGAAAACTATTGGTGAAATTTTCAACCCTATAATATATTCTCATCCCCGTGGGAAGCGCCTTGACGCCTAGTAAGTCAACTAGTAATTTTACAATCAACTGAACGCAGTGCCCTTTGCACCACACAATTAAGAGAAAGCAGCACACAGAGACTCTGCACAATGAAGTGGTGTTAGCGTCGATTCATGTCCACTGGAGACTGCTAGATTTACCGTTGCGATTAGTGCGAATTCACAATCGGGTCGATGTGACAATGGCAAGTGTCGTGTGACTGCGGGCTCCATTGTGCACGGCGCGTTAGATGCAACTCGGCATTTCAACCGAACTTCACAACGACTAACTTTTAGCTAATCTCCAAGTTTCGATTCTAATCAATTCAATAACGTAACAAAAATGGAATATTCGAAACGTACTGGGATGCGTTGTTGGGAATATGGAATGTATACGAATATTATAGGTGTCTGAACTTGAGACATAGTATCTATTATTATTAAATGAAAGTAGACCGATTTTTGTTGTATTTTGTAGCATAATTAGGAAAATAAAAATTACTTATTTAAAAAATATATTTTTTGTAGAAATTGAATAATACCTACCTATTTTAAAGGTGTCCCGACTAAGACGAAGCGAATCATCTATCGTTTTTAGATGAAAGAAGGCCGGTTGAAGAAAAAAAGTTTTTTTTATGTGTCGAATAGAATCAAAGTTGAAGATATCTGAGGTTTATATTAAAGGTGTCTCAACTGAGATGATGCATCTATCATTTTTAGATGAAAGAAGATGACAGTCTGAGAATCCCAGGGCAATCCGAATTATATCTTATCTTAATCATCATATTATTCCGCGATGAATGCAAAATCAATACACAAAGACGAATAATGAAAAATCAACACAGACCCAGCATTCGTTTTTCTCATTTTTTTTCTAAATCCAGGTAACATTGTACGTAATTGATTCTTTTCTTAAACCACCGTTTTTGCATTGAAAAAATAAGTTTTTCATCGAAATAATGATATGGTTTTGAAAAGAAAAGAGTCATTGAAAGGTAAGTAGTTAAAAAATTTAATAAAAAAAATATTCTAAATATATTCTAAAAAAAACAAAAAAATTCCAATATATTATATATTCTTCAAAAAAATCGGGCGTGAACAGACGAGTGTGACCTCACCGGTGGTCTCCGGTTTAATGAATGCGACTTAACGAATGCTGGGCCTTATGGAGATCGATGAACTCTTTTTCAACTTCCTTTTATTGATCTTGACCACGATGCTGAACTAAATAGCTTAATGAACAAATCAACACCAAATTATGGTTCAAAAGCCTTTCAATGCGTGTGTATCGTTTTATAGTTTTTTTGTTTAACGTCGTTAAATGTTTGAAACATCTGCTTCGTGACGTGCGTGATCATCACTCCAGGGTCGATGCATTCCGCATCATTTTGAAACACCATATTCGTTTTTTTGACATCAATTTTCAATTGAATCAATTTCAATTTCAAACTCGGCACTTCTTAATATTATTGAAAATGCTTCGCCTGATTTAAAAATACTTATTTTTATTTTTATTTTTTTTTACATCTCAACATAGATGAAGAAAAATTGCGAAAAACTCAACATAATTTACAGGGGTTACGATTGTCGAAGGCTTCATTAAGTTAATCACTTTACACACGTGTAACATTCACCACACTACTAAATTTTTTGTTTTTAAATTTAAAGTCAGTTAATACGTATGGTACGCCGGCTGTCCAAACTTAAAACACAGTAAGGGACATTTTTTGTGGTACGTTTTTTTGCATTTTTGGACTAAGTAGAATCTACTTAATCCAAAAATTAAAAAAAAAAACTACAAAAAAATGTCCCTTACTGTGTTTTGAGTTTGGACAGCCGACGCGTTAGTAAGTTGAAGCGTTACATTTTCATTGTTATTCAAACCTATACCTCATTAGCAGTCATATCATATGAAGGATGGTACTGTTGGTTTTGGTTTTGACTTAAAAGAACGCACCCCGAACGTTATACCATCTGTAGTGGGGGCGTTATGAGGCAACACATACGTGAATATACAAAAACAACCTATCACGCTTCTCTATGGCTTATCCAAAAGACGCTTTGTCTTGCATACTAATTTGGAGCGAAGCTGCCTATAACCTTCACTAAGTCTTTTCGTGTAATTTTTTTCGTGTTGCGATGTGTTTACATTGTATCTACGTGCGCATACTATCTTATTTCCCTATTATTTTTTGGCATCTCATCAAAGATGAAGAAGAATATTTAAGTGATCACTTTACACATCGCTCACTCCTTTCAAGAACGTCATAAATCAAAAAACTTGATTTTTCAGGAGAACGTTTTTAAAGTTAAAAAATATAATACAATGTATTAAAAATAAATAACAAGCCACTTATTAAACTTTTTACTGTGCAACAGATCTTTTTGGGTAAAACCTGAATATTTTTTCTCCATTTGAAAAATATTTATGTATTTAAAAAATAATTAAACAATACATTTTCTTCAAAATGCAAAAACCACACTTTCTGCCGTATATCGGGTAAATATTATGTTAAAAATATGCCTCTTTTGCTGGGATATAGTACATTTTCTGGACATTAAAAAGATGACAAAGTAAAAAAGTAAAAAGCTAGCGATCATGTGCTAAATGAAAAAGGAACTTAAATCTGTCTCTTTTATAAATAATCTAAGCAAATTTTTAAATTTACACGAACTTAGGGAATTAACATCTAACAAATAGTCTTTGTGGAATAAGTTGGATGATGAAATAAGGGAAGGGGAGATGAGGATGTTATTATTCACCCTATAAAAACTTTATGAAAATAAATAGAAGAGTGTTAATAAAACAAGCCTATGACGGTCGTAAGCCCTGTAAATACACAGACTTCCATATTCTTCTTCATCTACGTTGATATGTCGAAAATAATGTAAAAAATAACTCCTTGTTGGAGAATCTTGTTTGATCTTGTGAACAAGTATTTGGACACATTCAAAATGTTGTAAATAAATTATCTGGTCAAATTATAGGCTTAAATAATAAAAATGAAAATGATATTTTCTGGCGTTTCTCATGTGTGTGATTATAATCCAGGATTCGGACCATACATACATACTAATAAAAGAGTTTCTGCTCAATAAAAAGCTTCTTTTCATCTCACCAATTGATGTCTCTAGTGAAGTTCTAGTGATTCAAGAATAATGTTTCGAAATTGGTTCATATATATAGTACTTCCAAGAATTTGAGTAGTGTGGTTGTCAATAACGGGTAGAATTGGTGAATGTTACACGTGTGTAAAGTGATCACTTAAATGCTAGACGTCAGCCCCGTAAATGCCCAGACTTCCATATTCTTCTTCATCTTTGATGAGATGTCAAAAAATAATACAAAAATCCATTTGATATCATCCAGTCTGGTCACGACTCGACTATGTGGTCCTTTTTCTGAGACACGATTTCAGATAAGGCATGGTCTAATGAAAGCCAACATTTCTCGAACAACAAATTACGATGATAAAAACAAAACCGTAAAATGGATAATTAATTATTTACGACGGAACACGCTTCTCCAATCCGAGATAGGAATCGTATGTTATTTGTGTTAACTAGAAATAAATTCAATTAACCTTGTGTAACTGGATCTATTTTAGTGGAGGCGATAAGAAAAGCAATGAAAATAATGTGTACCGTGGTGGACTGGGGTGAATTGTGAAGTGATCCACGATAATTTTGGATAATTTTTGGATATACATTGTAACCTATCATAATTCGTTCCAGAATCTTACTCGTTAAGCGAAATGTATATTTTAAGTTTTGCTAATCAATTACCACTATTTGTGAAATACTTATACTATGAAATATAAGTTTTACTTTACTAAGTAAAACTTATATTAAAAATGGATAGATTTTATTAAATGTGACTGCCGAATCAATTAATGAAATATTTTTTCTTATGACTGGGATGGAAGTCCCGACTCACAAGTGAATGTCGTGAAAAGGGAGTTGCTCCTTACTCTGTAACTTGTCATGTGAAATGTTGCTCGTTAAGAGAACAATTTAATTAAAAACTTTCTCGCTATGCGAATTATTCGTTATGAGAGGTGTTTGTTATGAGAGTTTCCACTGTAGTGCCATTTTTGTATAATACTACCTCAAGGGCGCTTCTATGTCGGGGAAGACAACGAAGAAGACAATGGTATGAGCATGTGAAGAGAATTGGACCATCCAGACTCCCCCACATTGCACTGCAGGCCAACTCCCGGGCAGACCACCAAAGAGATGGATTGACAGCTGGGAATCGACATCGCAGGAGGCTAACCCCTCTTAAAAACAGGCCACATAGCCTATACCAAGCAGAAGAAAAAGGGCGCTTTACTGTGATTTAATTTGGGAAAAGGAGATTTCTGAAATGATTTAGCAAAAACGCGCTTTTTTTCTTCTAAAGATCATGTCAGTCTTACTGTTTACAGTGGAATAGCATCGGTCCCGCAATATCAAAGGTACGCTCGCCAAATTTAATGCGCTGGCAAGATCACTTTACCCATAGCAGTTGTTGTAGCCGATCGAAGCGTGAGACGTCTATTAACTAATTTATCTGGAATACACAGCTCTTTTAGATACTTTGGAGCCGTTTTATGTATTGATTTAAACATTAGTGGACAGAGTTTATACTCTACCAAACTCTTCTTGAAAGTGCAGTTCATGGGATAATTTTATACTATATTCTTCTCATGTCCAGTTTGAACGTAGTATGTGATTTATGTTTATTTTTTTAATGTTCATTGGCTCTTCATGTTTGCAGCATCTGGCAATATGGGCCTCTTGTGATAACTTTTTCTAAGTGGCATAATCCGACCGTTTTAAGCTTTGAGTGGTTTTATTTTTAGCGTGGCAATTCACATATTCGTGTTTAATTTTTTTTCTAATAATGGGTTAGCTTGCAATTTATAATGAAAAAGTTCACATGTTTTGAGTATATCTTGAGTTTATTTTCAATATCTTGAATGTCACCAAAGCTTCTTCACGATATGTTGAGTGTCTCCAAACCATATTTACTATAAAGTGGTGTTCAAAGCAAATTCACAATATTTTGATTGGACCTCAATATTTTGAGTGTGTTTAAAGTGTTTAAAGAAAAGTTTTTGTCCGCCTCCGTAGTGTAATGGTCAGCACGCTTGGCTACCGTTCTGGAGGTCCCGGGTTCGATTCCCAAGGGGGGTAAAATAAATATAAGTGATTTTTTTCACTGTCATATTTATTCAATATTACCCTGGACTGGTACCTGAAGCGGAGGTCTGATCACCTTTCCTTCATGTGTAAACGATCAAGATAACACTGCGTTTATATGATGCAGTGCCCTATGCACCATTGGGGTGCGGATAAGGGTTTTATTATTTTATTATTATTAAAGAATATTCACAGTATTTTTAGTGCGCCCAAAAAAAATCACGATATTTTGAGCGTGTCCTAAAGAATTTAAAAATATTTTGACTGTTCAAATAATTTTAACAGTATTTATGTGGGTCTAAAACAATTTCGCAATATTTTGAGTGTGTCTTATTTATAATATATTTTGTACATTGAAAGCATTACTTAGTGGTGTGGTAATATAACACACTCCTTATCATTCATCGTTCACTTTGTATGATACCACTTTTAAAGTGGTATTACACAAAGTGAACGATGAATGATAAGGACAGTGTTATTCGCAATATTTTGACTGTGCCCAAAGCATATTCACAATACGGCTGTCCAAACTTAAAACACAGGGGACAATTTTTTTGTAGTACGTTTTTTTTTGCATTTTTGGACTAAGTAGAATCTACTTAGTCCAAAAATGCAAAAAAAATACTACAAAAATAATGTCCCTTACTGTGTTTTGAGTTTGGACAGCCGAATACGTTGAATGTGGCCAAAACTAATTGACAATATTTTGAGTTTGCGTTATGTACACAATTATTAGTATTTTTTGTACACAAAGGTTTTGTTTAGTTTATGTTAAGATGTAATAATTAATGCAAAACGAATCAGGGATGGGCTATTGAATCCGAAAACCGAATGTGATTCATTATTTGTACCTGTATTTGTGTGTTCATGTTTTTTTTTTTTTAATAATGTTTAAGTGAGAGATTAGAATTTTGGTCGCGTTCGCTCTTCGTGACTTGGCGTCCATTTGACGATAACTACATTTTTGTTTTCAATCCTTCACGCTATTTGTTTATCGAAACGTTTTAGAAATTGTCGCTTCATCTTGCATTGACATTATTACTTCGTTTATTCTCAAAATAGCTTCGATTATTCTCAAATTAGCTTCGTTTATTCTCTTTCTTATGGATCATCAGTTCGCGGTATAGAATTAGCTGTTTCAAAGGCAGGAATCACGAGTTCATTGATCTTGTCCAGTGGGAATATTATCTTTGGATTATTTATTTTACACTTTTTGGCAACGATGACTCACTGGAGTCAGCATACATTATGCTCGCGTTATTAATATGACTAGCTGACTAATAAACCATCACGCCGCTTCCCCGCAGGGGCAGGCAGAGAGAATACAACGCCACATCACCCCGTCTGCAAACATTCCTCGCCTCTTTCAAATTTATGCATCTCGTCTTACATATTGACCAAATATTTCGCCTCCTGATCTGACCGCTTGGACGTATTTGTAATACTTGATCATGACAAGGTTTTCTCGGTCTTCCCCTGCTTCTGTCACAAAACCACATTCGCCTCATAAATTTGTTTTACTATTCTTTCTTCACTCTTTCAATTTACATGCCCAAACCATCTCAACTCACCTTTCTTAATTTTATCGATAAAGTTTATTTCAGCCTCGTATTATTTTCTTATGTCACCATTCAACCGTGAATCATTTTGCCGCACAGAGATCGCATTTCGACTGCTACACGAATCCTATGACACTGTAATGTGGAGTAAGTATACTTATGTATATGTAGGAGTTCAAAAATTGGTGTGGTTGTCAATCATTGGTAAAATGTGAATGCTACACGTGTGTAAAGTGATGAGTTAAACCAGCCGATGACAGGTTGTTAACCCTGTAAATACCCAGATTTCCATATTTTTATTCATCTATGTTGAGATGTCAAAAATAAGTATTCTATTGTATGGAATTATTAAATTGGCTTTTGTTATTGTTAGGTCTAACTGTTTTTTTAATATTTTTTATGTATAAGCTGTCAACAAAAAAACTTACAATCTCAGTTAGTCAATTACACCACGGATGTTAATTTTTTTATTATTTTATTTCAAAACATATTACATACATAAGTCATATATATATAATATTCCCGATGAGTAATTTCTATTTCTCTTTTTGGGACATGGGATTAAGGTTAAAAAGACTGGAACACAAATTATGAAGTTACAAAAAAGATTTTTTTTAAATAACCTAAACTAATACATGGCAAAATATAAAAACAATAATTTTTCATTTCAACACTCATTTCAATAACTCAATTTATCGCATTACTTCTACTCACTCCCAGAGTACAATACTCTAAGTGCACACTGCACCCATTTCCTCGTACTTCCTCCATTACCGTTTTCTAATCTCGTTCGAACCTTTCTGTAATTAGGAAGAGCGGTTATTTATCATTCCTCGTCCTGGCATTATTGTCCTCGGCTGGTCGTAAAAGTGGCCGGCTTTGTGTCGTCTTCCTCCATTGTTTCCGGTGACGTCACGGAGCGTCCCATCTGCGAGATCAGCCAGAGTTACAGCACGGTACCAGAAATGGGCGTTCGCTTGTTTCCATTATCGGTTTCTCCCCGAATTACTTCCTGACATGGGACATATCGCTCACTCCTTTCAAGAACGTCATAAATAATAAATCGACAATTTTCAGTTGTGCATGTTTTCGGAATGCCCAGAAAATGTACTATATCCCAGCAAAAGAAGAATATATTTAACTTAATATTTACCCGCTACAGGGCAGAAAATGTTGTTTTTGCTTTTTGAAGAAAAGGTATCGTTTAATTATGTTTTAAATATACTAAATATTTTTCAAATGGAAAAAAACCTTCAGGTTTTACCTAAAGAGATCTGTTGCACAGTAAAAAGTTCAATAAGTGGCTTGATATTTATTTTCAATACATTGTGTAATATTTTTAAACTTTATTTTTGACGTTCTTGAAAGGAGTGAGCGATATTCCCACCGCAAGTCAGACAAGATATCCTTTATAAATTATGAAAGAAAAACACTTGTTTTTTACCACTTGAGTTTATTTTATTATGACGACTAAACTATGTATATGTTTACATTTAGACCTGAAGACGGTAGCATAGCTTATGAAACTAGTCGTCATAATAAAATAAACTCAAATGGTATAAAACAAGTGTTTTTCTTTTACAATTTCATCATGTCGTACCACAAAGTGGATGCCGAAACAATAAATCCCTTATAAATAATTTTAATTTGCATTTTTATCTTGACTATTACCTCTTTTGTTATCCGCCTACATACGTATCTTCGTCATACTAAAATTGGTTTACATAAACCCAGTTAACCGAGTACCAAAACTCATCATGGGAGTGAGCACAAGGTCGGCTTTTTCTTTAAACCCAGTTAACTTTTTTTTTTTTGACATCTCATCAAAGATGAAGAAGAATATGGAAGTCTGGGCATTTACGGGGCTGACGACCGTCATAGGCTGGTTTAAGTGATCACTTTACACACGTGTAACATTCACCAATTCTACCCATTATTGACAACCACACTACTAAAATTCTTGGAAGTTCTATATATATGAACCAATTTAGAAACCTTGTTCTTGAATCACTACAACTTCACTAGAGACATCTATTGGTGAGATGTAAAGAAGCTTTTTACTAAGCAGAAACTCTTATATTAGTATATGAGGTCCGAATCCTGGATTATAATCACACACATGAGATACGCCAGAAAATAACATTTTCATTTTATTTTCATTTTTGATGAGATGTCAAAAAAATATGAAAATAACTCCTGTAATTGGAGATAATCCAGATTTTGTGAACAAGTATTTGGACACACTCAAAATGTTGCAGTTAACATTTAATGTAATTTACCTAGTTTTTTCTTTAATCGCCTTCTTTGTATTGAAAAAAATAAGTTTTTCTTCGAAATAAATATATGGCTTTGAAAAGAAGAGTTATTGAAAGGTAAGGAGTTCAATAAAATGTTAAAAATATTTTTTCAATATACATATATTCTTTAAAACAATCAAAACCAATATACATATATTCTGACAATGAAAGAAATTTAAATTGACGCGGACGATATAAAATGGGATCAAAATAATGATGACAGAAAATAATCGATACTATTTTTGCATAATAGTGACGCAGTAAAGCAAACATGACAAGATTTAGGCGTTTAAGACTTGTTTTTTTTATATTTATTATGAAGTTAAAGGTGCAAAAATGCACAAAAATATGCACACCGCCTCCCATACCGTTTTGAAAAGAATAGGGTATTATCACTCGGGAGGAATATCTAATTTAACATACTGAACTGTAAGGCTCATTTTCTGTTTATAACAGCTGATATAATAAATATTTTTATTCATCATTTTCTTTTGCAAAATTGTTTTCGTATGATCGTTGTTTTTGTATGTTGGTATCGAATTACGTCACAGAAACGAATCCACACTACTACTATTACAGCTCTATAAAGCAGAAACATGAAGGGATACGCCCCATAACACACCCGATGACGTAAAATGTGATTGACGTATGTATAGCGGTGTCCGTTTTTCGTTTTATTAAAATATCTAAATTTCAAACCCTCATATCTCCCTTACTTCTCTGCAGATTTCAATAAGAATGCTACCGATAGTCTTGTGATTTTCCATATTAATTTATTAGCCGATAATAACATATCACGAGAATAATCCATTGCCGAGGACCGAGCTATGTGGAAAGTGAAACCAATCAAGATGTAATAATTGAGAAAATTGACGAATAATCTCATTTCAACATCTAATGCATTCCGCGAATTGCATGGTTTTATGACCACATTGTTCGGCAGAGTTTTGAGTCAATTATGTAAAATTAGAAATAAATAATAATAATGGAATGAACAAGTAAAGAAGTGGCTTCTCGATATGGGACAAAAGAGTTGCATAAAATTGGTCACCCCATTGAGATGGAGACAGCTAGCAGCGGACAGTTATTGTTGCAATATGTATTTTATTCCTATATTTTTTTATAATTTTGTTTATATCAATTTATTTTGTTTTGTGTTGTATTGCTTGCATTATCTACATATATATTCATCAAAAAATATGATATTGTAAAAAAATATATTACAGTATTGTACAAAGCATTGTTCCGACCCTTTGGTAGCCGCGGTGTATTAGTTGGTGTGCCGCGGAAAAAAGTGTACTTTTGTGAAAATAACACAATTGCTCCAAATTTTGATTGCCTGTGCTCAGTTGAGTAGGCTCACATTTCGCATTAAACACCATATCGCTCACTCCTTTAAAAAAAAACTAACTAACCATCACGCCGCTTCCCCGCAGGGGTAGGCAGAGAGAATAGAGCGCCACACCACTCTGTCCTTGCAAACATTCTTCGCCTCTTCCACGTTCATGCATCTCCTCATACATACCCGCCGATTGTTACGACTCCTAACCTGACCACTTTCAAGTATTTGGCATACCTGATCGTGCCATGTTTTTCTCGGTCTTCCTCTGCTTCTTTTCCCACTAACATTCGCCCCATAAATTTGTTTTACCGTTCTTTCCTCACTCATTCGTTCTACATGTCCAAACCATCTCAACACACCTTTCTTAATTTTAATTAATTTTCTTTTTTAATTTAGTGTGTTTTGCCACTCCTTTCAAGAACGTCATAAATCAAAAATCGTCAATTTTCAGTTGTGCATGTTTTCGGAATGCCCAGAAAATGTACTATATCCCAGCAAAAGAGGCATATTTGTAACTTAATATTTACCCGCTACAGGCCAGAAAGTGTTGTTTTTGCATTTTGAAGAAAAGGTATTGTTTGATTATTTTTTAAAATATACTAAATATTCTGCAAATGGAGAAAAAACATTCAGGTTTTACCTAAAAAGATCTGTTGCACAGTAAAAAGTTCAATAAGTGGCTTGATATTTATTTTTAATACATTGTATTATATTTTTAAACTTTAAAAACGTTCTCCTGAAAAATCAAGTTTTTATGATTTATGACGTTCTTGAAAGGAGTGAGCGATATGTTAAATATGTTTGCGCATTATATTTATTTTGATAATAAATCAATTTTTTTCTTTTGTCTTGAAAGTTTGCCTTGAACAGAAAAAGTTTGCGGAATACTGGTATAAAGTATTGTAAAGAAATAATAAATAATAATAATGTTTCTCTTGTAATTCCGGCTGAGCAATTATTATTAGCAGAGTCTCTTACATGGACGCACTTTGTATTCAAATTTCACACCTCCAATAATAAAGAGTGCGGAATTAATCACGGTCGCGTAATGGGCTCCACGCGCTGGTGCATGGTGGTCGAGTCGGATGCCATTCTTCCATAATTATTTTCTTTCTACGGTTGCTGTGTGGCGTTGATATTCCTTTTACCCGCACGGATAAGGAAATTCCTCCATATCATTCATTGTATTCACCTATTAATAAATTCATACCGTGTACTCACTCATTCACCTTTGATCCGGCTCGAAGGATTAAAATTAAGTTTTTATCCATGTATTTTTTTTTGTCCGCCTCCGTAGTGTAATGGTCAGCACGCTCGGCTACCGCGCTGGAGGTCCCGGGTTCGATTCCCAAGGGGGGTAAAATAAATATAAGTGATTTTTTCACTGTAATATTTATTCAATATTACCCTGGACTGGTACCAGAAGCGGAGGGCTGATCACCTTTCCTTCATGTGTAAACGATCAAGATAACACTGCTTTTATATGACGCAGTGCCCTATGCACCATTGGGGTGCGGATAAGGGTTTAATTTTTTTTTTTTAATTATGACACTTATTCACTTCATATAGTATCAATAGTTCAAAAGTAAGTTGTCCGCCTCCGTGGTGTAATGGTTAGCGTGTTTAGCTACCGTGCTGGAGGTCCCGGGTTCGATTCCCAGAGGGGGGGGGTGAAGATAAATAATGGTAATTTTTACACTCTAATATTTATTTAATATTACCCTGGACTGGTCCCTGCAGCGCAGGACTGATCACATTGCCTTCATGTAAGTAACGTCAAGGTAACACTGCGTCTATGCGATGCAGGGCCCTATGCACCATTGGGTTCGGATAAGGGTTAGAAGAAGTAGAAGATGTCAAAGAGTAATTATAGTTACAGTTGGTTGCAATAATTTTGTACGAGTATTTTGATTTTACCTCAAGAAACAGGTCGGCTGTCCAAATTTAAAACACAGTAAGAGACATTTTTTGTATTACGTTTTTTTTGCATTTATGGACTAAGTAGACTCTACTTAGTCCAAAAATGCAAAAAAAAACGTACTACAAAAAAAAATGTCCCCTACTGTGTTTTAAATTTGGACAGCCGAGGTAAGCATAAGCAGTGTTTAAGTTACACTATTACTAGTACGAGTGTGGAACCCCGGGGAGCTTACTACTATGGTATGCTCCTTTTCCTACTTACTATTTCTTCTCCATTTCCTTTCCCGTATAAGAATATTGTCCTTTACCCTCAGCTCCTTTACTTGCGTTGTATTTCACTCATAAAGGCAAGAAATCGGAGCGGGTGCCTTATAACTTTTTTATATATAATTAATAATAGTTTACACCGCATCAATCCTGTGTTAAACCAATTGGAGTTTTTTATTTATCGTTTAATTAAATAATTAAATTAAATTAAATAAAATTAAATAATTAAATATAAATAAGTATGTATCATTGAAACCAATGTTAACATAATCTATTTTTGTCCTTCGAACCGGATTTTGAAAAATAAACTTAGCAAATTAATTTTTCACTCACAGTGGAAATTCAATTTTGATGAGAACTAAATTAAGAAACGTATCTCAAATATGCAAAGCAGTGGTTCTTAACTGTGTTGGATGTACCGAAACCCACCAGTTTCATGTGATTTTTTCAAATTCAAAACATAGGTAGAACAAAATCATTAGAAACAAAGAACATAACCATAATAACAAGATTTTCACACAAAAAAATAATATTTACTACAAATCAGTGTGACTTCTGCTGTTGCCTTTCAGAGACCAGTTCATGTATGCGCGGCTTTACCTTGGCAAGTGCCACTCTCGTGTCATTTTCGCGTCAAACTGTGTTCCAATTCTTCGTTATTATATCCAGCATCCTCGAAAAGGATTGCTCGCAAAGATATTGAAAGCTATCCTACCACATTCCCAGATCTGATACAGAAGCATCTAGGCTTCCTGACAGAACTTCTGTTGCAAAGCATTTTTTCAAAACTAAGTTGCGAAGTTTAATGAAATTGTGAAACAAAACAAATCTGTATCCCGATTTTACTATGAATATACATTTTAAAGCTTTCAATATCCCTGTCACTGCCTATCAAAATAAATACAAGTTTGTAAATCCACCACCAATTTTATAGAAGTACCCAGCAAAGATATGTAACAAACGGTATGAAAATCTCAAGAGCTTTCTTAGCAATAACAGGGTACGTTACCATTTGTTTACACCAAAACGTTGAGACCTCCGCCGAACCCGGGGAGTGACTCACCGAACCCAGGTTAAGAACCACTGACGTAAAGGGACTCCCAGATATTCTAGTTAGCGTCTCGATCTGAGATACTCGTATAAACAATAAACTCTGGGTATATGGATCATCAATCCATCCAACTTGTCCGTCCGCCGTCACGCTTCCGCGGTTTTGATAATATTCTCCCACGGGCATTTACATGGCTGTAACTTGCATCGCGGGACTAATTTTAACCGCCGATTTGACCGTACTCGAGTCTATTGCGCAAACCGCTTCCGTGGATTCGAGCAGAGTTTGATAAATGCCGAGTTAATGGTGTTTGCTCGGCGGTCAAGGTTGGTCGAATCGCCTAACTACGCGTGTCTCGTTGGAGGGACAAAGAGCGTTAGACTCGGGGGTATGAATGCGAAACTGCCACTGTCCACCAGAACGGACGAATTAGTCAACAATGAATTCATCTTCTTCTTACTCTCCCATGCGAGTACGTCGACTACGGGTTCGTGCATTGCCGTCTATAGTTTGCAGGGTATTTTCATATCCAAACCAATGATAGTTTTATCATTTTTATTAGATTTGCTCTTCGGGAACTTCGTATTTTATTGATGTCGTAGATATTAAAAAGACTTTCGCATTTTTTAAGGATTAATATTAGGGTTGTCCGTTCTGTCTTTGCTAATAGTCTTCGCGTCTTCCACGTTCATGCATCTATCTTCATACCGATTATTTCGATTCCTGACCATGACTACACTCAAATATTTGAAAAACTAGATCATGCCAAGTTTTCTTTTGCCTTCCTTTGAGCCTATTTCGGAAAGCGTTCGCCTCGTAACTTTGTTTTGCTGTTCTTTCCTTACTCATTTGTTCCACCTGCCCGAACGATCTCAACACATAATTCTATATGATAAAAAATAATGAAAGACATTCGTACCATGAATCAAGTTAGGACACAATATGCCGAACCCTCTTCTAGTAGAACGGAAGGTCTGTTGACGAAAGTCAACAGTCCGGCTTCTCCTGAGGAGTTTTACGTGGTTTATCTAAAAAAAACAACATTCTTGCCTATTATTTTCTTATTTTACCATTCGAATCAACCATGCATCGTTTTACCGCAGATTCGTGCAAGGAGAATACTTTTTTTTGACATCTCATCAAAGATGAAGAAGAATATGGATGTCTGGGCATTTACGGGACTGACCACCGTCATAGGCTGGTTTAAGTGATCACTTTACCCACGTGTAACATTCACCAATTCTACCCATTATTGACAACCACACTAGGTACTCAAATTCTTGGAAGTTCTATATATATGAACCAATTTTGAAACATTGTTCTTGAATCACTAGAACTTCACTAGAGACATCTATTGGTGAGATGTAATAATATGAAAATAAGTTGAGTAATGCAGCCCTAGTTTTCATCGACCGTTTAGTGTCCCTTCGAACAGCTGTTGCGACAACTCTCGGATAAGTCCAGTTTGATTGGCCTTTCGTCATCGCATTTACCCAATTAAGAATGCAAACGATTGTTATTTTTAATTACTTTCGTTCACGCTCGTGTCACGTTGGCGTATGCCGTCCGGAGGTCATGTGTTCGGTTCCCGGTGTCGGAATGGGGATAACATATGCGCCCGAAGGAATTATATATTCCATATGTATAGCCTAGATATTTACATACGTAGATATTTTAATGTAAACAGATATGGTAGGTGACTCATGTGTGAATCATGACTTTAATGATTTGGGACCCACGGGAAGTCGAAACATTTTCAAAAGATAAAAACGTTTTTCTGTCATTTAGATAGGAATATGAAAGTTGGTCGTAAGCCCTGTAAATACATAAACTTTGATATTCTTAACACTCTCCTTATCATTCATCGTTCACTTTGTTATAATACCACTTTAAAAAACACTACTTCACGACTACTCCGGTTATGGGAATAATCATTTTATCATCAGGTCAAATGTAGACTGAAGTGCAATTGTTATGGTCTGCTATCCATAAAAAAAGTATTAAAATAGTATTGTAGTCATGAAGTATGTACTATTTTTTAAAGTGGTATTACACGAAGTGAACGATGAATGATAAGCAGAGCGTTATATTAGGTTAACAATGCTTTTAACATACAAAATATTTTATATTCTTCTTCATCTATGTTGGTATACCATGCTGAGATGTCAAAAAAGCTCTTAATATTGATTGCTTTCAATATTATTTGTAAGTTTTTAACTAACATTTTTTTGTGGAACTGCATTTTATAGAATAAAATAACAACTGTGTAGTTTTTCCCACATGTAGTTTGTTCTCGTGTGGGAAAAACTACATAGTTGTTATTTTATTCTATGATATTAATTGACTTTTAAAAGTTAACAGCAAAATGTAACATATCGCTCACTCCTTTCAAGAACGTCATGAATCAAAAAACTTGATTTTTCAGGAGAACGTTTTTTAAGTTAAAAAATATAACACAATGTATTAAAAATAAATATCAAGCCACTTATTGAACTTTTTACTGTGCAACAGATCTTTTTAAGTAAAACCTGAAGGTTTTTTTCTCCATTTGAAAAATATTTAGTTTATTTAAAAAAATAATTAAACAATACCTTTTCTTCAAAATGCAAAAAGAACACTTTCTGCCCTGTAGCGGGTAATTATTAAGTTAAAATTATGCCGCTTTTGCTGGGATGTAGTACATTTTCTAGGCATTCCGAAAATATGCACAACTGAAAATTGACGATTTTTGATTTATGACGTTCTTGAAAGGAGTGAGCGATATATGCAATCCATTGATGCATTTTCCCATTAATACGTTAAGCGTTTTAAAAATGTATTAATACTCGTCTTATCGCCTTGATCATATCCATAATTACATATTCTGGGATATTAAGAACGCCATAATGTAGATTTATCTCTGGATGAAGATAAATCAGTTAGTCTCTTGTGGGAAAGGGGGAAGGAAGGGGAAGAGTGGTGCCATGTGGCTAATCGCTCAGTCTAAAAGTTTTTTGTAATTACCAGTTGTACTCACTCGTACAAAATGATAATCTTTGAGGTACGCGAATACAATGTTAGACACACAAAAAACATAACTAACTAACTAACTATTATCTTTTGACATCTCATCAACGATGAAGAAGAATATGGAAGTCTGGGCATTTACGGGGCTGACGACCGTCATAGGCTGGTTTAAGTGATCACTTTACATACTTGCATACATTCACCAACTCTACCCATTATTGACAACCACGCCACACAAATTCTTGGAAGTTCTATATATATGAACCAATTTGGAAACATTGCTCTTGAATCACTAGAACTTCACTAGAGACATCTATTGGTGAGATGAAAAGAAGCCTTTTTAACCTCAATAAAAGGCCAGATTGCAGCCAGTTTTTACCCCCACAGCGGCTATGCCGTCGGACTATCTTTTTTGAGGTCTTCCGACGCCTCATTTATTCTCCCAAGATTTTAGGATGCCAGCTTGTGATTTTTCACTCTAATATTTATTCAATGTTACTCTGGACTGGTGCCTGAAGCGGAGGGATAATCACCTTTTCTTCATGTGTTAATGATCAAGATAACACTGCCTTTATATGATGCAGTGCCCTATGCACCATCGGGTGCGGATAAGGGTTTTAATAATATTAATAATATTGTGGGGTCTTGTCTTGCAACATGTCCTGCCCATTGCCACTTGAGTCTTGCTACGCGATCGATGATATCCACAGGGGTAGATAGAGAGAATAGAACGCCACACCAATCTGTCTTTGCACAAAATCTTCGAATCTTCCACATTCACACATCCATGAATGTGGAAGATTCGATTCAGTGGGCCTTTAACATTATAAACATGTTCATTCCTTTGTGTTTTCAAAAAAGATAAAACCGGCTACGAATCCTTATGTTCATTCAACGCGAGGTTGCTATATTTGTATGGACACGGGAGTCGTGTTCGACGCACAGAACGTGTTAACACGTCATCAAAAAATTAATTTTAATGGTCTTATCATCCGAGCGAGTTATGAACAGAGGAGGAAATTAAATTACGTCTAAAATTACTTCATCACTATCCCTCGATTAATTAGCTAAACGATTGAAGATTAGATGGTGTGTTCGACGCTTTTATTGGTCAGGCGTTTAGTTTAATGAATTCAACACAACACTTTATTATTCCTTATTCTTCTTCATCTATGTTGAGATGTCAGAAAAATGTAACAAATAAGTCATAAGTGGAGAAAACCCACATTTCGCATACTCCTTTCAACGTCATAAATCAAAAAACTTGATTTTTCAGGAGAACGTTTTTTAAGTTTAAAATATAATAAAATATATAAACATTGTATTAAAAATAAATATTTTATTTTTTAAGTTTAAAATATATTACAATGTATGTATTAATTTTAAATCAAACACAGATTTTTTGAGTCTACTAAGTTGTATTTTATTTACAAAAACACATAAAAAATTATATTGTGACAATTGTTTCGCCTTGTTATGGCATTATTATATAATGCCCTAACAAGGCGAAACAATTGTCACAATATAATTTTTTATGTGTTTTAGTTAATAAAATACAACTTAGTAGACTCAAAAAATATGTGTTTGATTTAAAATTAATATATAAATTAAAATGGAGTTCTACAAATTAAACGCCAAATCAATAAATAAATATATTACAATGTATTCAAAATAAATATCAAGCCACTTATTGAACTTTTTACTGTGCAACAGATCTTTTAAGGTAAAACCTGAAGATTTTTTCTCCATTTGAAAAATATTTAGAATATTTAAAAAAATAATTAAATAATACCTTTTCTTCAAAATGCAAAAACAACACTTTCTGCCCTGTAGCGGGTAAATATTAAGTTAAAAATATGCCGCTTTTGCTGGGATATAGTACATTTTATGGGCATTCCGAAAACATGCACAACTGAAAATAGACAATTTTTTATTTATTTCGTTCTTGAAAGCAGTGAGCGATCTGTGAACAAGTACGTAAGAGATGGGGTTTTCGATGCTTTTATTGGTCAGGCGTTTGGCTGAATGAATTCAGCATTACACTTTATTATTCTTTATTCTTCTTCATCTATGTTGAGATGTCAAAAAAATCTACATACAGAGTTGTTTTATTGCATAATATTTGTAATATAGTGGTTTTATACAATAGCTTCCCAACCTATTTCGGCCATTGCGGCCAGGAATTCTCCCGCGCCCGGCATATATCGGCATAACGTGTCCTCTTCCCGAGAATGTGGATGAGTGCTCTCGCAAATACCACCGTCACTGGGAAGTGGGTCACGTGATCACCCCCTCCTCCTCCGCCGATATTATTCGCCAAACACAATAAACCAGCCCCTAGGCAAGCTGTAAAAGTTTAACGTCCGAGATATACCGACACAATACGCTTGATTAATTAATTTCTACGTTTTCTGACCATTTGGGTTATTATTATTTTTCTAAACTTTCTTGTACAGGATGGTTTACAAATTAACATGCTGGTTGCATTTTCAATACATTTGGAAGTATGGCTGATTGTGGCGCCATCTGTTGATATTTTTTTGTAGAAATACTTATATATGTGTATGTGTATGTATATTTATAAATATATTCTTATTTTTAACCTTCTTACCTAGAAAAAAATCCTTTAACCACTTACATTAATTCCTCTCCTTTCCTTCTCCTTCCTGCAATATATATTTTTATACCATACCCTTTTTTTTAATCTCTTAATGTTTTTAATAGTTATTATAACATAAATATGGAATTGTTTAATTGGCTTTATTTTTATTAATGTAACTATTTTTGTTAATGTAACTATTGTTTATTATATACTTTTTTAAATGTAAAGCTGTACAATTCCGGAACAAATAAAATAAAATATGTTTATAGCTTGGACTATTTTATGATTGTAATACAACAGCATATGTAACTTTATTTATAATGACAATAGGATTTTCCTTAACCAGATATTTTAACAGACGTACACGGGATCAATTCTGGTAGCCGTCAACCCCTACAAGGAACTCGAGTGTTACAATACGGTAAGTTATATTGCATTAATTACAGTTTTTTTGTTATTTTTTGTTATTTTATTAATTCAAAACAATGTGAAAATGGTAGGTATTAGTCCGCTGTGGTATTGACTAATTGTTTCTTTAAAAAACGTATACTTTCGTTCACATTAATTATTAAAGTACATACAAAGATTTTTTTTAAATTTTTAAACCCTTATCCGCACCCCAATGGTGCATAGGGCACTGTGTAATACAAACGCAGTGTTATCTTGATCGTTTACACATGAAGGAAAGGTGGTCAGCCCTCCGCTTCAGGTACCAGACCAGGGTATTATCGAATAAATAGTACAGTGAAAAAAATCACTTATATTTATTTTACCCCCCCTGGGAATCGAACCCGGGACCTCCAGAACGGTAGCCGAGCGTGCTGACCATTACACTACGGAGGCGAACAAAGAAACAAAAGAAATACTAATATAAAAATATATTTTTAACATTTTTCAATTTTCAATTTTAAGACCCAAGGACAAGTCGCTAAGTAGCGTAAAGTGGGCTACTTCGGACACATTTTAGGGGTCCTGAGTACACCTCACTTCAACGATAATTGAGGCCAAATAATAACTTGGGAGAAGAGGTTTTCCGAAGGAAAAATTTCAGGAATTGCGTGCTTATCAAAACGCACTCAGTATTGTTTCATATATAACTATAACCCCAAACGAATAACTTTGAAAAATTATCTTTTATTTAATTAACAATTGTTTTTTTTAAACCTTTCCTAATTTTTTTCAAATCATGAAAAAATTGGAAATAAGTTCAAAATTTGACTCGCCTTTACTCAATTTTCATGTATACACATACGTGTGGTGTCTCAGTATTTTTTTCGTACATATAACCCCAGGTGAATAATTTTGAAAAATTGTTTGCTATTCAGTTAACTAGTATGTTTAAAAAAAAACTTCTCTCAATTTTTAAAATCTTTTTAAAAATTGGAAATGAGCTCAAAATTTGACCCACTTTGACTTAATTTTAATGAAAAATGATTTACATACGTAAATGGTGCTTTAGTTACTTTTCGTTTATATCCTGAAATAAATCATGTACAAAAATTTGCTAGTTATTGAATTAATTATCAATGATTAAAGAAAACACTTGTTTTTTACCACTGAGTTTTATTATAGACTACATGTTTCAGAAGTTAAACTTCCATCATTCAGGTCTGTATAATAACTACATATATACATACATACATTATTATACAGACCTGAATAATGGAAGTTTAACTTCTGAAACATGTAGTCTATAATAAAACTCAAGTGGTAAAAAACAAGTGTTTTCTTTAATCATTGATAATTAATTCAATAACTAGCAAATTTTTGTGTTTTCTTTAATCATTGTAACATGTCTTACCACAAAGTTAATGCCGAAACAATAAATAAAATTAATTATCTGTTTAGTAAATAAAAAAACCTTCCCTCAATTTTTCAATTCATGAAATAATTAAAAATTAGTTAAAAATTTGACACGCCATGACTTAATTTTGATGAAAAATGATATACATAGGTTCTTGAATGGTGCCTTAGTATTTTTTTATTTTACAAATAACCTCAAACGAATAACTTTGTCTGATTTTCGACTCTTAAAAAGATATGGTTTTTAAAAACTTTCCCTAGATTTTCAAATCATCAAATTAATGGAAACTAGTTCAAAATTTGACACGCCTTGACTTGAATAATGAAATACACACGTGAATGGTCCTTCATTCATTATACCGAGAAGTGTGGCGGTCACCATTAATCAGTTCTCCCCGTGGCCGCTCCCTCATCACCATGGCATGGAATCAATAGCGCGGCATAAAACCTCCGTAATAAACCATTTTATGGACGCGCTGGTTCTGCCGGCCCACCTGAGATTTGGCTAGGTCAGGGGTCGGCAACATGTGGCTCACGGGCCACATGTTACTCTTTAAGCAATTTGTGTGGCTGTTTGTCAATTTTAAACTGATTTTTTTTACAGATTTTTTAAAAAATGATTCAGTTCGTATTCTGACTTCATTGTTAGTTCGATTGGGTTAGGTTAGGTTATTCTTATTAAAAACGTAAACATAAAACTAACTAATTGACTAACTAACCATCACGCCGCTTCCACGCAGGGGTAGGCAGAGAGAATAGAACGCCACACCACTCTGTCTTTGCAAAAATTCCTCGCCTCTTCCACGTTCATGCATCTCCTCATACACATCCGCCGATTGTTTCGACTCCTAACCAAATTAATAAATGTAAACATTGAAAAGAAAATAACCTTTGAAAAAACCATACTAGTTTTAAACCACTTTCATGTTCAATATGCTTATAAAATGCACGTTTCAAAGCAAACATACTTACTGTATTTATACTAAAGACAATTATTTTCATGTTGGAAAGTTAATATACATACGAGATTACAAAAATCTCATAAAAATGTATATACTAGTATACTTCTTCATAACGGACCATGCATTCGGTCTCAAGGGGTGTGAAAATAATATTTTTAAACCTATATAACATTTTTTGATTTCCGATTAAATTATAAATTGGTTCCCCGAAAATTTCCAAACCGTTTTTCTACTCACGTTTGGCTCTTTTGGTCCAAGAGGTTGCCGACCCCTGCGCTAGGTGGATCATTCATTATGTATTCTGTAACTATCCCCGTAATTATAGTCGTTAGATGAGATTACACCTTTGTACACCTCATAATCTATGAATCTACTTTGTTTAAAATAATAATGAAATAAAAAACAAATATGTGCAAAAGCTTTTAAACCATTTTAAACAGGATTCAGCGACTGTAAACTGAATTGAGGCATAAATACAAATTTAAGTTTTACTTTGTAAATACCACTATTTCGTGTCTTAATGCATTTTGCATTTAATCATTTTCAAACGCCGTATGTGAAGTCTAAATTTCAGTTTTTTTTATTTATTGATTTAGCGTTTAATTTGTAGAACTCCATTTTAATTTATGTATTAATTTTAAATCAAACACAGATTTTTTGAGTCTACTAAGTTGTTTTTTATTAACAAAAACAAGGCGAAACAATTGTCACAGTATAATTTTTTACGTGTTTTTGTTAATAAAATACAACTTCGTAGACTCAAAAAATCTGTGTTTGATTGAAAATTAATACATAAATCTAAATTTCAGTGTTGTAAATAAAAATAACTGGTCAAATTATAAGATGCAAAAAAATTGAAAATCGACTTTTCAGGCGTTTCCCAGTATGTAAAAATAATCCGGGGTTCGGATCTGGCATACATCCAAATAAAAGGGTATCTGCTAAATAAAAGGAAATATAAATTCTCAATCCAACATAGTTGGCGGCTGTGAACTCATACGTACTGTGGTGTCATGAGATTGATCATATATCTAGGAGTTCCAAAATTTGAAGAGTGTGGTGTAGAATAGTGAATATTACACGTGCATGAAGTGATCACTTAAACCACCCTATGGCAAACCATCGTAGGCCCTGTAAATACCCAGACATAATTTTTTGTCATACCCTCTTTCGTACATACTGTTTCCAATTTGAATTTTTCTTTTTATAAACAAAATCACATATCCGCACTAAATCAGGGACATCTTGTGATGACATCTCATCACATTCACAAATGGAGTTTCGTCTAATCTCAAAACGGAAGAGGTATTCGCGAAATGCTCCACGGCCCGTATTTTTGCGGCCAGAGTTTTTATTATAAATACTTTTTTCTAACTTTTTACCCCCCCTTATCTCTTTATCGAATGAAAGAGGAGGGGATGATAAAACCAAGTTTATCAGACCCCTCCATCTTTGATCCACCCTCTTGACAACTCATTCACTGTCAAAAATTAGTGGATTAATTATCTCTTAATGGAGTAAGAGGTTTATAGACGCGTAGGTAGGCTAATTAACGATTTTCGCTGAAAGAATGTAACAAAATATTATCTAAAGGGTTTTTAAAATAAAGTTGCTCTTCTTATCAGTATTTAATTTCCCAGTTTCAATTTACAAAATGATTTTGTTTGTAATCAATATACATCTTCACGCAGGCTTGCCAACTTGACGACTGCCGCATTTGCTAGAATCAATAATAAAAGATGTGGGCATCCTTCTTTTGCCAACTTCATGCTTCACTTCCGTATATTGGGGTAGAAACCAGGAGTCCACTGTGTACTGCAAGTTTAGCTTATTTGCTATTAAACCCTATCAGCGGAATAAATTCACTCACTCATAAATATGTATTTATAAATGTATATATATATATATATATATATATATATATATATATATATATATATATATATATATATATATATATATATATATATATATATATATATATATATATATATATATATATATATATATATATATATATATATATATATATATATATATATATATATATATATATATATGTGTGTGTGTGTGTGCGCGTGTGTGTGCGTGTGTGTGCGTGTGTGTGCGTGTGTGTGCGTGTTTGCGCGCGTGTTACTAATATAAGAGTTTCTGCTTAATAAAAAGCTTCTTTACATCTCACCAACAGGTGTCTCTAGTGAAGTTCTAGTGATTCAAGAACAAGGTTTCTAAATTGGTTCATATATATAGAATTTGAGTAGTGTGGTTGTCAACAATGGGTAGAATTGGTGAATGTAACACGTGTGTCAAGTGATCCCTTAAACCAGCCAATGACGGTCGTCAGTCCCGTAAGTGCCCAGACATACAGACCATATTCTTCTTCATCTTTGATGAGATGTCAAAAAGTAATATTAAAAAAATACAGCTAAAATACAATGGGTCACAACTTGTACCACCTTGTAGATACGAGTATATTCTGTTCTGAATAGCGGAATTCCATTGTTTTAATAAAATTAAATAAAATATCCCGGTGACCCTACTCAGCCGATGTGTCGCAGTTCATCTCTCTGGACGGAAATAACCCTCCCTTTTCAGATCGCGACTCTCCTATATCCTCTCATTCCTCACTAACTTGATTCCACGATAATGACGTTATAACCGTCTAATTATATCTTCCCGTTCCTCCGGCGGGATACTATCTGTGTACAGCGACCCGAGATATGAAAAGTCGGGAGGAAAATGACTTTTATTAGATTTTACTTTTGTACTGACATTTCTTGGTGGAACTGCATTTTATTTTATTTATTTAGAAATTGAACAGAACATTAACATAAATACATTTACAATAATGAATAACAAATAAAACAGGTTATTGTAATATTCCAAGTACAAAATTTCACAAATGTTTTTTTTTTAACCCTTATCCGCACCCCAATGGTGCATAGGGCACTGCGTCATATAAACGCAGTGTCATCTTGATGGTTTACACATGAAGGAAAGGTGATCAGCCCTCCGCTTCAGGTACCAGTCCAGGGTAATATTGAATAAATATGACAGTGAAAAAATCACTTATATTTATTTTACCCCCCTTGGGAATCGAACCCGGGACCTCCAGAACGGTAGCCGAGCGTGCTGACCATTACACTACGGAGGCGGACGAAATGTTAAATGAGTTAAAAGTAAACAGCGATAGTAAAATATAGCAAAAGTTTAAAAGATTAATAGGCAGACTTTATTTAGATACGTAGCCATTCATATATTGATATTACGTATCAATATATTCATAAGTACTTAGTCGAGTTTAAACATGCACTAGTGCATGTTTAACCTCGGCTCGTAACGCGTGTTTGTGTTGAAACCTTTAGTGCATGTTGGTCTTCGGGTCGACCAAAAATCGCATGCGTCAAACATTTTGTGTAGTTTAAAGTGTGTAAATAGTGCTATGGTAGTGAAGGGTAGTATGGTTTGCATACTGTGGTAGTGATTGTCCTGACGAAGAGATGGGTACGTTTCGAAACCGGTAGACATAAAAATCTCGGTGAGTGGTTATATACTAATATTATGAACATTTTTGTTTAAAAAAAAATAAGTAAAAGAAATGACTAACCGCAAAGTAAATGCTTTAAATATTAATAATATTGAGAATATAAAAATAAATATTATTTTTTGACATCTCATCAAAGATGAAGAAGAATATGGAAATCTGGGCATTTACGGGGCTTACGACCGTCATAGGCTGGTTTAAGTGATCACTTTACACACGTGTAACATTCACCAATTCTACCCATTATTGACAACCACATTACTCAAATTCTTGGAAGTTCTATATATATGAATAAATTTATTCATATATATAGAACTTCCAAGAATTTGAGTAATGTGGTTGTCAATAATGGGTAGAATTGGTGAAAGTTACACGTGTGTAAAGTGATCACTTAAACCAGCCTATGACGGTCGTAAGCCCCGTAAATGCCCAGATTTACATATTCTTCTTCATCTTTGATGAGATGTCAAAAAATAATATGAAAATAACTCCTGTAATTGGAGATAATCCAGATTTTGTGAACAAGTATTTGGACACACTCAAAATGTTGTAAAAATAAATAATTATTATATTCTTTCGAGAAATAAAAATACTTTGTGTTTTTATCCACTCACATTTTTATTAACCAACTAGTTTCGACAACAACCTGTTGCCCTCTTCAGGGTTTAATTTATTAATTTATTATAAATTGAACCCTGAAGAGCGCAACAGGTTGTTGCCGAAACTAGTTGGTTAATAAAAATGTGAGTGGATCAAAACACAAAGTATTTTATTTCTCGAAATAATATATCAATATGATCCACAAAGTTAATGCTTTCAATATTCAAAACATAAATCATTATTATTTAATTAAAGTCCTTATTAAAACATCTTGTAGTTTTTTTTAAACAACAGGCTGAAAATAGAGCAGCACTATTGTTGTTTAACCCCCGACCACGTGGTCCCCGCTAGATCAACACTAATAAAACAAGTGAACGCAATTAAGAGCAGAAACAATAAACCGGCTGGGCGTTGATTGGCTCACGGGGGAGGGCGGGATAATAAATAAACGCGCCTTACAAAATGAAGCGCGGGAAATTCAAAGGCAACCGAGTGCCTGACTTCCCGAACGAACCCTATCAAAATATTGAACAAAATATCAGAATTTAAAATGATAAATTTTGGGATAAAATTGCAAAGTTGACTTCAATCCGATCGACTAAAACGTCAATATTTGTATACTTATATTATATGTGTCTCAACAGAGACGATACATCTATCGTTTTTATGTGAAAAAATATAGAAATCTGAGCTTTCCAAAGCTGGCATTTGGATGGCTCAAGTGATCACTTTATACACTTGATCGTGAACATCCATATTGTATTATTTTTTTAATACTTATATATGCACTGTTGTGAGATTCCTTTCGTATGTTAGTTGTTATTTGATGGATTTGAAATTTTGACTGCATGGATTTTTCTTCTTTTTCTTCTTTAGTCTTTCGTATCCTTCCATTTTTTCGGTCAATTGGTACTTGTAGCCAATTTTTACCCCCCACAGCAGCTTTGTCGTCAGACCGTCTTTTTTGAGGTCTTTGACGATCGTAAAATTTTATTGCTTCACTTATAGGTTAATGTGAAAATAAATATGTTTTGCATATTGAAAGCATTAACTTTGTGGATCATCTTGATATATTATTTCGAGAAATAAAAATACTTTGTGTTCTGATCCACTCACATTTTTATTAACCAACTAGTTTCGGCAACAACCTGTTGCCCGCTTCAGGGTTATATTTATTACTATATAGTAATAAATGTAACCCTGAAGAGGGCAACAGGTTGTTGCCGAAACTAGTTGGTTAATAAAAATGTGAGTGGATCAGAACACAAAGTATTTTTATTTCTCGAAATAATATGAAAATAAATAGCTTACTCCAATTGAACATAGTCGAGATTCATTCAGAATCAGTTCACAAAAATTATTTTAGGAGAACTTTATAATATTTAATAACTAAGTTTTAACCACTTTTTTATGAATACAATTTGACCTACCGGTTTCGACAAGAACCTTGTCATCATCAGGGTTTATTTCAATTAAAAAACAACAAAAAATGGCATCCACGTTCCAAAACCTTATATAAAAGATGCCAAGATGAGTAAAATCTTTTATTAAGCTCAAATGAGATCCTATTTAATATTAATTCGTGATATGACTAATAAACAAAAGATTTTACAAAACTTTTTACGAAACAACAGCAAAAAGTTTTGTTTAAATTAATCTGTTCGATACTGTATGTAGTGATTTAAAGTGCTGGATTCTTAAAATAATGGAGCCCGGTAGTTTCGTCTCTGCATTACTCAATTTAATATTTCCGTTATAATTAAGGCATAGGTATCGAGTCTTTTGTCGAATCATCTGATTTTATAGCGCTACCGTTTTTTCAGTTGAAGAATTCAATGCCCAGTTTCTCTATTTTTATTGTGCTAAGGTACTGTACAGATTTCACTCAACAGGTGACTGCGTTGAATACATTTTATGGAGCTGGTGTATGTTTTTAGTTCTCTGTATTCATTTAGGGACTTTCATATGTGAAATCAAGCTTTTTTCGAGTTAATATTAGACGATACCTAGGTAGGAGAAATAGTTTGGGACCAAACCTCTCCAGTGTGGCAAAAAATAAGAATGTAAGATGAAAAATTTATAGAAAGTAGAAAGGAAAATAAAACCATGTGAGAAGGGTCGTTCGAAGTTTCGATACTCGAAAGCCCGATGGGTCAAAATACCTCCCAAAAAATTCTTAAAAAAAAACAGAAAATTGGTTGCTTGGATGAAATTATGGTACACTGAAAGAAACGTTAATTAAACAAGAAAACATGTACCCGAAGAAGAAAAAATGTAGGCCGTGTTATATATATATATATGTATATATATATATATATATGTATATATATATATATATATATATATATATATATATATATATATATATATATATATATATATATATATATATTATATATATCTATGTATATATATATATATATATATATATATATATATATATATATATATATATATATATATATATATATATATATATATATATATATATATATATATAATAATAATAACCATATCCGCTCCCTAGGTGGAGCATATGGAGTCCACAAACTGTCTCCAGGCTTTTCTGTCGGCTGCCAGCTCCCTTGCATCCTCCCAAGTCAGATCCGCGTCCCGAAGTTCTGACGAGAACTGCCGACGAATTGTCAGCAGTGGTCGTCCTGGGCGGCGTGAACCTGATGCCTTGTAAAAGAGGCAAGCTTGATTAAGGCTCTCAGGAGGCATGCGGAGTACATGGCCAAGCCAACTGAATCGCCTTTTCTTGACGACAGTTGTGACCAAGATTTGCTGCGTCACTGCACTGCAAACCGCTGTGTGAAGTGGCGTTGTAGTTAGTTAGTTCTTTGTAACTAAAGATTAGTAATTGAGATGCATAAACGTGGAAGAGGCGAAGAATGTTTGCAAAGACAGAGCGGTGTGGCATTCTATTCTCTCTGCCTACCCCTGCGGGGAAGCGGTGTGATGGTAAGTTAGTTTTTTTTTTAGTAATTGTAACTAAAATAACTAACTTAATTTTACATGTTTTTTTTCTTGTGCATTTAATTCAAGATTCCTATGTTTCTTTTTATTCTGCAATGTTTGATTAATGTTTCTCATATGCTCGTCAAATATAATGTATATTATAACTCTTTGAGATCAACAAAAATCCTTTATGATTTTTTAAATATATATGAAAAATTGTAATTACCTCGCCATACGTAAGCAAGCATTTGATTTTGAAATTCGAAATCGTTCACCTTGTAGCTTTCTGAACGCACCCCGGCCGACATGTCTTTTTTTCTTTATTAAAAAAATCTATTTTACAGTCTGTTTTTATTACTCACTCCCCTCTTTATTGTATATTACTACCGCGTCTCCCGGTTCCCGAAAGGTGGAAAGATCTCGCTTCCTGTTGCCATAAAGAACGGTAATAATTACGTTATAATTTAAGTACACACGAAAGAAGGAAGCGTTCTGTTATTGTGAATAATGACACCACCGAATGAAGCGGACGATTTTTACTCTTGCTGCAATTCTGCCGTGGCCGATTACAGTAGATAGACAACACAATCATATAACTTAAAGTGTAGATAATCCAGACTTGTGAACAAATCAAAATCTTATTTATGTTTTTTACAAATATGTAATATTAGTATACTTATAACCATTCACCGAGATTTTTATGTCTATCGGTTTCGAGAAGTACCCATCTCTTTGTCAGGACAATCACTACCACAGCATACAAACAATACTACCCTTCACTAACATAGCACTATTTACACACTTAAAACTACACAAAATGTTTGTGTAGTTCTACATTTTGTGTAGTTTTAAGTGTTGAAATAGTGCTATGGTAGTAAAGGGTAGTATTTTTTTCATGTGTATTTAATTCAAGTTTCCTGTGTTTTTTTATTCCGCAATGTTTAATTATTGTTTCTCATATATTCGTCAAACATAATGCAAAAAATACTACCCTGCACTACCATAGCACTATTTACACACTTAAAACTACACAAGGTTTGTGTAGTTCTACATTTTTTGTAGTTTTAAGTGTGTAAATAGTGCTATGGTAGTGAAGGGTAGTATTGTTTGCATGCTGTGGTAGTGATTGTCCTGACGAAGAGACGGGTACGTCTCGAAACCAGTAGACATAAAAATCTCGGTGAGTGGTTATATACTAATATTACTAACATTTTTGTAAAAAAAATAAGTAAAAATGACGAACTACAAAGTAAATGCTTTAAATAATAATAATACTGAGAATATTAAATCAAAATCGATAAAACTAAAACACGAAAACTGTTTGGTTCGGTGTTTGAAAATGATGAATGCATCGAAACACATGTCACAATAGATTTTAAGAAATAGTGGTATTTACTAAGTAAAACTTAAAATTTCAAATATTTATTGGTGTTTATGAAGGGAGATGGAAGTCTGGGCATGTCAAGGCTTGTGACCTGGCATTTGGCTGGCTTAAGTGGTTGCAAACTATCTTCCCCTCATACATACCCGCCGAATATTCTGACTCCTGAAATGACCACTTTCTAGTATAGCATTTGAAATACTCGTTCTTGCCAAGTAATCCAAAAATCAGTATTATTTATGCGATAAAGTATCAAACCATTTGACTAGGGATCACCAAGTTATTCCCATCCAAATTACCTTAGTAAAGAAGTAAAAGTATTATTACGTTTCTTAACAATTACAACATTTTGAGTGTGTCCAAATACTTTTTCACGAAATGTGGATTATCTCCAATTACAGGAATTATTTTCATATTATTTTTTGACAATGAAATATGAAAATAACTCCTGTAATTGGAGATAATCCAGATTTTGTGAACAAGTATTTGGACACACTCAAAATGTTGTAAATAAATCTGGTCAAATTGTAAGCTTAAATAATAAAAATGAAAATGGTATTTTCTGGCGTATATCATGTGTGTGATTGTAATCCAGGATTTGGACCTCACATACTAATATAAGAGTTTCTGCTTAATAAATAGCTACTTTACATCTCACCAATAGATGTCTCTAGTGAAGTTCTAGTGATTCAAGAGCAAGGTTTCTAAATTGGTTCATATATATAGAACTTCCAAGAATTTAAGTAGTGTGGTTGTCAATAATGGGTAGAATTGGTGAATGTTACACGTGTGTAAAGTGATCACTTAAACCAGCCTATGACGGTCGTCAGCCCCGTAAATCCCCGGACTTCCATATTCTTCTTCATATTTGATGAGATGTCAAAAATAATATGAATATTAATAAAACTTATTATTAATTAAATTTTAAATACAATTTAATACAATTTCCATATATTTCTACTAAATACAATGTTATACATAATTTTAGTTCCTCTTCAAAAAAGAGACAGCTCTTGTGCTTGGAGAGGGACATTTTTTCTTTCTTTTTTTCATATTAAGTTGAGACACCTTTAAAAATTGATTAAGTAATGTTCGCGTTCGTGAGAATACCTCCTCTTGTGTGCCCAAAAATGATCACCGCGATCAATCAGGCGGATCACATTAGCTTCCTGACCGCGTCTTCGTTCGCAAGATGGCGGGCGTTCCAAATTCAAGATAAACAGTACAAAAAGACGACGGCTATATTAAAAACAGATTCTTTCACGATCCGTCTCAGGACATTCGTCCGTTTCATTCTGAGATCATTAGTTAAACTTACACGTTTTATTATGTCGAACATCTTGTTACATAATGCGGGTGTTTAAAATTACCATGGCGTCAGAATAACACAAAGGGGAGCTTCGGGTCGTGATGACATGTAAAACTAAACTTCTTTCGAGAAATTAATTTGTGATGAAACATTTTTATGCCGTCGTCACGGTGACTCGGTTTAGAGATCTTTCATTTTGTCATTAAATAAATTGGAATGAAAAAGGCATTATAGCTTTTTTTTACTTTATAAACTATTTTCGACTCCCAATAAATTAAAAGAACAAAAGTACATGAATCCTTTCTATAGAATATGCTGGTTCATCCACATATGGTTATAAATTTTCGACTACAGAGGTACTACTAGAGTTTTAGAAATAAAATAGATGAGAATTTTTCAAACTAGCCAATCATCACACCGCCACCCCAATAGGGTAGGCAGAGAGAATAGAACGCCACAAATATATTTTGGGAATGATTTAGCAAACAAATGCGTTTTTTGTGTTTTTTTCTAAATATAATCTCTGAGAATGATTTGACAAACAAATGTGTTTTTTTTTCTATGTAAAGATCATCTCACTCTCGCTGTTTCTGACTACCGATGTAATAGTGTTTCATGCCATCGGGTCCGCAACAATAAATGCACTCTCGACAAGTTTAGTGCGTTGGTTGCGAGCTGGTAATATCACTTTACCTATAACAGTTGTAGCCGATCGCAGCGTGAGACGTATATAAACCAATTCGTCTGGAATACACAGTTCTTTTGATGAGATATTCTGGAATATTCAGAATATCATAGACAGACCGGATATCCGGTCGACACCACCTAATTCTATCCTTTGTATCGTTGTATTATTAACGTTGCTTTATTGCGTCGAATTTATGGCGTCGAAATATATAGCTCTCTTTCACATTCTCTCTACGTTATATCTCTCTTCTCTCTCATGTAACAAAATGTGCCTTATAAATGTGACGCCTCCTTGAAATTTCACTCTCAATTCCCATCCACTTCAAAAAATACTTATTTCAACACTTACGTGGCCTTAACTCCTTTCCATTTTTAATAAATTATCTATACGAGTATTTTTTTTGTTGGCAAATCTGTTTTAAAATTTGATATGAGTGATTTATCCCTCTCTGTGGTGTCATGATTAGCGTATTAAGCTACCGTGCTACCGGAGGTCACGGGTACGATCCCAGGGAGGAAGTTAAAAATAAATAATAGTGATTTTACACTCTAATACGTATTTCATATTATCCTGGACTGGTTATTGAAACGCAGGAGTAATCACCTTGCCTTCATGTAAGCAACGATCAAAATAACACTGCGTCAATACTATGCATTGCCCCATGCACGATTGGGTTAGAAGAAGAAAACTTATGAACGCGCGGTGTTAATACGAGTATTAATTTATTATTTAAAAATATATTACATACATAAATCATATATACATATAATATTCCCAATGAGTAATTTCTATTTCTCATTTTGGGACATGGGATTAAAGTTAACAAGACTGGAACACAAATAATAAAGTAACAAATTTTTTTTTTAAATAACACTAACTAATATTGATACATGGCAAAATATAAAAACAATAAACAGTTATAATAAATAGGCACAAGAAGCATATTTAAAAGAAATAATTGAGAAAACACAAGGTAAGAAGCATATTTAAAATAAACAAATGAGAAAATATAAAAAATGAGAAAATATATCAATTGAGAAAATATAAAAAACATAAGGTAAAAACAAATTTTTAAAAATGTGACTAATCACTACATATATATCTTTCAATGATTAAAGAAAACAGTTCGTTTTTTACCACTTGAGTTTCATTATAGACTACATGTTTCAGAAGTTAAACTTCCATCATTCAGGTCTGTCTGTTATTATACAGACCTGAATGATGGAAGTTTAACTTCTGAAACATGTAGCCTATAATAAAACTCAAGTGGTAAAAAACGAAGTGTTTTCTTTAATCATTGTAACATATCTTACCACAAAGTTAATGCCGAAACAATAAATAAAATATGTATCTTTTCATAAAGTACCCTCTCAGATCATTTATTTTGGATCCCCAATAATATAATACGAATTGTATTAATGCGAGTATGTTTAATTCAACTGTTAAAACATAAGTTTACCTTTCTTTCTTACATTTTTTTTTCAAAACGCACTTAGATTTGATTTATTCACTAATTATGTATTCATCTACGTCTTCTCACACGCGAAATGCTAAGCCCCCCTTATTACGGCACCTACAAAAACATTTATTCCCCGAAAACGACCGGCCTAATTTTTAAAACGCTCCCCACAATTTGTGAAATATTAAATGTCACGTTGTCCCCCGCCTCCCCTGGCGGAGTAATCGGGAACTTATCCGCTGGGAATGTTTATTTCCCTTTTCGTATTTGTCTTTCGGCCATTTAATACCTTGTTTACATATTATTTTGTCGCGTTTTATTCTGAAATTTGTATCACCGTCTATCTCTTTAATTTTTGTTTATTTTTTTACACGTATTTTACACAAATCCGACTTACAGCGGAGGTTCATATAAACAAAATATACAACATTTTGAGTGTGTCCAAATACTTGTTCACAAAATCTGGATAATCTCCAATTACAGGAGTTATTTTCATATTATTTTTTTTGACATGAAGAAGAATGTGGAAGTCTGGGCATTTACGGGGCTGACGACCGTCATAGGCTGTTTTAAGTGATTACTTTACACACGTGTAACATTCACCAATTCTACCCATTATTGACAACCACACTACTCAAATTCTTGGAAGTTCTATATATATGAACCAATTTAGAAACCTTGTTCATGAATCACTAGAACTTCACTAGAGACATCTATTGGTGAGATGTAAAGTTAAAAATTAGCACTTCAGTTGTTTTTTCTTTAAAAGTTTGTAAGAAAGAGGCTTTATTGAAAATTTCTTAAATTTTTGGTACATACGCAAAATTTTGCGGTTTATGACTTTTCGTATGAATAATTTTTAGGATTTCTACGTTATTGTTGTTATATGGTATAATAATAATAATAATAATAAAACCCTTATCCGCACCCCAATGGTGCATAGGGCACTGTGTCTTATAAACGTAGTGTTATCATGATCGTTTTACACATGAAAGGTGATCAGCCCTCCGCTTCAGGTACCAGTCCATGGTAGTATTGAATAAATATTACAGTGAAAAAATTACTTATATTTATTTTTACCCCCCTTGGGAATCGAACCCGGGACCTCCAGAACGGTAGCCGAGCGTGCTGACCATTACACTACGGAGGCGGACAAAATGGTATATGCGTTATCTATTTATACGATAGCGAATTCTGAAAAATAATTTTTTCTTGGACACAATTCACATTCCCTAATTCTTGTTTCGAATTTTCTGGAAGTCACACCAACGTATGAATTGAATAGTCGTTTAATATTTGACCGGCTTCAAAAATAGACAACAAAAAACCGAAAATCGCCAGAAAAAGGGTAAATATTTACGTATAAAGGGAATTATAATTTTAAGGGTCGGCGGAACCTTTTCGTTTGGAATTGACGGAAAAACCACCGGAAATGAGGACGCTCCCGCGGCGGC
The DNA here is from genome assembly GCF_059751285.1 of Brachycentrus maculatus. Classification (NCBI taxonomy): domain Eukaryota; kingdom Metazoa; phylum Arthropoda; class Insecta; order Trichoptera; family Brachycentridae; genus Brachycentrus; species Brachycentrus maculatus. The sequence goes on from NW_028280841.1 coordinate 294,557, forward strand.
CGGAAGTGTCCCCCCCCCGGCCCCCGCGCGGCAAACTTCAGCGTTTAATTATTTAACTTAATGAAATATCTGACACGTTATTACAGAGAAAATAAAAAAACCAACGGAATACGGAATTTGAATAACGTATCTTTACGTTTATCGAGGTAGAGATTACGTTATTTGAATTCAGTAAGACGTTGGTCTTTTTAAGGCCAGACTCTCAAGCACAGAATTCAATCGGTAGCCGACCGCCGGAGCGGTAACACATCTCTCAAGCCCGATTGCAAATTTCACGTAACCCTAGATTTTCTAATAATTTAATATTACACAGCTGTAGAACAACAGCAGCGTCAAACCATTATGCGTACGTAGCTATTTTTTTTTTAAATTCCGGAAAACTTAAAATCTATAGAAAATTATCAAATCCTTAAAACTAAAATAAAAAGAACATATAAGACTCACCTCTACCTAGACTCCATACCAAAGAATATTTTTTTAATTTTTAATCTACTTTTTTAATTTTAATTTAAATTTACTTTGTTTAAAAAAAATGTAAAACGAACTCCCTCTCTAAACACCAGTATCTTCTTTATTAGAGAGGTAGAAACGTTATATATTAAATGTATTGTAGGTATATTTACCAACTATGTTGTATTATTTACAACATTTTGAGTGTGTCCAAATACTTGTTCACAAAATCTATAATGAATGCTACACGTGCGAAAGTGATCACTTAAACCAGCCTATGACGGTCGTCAGCCCCGTAAATGCCCAGACTTCCTTACTCTTCTTCATCTTTGATGAGATGTTAAAAAATAAAAATAATAAAAAAATTATAAAAAAAAAAAAATGTATTATTTAAATATGTATTTTGTAAAAAAAATACTAAGAACAATAGGTCATTGGATTTTCCATTTATTAAAATAAATGTGTAACCAGAAGTTTCATAAAGCGTCGTCTATAATTCACACGTTGCTTAATGTATAAGTTAAAAAATACATCGATCGAGTTGAATCTATTCAATCAAAATTTATATCATACTGTAAATTTGCGATGAAAGTTCCAGAAAGTGAAGCAAGTGACTTTATTACTAAACTTAACCTAAAATCACTTAAATTCCGACGAAGCATGGCCGATATTATATATATTTACAAAATCATTAATAATCTTGTTGACTGTCCACAGCTTTTGTCACAGATTGGGTTTAGGGTTCCTGGGACCCAGACAAGAAACAAAAGTATTGTTCACGTTCCGAAATGTAATACCAAGTCATATCAAAATTCTTTCATTAACAGAACCTGTTATTTAATTAATAATAAATATGAGAATACAGATATATTCAATATTACACTACAATCCTTTAAGAAAGAAATTAAAGAATCCTTTAATCTTGAAAATAGTATGTAATTATTATTGCTTATTTGTATATATATATGTATGTGTACCGTGTACCTATGTGCGCATGCGCATGCGCATGCATATCACGTTCACGAAATTTAATTTAATTATGTTTATGGAAAAAATAAGTTACACTACTTTTCATTTAAGGCACTATCATACCAGTGAATGGTGTATGCATTTCTACATGTAATTATGAACATTGGTATGTATGCGCACATAAACAAAAAGGTACCGCACTTATTTGTAACAATTATGTTAAAGCCTGTAATTGGACATTACAAATATTACTTAATTCAATGTATATTTATGTTATACTAAATTGTCTGTTGGCCTTACAATAAATAAATAAATAAATAAAGTTCGCGACAATATTTATGGTTAATTTGAGTAAGCATTTTATCAAGCAGAGACACTTTTATTATATTTTCTTCTTCTTCGTCCTCATTCTGAACGGTGTATAGCATGATGTAGATAGCTGTTGCATTTATCCGATTGAAATCCCAATATCGCGAGGGGTGGCGTATTCCGCCCCGACAGCGCGGAATATCGCGGTATGTTAATACATTTTCACCCCATCTCGGCACCGCACACCCTCGCCCGATGACCCCCCCGAGGCGGGGTATTATGAAAACGACTTCCAGAGAATAATCCACTTACCACGTGGCTTACTACAATATATATGAATTTTTAGACTTTTTATTAAGACTAAGTTTATTTTTAAAAGTTAATATAAAAATATAAGTCTGAGGTAACCATTATCGAAAATATTGAGAAAGGTATGTTGAGATGGTTTGGGCATTTGAATCGAATGAGTGAAGAAAGAAAAGTAAAACAAATTCATGAGAGAAGAGTAAGTAGAATAAGAAGAAAAGTCTAGATTTAAGTTTTGCACTGATATTTCTTGGTGGAACTGCATTTTTTAAAGATAAAACAACAGCTATATAGTTATTTTCCACTTTTGTTTTATTTTACCAGTGACCGGGTTTCGTCGTTACCGACACATCAGACTGATGGGAAGCTAGACTAAATTTTGAAATTTTATTCTAGTAATGGATTTTTGTAAGAATATTTATAATGTAAATATGTAATATAAATATAAATAAAATAGATGTGGAAAAAACTTATTTTTTGAAAATAAAAACGTGTTTATTATAAGCAATGTCTAGGATTTATATCAATTAATAATGATATTTTAATTTCAATGTGTAGTAATACTTTAATTTGTTATCTAGACATTTCTGAAAATAACAAAAACTACTGCCCCGTTTTTTTTTACTTTTGTTTTATTTATAGTATATAAATGGTTTCAATAAAATCCATTTTTAACTAAGTAAGTTATAAATGAATTTTAACAGGAATATTTAAAAAAATATAAACAAAATTACAGTCCAAAAAACTATGTAATTATTATTTTATTATATGAAATGTCTTGGTTATAAATTAAAGTGTAATAATATTATGTAACAACATTTTGAGTGTGTCCAAATACTTGTTCACAAATCTGGATTTTCTCCAATTAGGAGTTAATCAGGAATTAAGTCCTGTTAATGCCCAGACTCACATATTCATCCTCACACGTTGAGATGTAAAAAAAAAATATTCCTAATATTTTTTTTTAAATAGGCCTGACTTGTCGATATACAATGGTTTTCATAATTTCAGATCAGCTTTGATTGCGTATGGCATACAATGTCATGATGTTTTTTTCCTCCCCTTCACTAGCTGCTCTTTTCTGCATCAGTTAAATGCATTCTTCAACATGGTTTCACCTCCATTTTACATCCCCAGGCATCGGTGCATTGACCTACAGACACCAAAACGACAACTGAAATGGTACCCTACCGAGACGTCCCCTACTGCAGGCAAAAGGGGTGTCTGAACCACCCTTACAACCCTATTATCCTCCCCCAATCAAAATCCAACCGTTCACCCTCTCCGTCAAATCTAACGGCGGTTTGCATCGTAATAAATTTCGCACCCCAACCCTGGTTTATCGTCAAACGTGACCCGGCGCTGTTTGTTAAACGCCTGATTAATCTGAACGTAAAGGTTGGCAGTGTGAATTATGTACGCGTCATTATAGTTTTGAGTTTGACCCGAGTCGGGATGATGTTTGCTCCCGTTACTCCAGAAATTCATGGCGCATAATATAAAGAAATTGGGTCACATGTAATCACGATCCATTCGGAGCATATTCTGGATAATTGAGTCATTTAATTATGGAGCTTTCATTTTTTTCATATACTTTTATATACTCGTACATAGAATAAAACAACTTTATAGTTTTTTCCACATAAGTTTTATTTATTTTTTGACATCTCATCAAAGATGAAGAAGAATATGAAAGTCTGGGCATTTACGGGGCTGACGACCGTCATAGGCTGGATTAAGTGACCACTTTACACAAGAGTAACATTCACCAATTCTACCCATTATTGACAACCACCCTACTTAAATTCTAGGAAGTTTTATATATGAACCAATTTTGAAACCTTGTTCTTGAATCACTAGAACTTCACTAGAGACATCTTTTGGTGAGATGAAAAGAAGCTTTTAATTGAGCAGAAACTATTTTATTAGTATGTGAGGTCCGAATGCTGAATTATAATTACACATATGGGAAACGCCAGAAAACATCATTTTAATTTTTATTATTTAAGCTTATAATCTGATCAGATAATTTATTAACAAGTATTTGGACACACTCAAAATGTTGTGAATAAATACTAGCGCCCCAAGCAGCCCGTTATTAAAAATAGATACCGAGTAGGCTTGAAGTCGGAAAATCTGACTCGAGAGTCCTCGAAATTATCGTTTTTGTAATACATGCCTAAAAATTGCCCATAAATCGCTATTGATACAGGCGGTCCAATTAATTTCCCTGTTGAATTTTCATCCGCCAATCAGAGAAAACCCCCCCGTCAAAACAAGTTTTCTTATAATATTGTATACGTAAGGACGATGGCTACGAAACGATTGTTATATTTGGAGCGTGCGGGGATTTGGGCCATTCCAGGACTCGTTTCCCTTTATTGGTACACTGCACTGAATACACTACCTTTTCCCTAATTGGTTCAGTTTATTCAGTGCCTTCTGTATCGGATACGTGACGCGGATTGAATTTGGCAAAACCTCAACAGATGTTTTCGTTAAACCCGTTTTATATTTTAACCAAGCACATAATTGCTATTAACAGTTATGTGTTCTCCCTGAATTTTCCCGTACCGAGGACACGTTTTACAATACTTAGTTTTTATAAAATTATCAGTTTTTTTTTCTTAAATCGCTCACTCCTTTCAAGAACGTCATAAATAAAAAATCGTAAATTTTCAGTTGTGCATGTTTTCGGGATGCCCAAAAAATGTACTATATCCCAGCAAAAGCGGCATATTTTTAACTCAATGTTTACCCGCTACAGGGCAGAAAATGTTGTTTTTGCATTTTGAAGAAAAGTATTGTTTAATTATTTTTTTAAATAAACTAAATATTTTTCAAATGGAGCAAAAATCTTCAGGTTTTACCTCAAAAGATCTGTTGCATAGTAAAAAGTTCAATAAGTGGCTTGATATTTATTTTTAATACATTGTGTTATATTTTTAAACTTTAAAAACATTCTCCTGACAAATCAAGTTTTTTTTTATTTATGACGTTCTTGAAAGGAGTGAGCGAAATGTAAAGTTAAAACGTCTTGGAATTTCATACCCTAAAGCCGCATGTTCACTACACGGAATTTTTCGTCCGGCATTCCGGTTTTGAAAAATGAAAGCGACTACGACAGTTTAGCGTGATCGAATTTACGCGCAACGTGTTCACGCACCGATCAAGAGCTCCGATCCGAAGAAAGATGGACAGAAGCATAAGCCAATCCAAGCCAATCATCGCTTTAAAACGCTAACTGAAGTGCCGGACGGTCGTCACACGCTTCAAAATAGTGGAATATTTGGTAATTTTGCACTAGGTAAGATAAGTTTAGGTTAGGTTAGGTTGTGTTATGTCGCACGGTCCAAAGTAAGAAGATATTAGGTTTGGTTAGGTTAGGTTAGGTTGTTTTGCATTAAGTTGCAGCGTCGTCACACGCGCCAAAATAGTGGAATATTTGGTTATTTTGCGCTAGGTAAGGCAAGTTTATGTTAGGTTAGGTTGTGTTATGTCGCACGGTCCAAAGTAAGAAGATATTAGGTTTGGTTAGGTTAGGTTGTTTTGCATTAAGTTGCAGCGTCGTCACACGCGCCAAAATAGTGGAATATTTGGTTATTTTGCACTAGGTAAGATAAGTTTAGGTTAGGTTAGGTTGTGTTATGTCGCACGGTCCAAAGTAAGAAGATATTAGGTTTGGTTAGGTTAGGTTGTTTTGCATTAAGTTGCAGCGTCGTCACACGCGCCAAAGTAGTGGGATATTAGATTATTTTGCGCTAGGTTAGGTTAGGTTATGTCACAGCGTCGTCACACCCGCCAGAGTAGAAGGATATTAGGTTATTTCACGCTAGGTAAGGTTAGGAAATGTCAACGCCGGGCAGACATTAAATTTCCTCGGGGAAATTGCAGAAAATATCGTATGATGAACGGCCCGGCTGAGGCGCGCGAATCAAAAACACATTAAGACATATTTCCGGGAATGTTCGCGAATCGCTTCCGGCGCTGTCGCATTCCTTTCGGCGGGGTAAAATATCGCGGGAATGTAATAAATATTTTTCTTACATATCAACACCATGTAGTAGTACATGTAAATCACGATACGATGGAATGGATGTTTGGCGGTGAAGGGGATATTCGCAAACACAGAATTCATTCACCGGCCGACTACCGGGGTGGTCACACGTCTGTTCACGCCCGATTTTTTATATACAATAAATACAAAAATATATTTTTATGTACATATTTTATAACTCCTTTCTTTTCGAGATAGCGAGTGTTTTTGCCTAGAATTTCCACTCATGAATTACATGAAATGATAGTAACTTTAAACATAAAGTGTATATCCACTCACGAGTAGGAATAAGCTATAAAACTTAAAAAGTTGAAGCCTGAGTAGGATCACGATAAGCGGTGTTGCATAAGCCGTAGCTAGATTTCAGAATTACTTGAACGTTAGGTTATTAAAAAAAAAATCTGTCACAAATTTTATTTTTGTGTTTTTAATAATCAAATACAATTTAGTAGACTATAAAAATCAGTATTTGATTTTAATATTTGATATGCAAATTAAAACGGAGTTCTACAAGTTAAACGCTAATTTACAAATAAATTTACGTTTTTATTTGTATAGATGTTTTGTTTGTTTCAGCAATCGGAGAAATTGTACCGGGGACACAAGCTTGGAGCCCTGGAGCCCCACATCTTCGCGCTGGCGGAGGCTGCCTACTCTTCCCTGCAGGTCAGTTCCACGCTCCATCATTTGCTGTTCAAAGCTCTCCCCTCGATAGCCTCCCAGTCTTTTCGCATCTAGGCCTTCCTCTGCCACTTACATCCGGCCGATTGGCATATCTCTGCATCTAGTTGGTCGCCACTCCAGAAGGCTTCTTCCCCAACCTTCCCTCGTCTGGATACGTGGCCCTCCCATCCCCAACTTATGAGCGACTGCACATAATAATAATAAAACCCTTATCCGCACCCCAATGGTGCATAGGGCACTGTGTCACATAAACGCAGTGTTATCTTGATCGTTTACACATGAAGGAAAGGTGATCAGCCCTCCGCTTCAGGTACCAGTCCATGGTAATATTGAATAAATATTACAGTGAAAAAATCACTTATATTTATTTTACCCCCCTTGGGAATCGAACCCGGGACCTCCAGAACGGTAGCCGAGCCTGCTGACCATTACACTACGGAGGCGGACGAAATTATTTTAAAAGAAAAACACTTGTTTTTTTACCACTTGAGTTATATTTTCAGGTCTAAATGTAATCAAATGCATAAATAATTTTATCTGATGATGGAAGTGTAGCTTCCGAAACTATTTGTTTAAAAAAAAAAAAAAAATCATTCATTTCTTTCAAACCCTTATCCACACCCCAATGGTGCATAGGGCACTGCATCATATAAATGTATTTTATTGTTAAAAAAAAAACAAAAATGAATTTTGTGACAATTGTTCCCCTATTATGGCATTTTCAAACTTATGTGGACACATTCGTTTGAAAATGCCATAACTATGCACAAAATGTTTTTTTCGAATGTTTTTTTACAATAAAATACAATTTGGTAGTTTAAAAAAATCAATGTTTGATTTAACATTTCATACATAAATTAAAATGTAGTTCTAAAAATTAAACGCCAAATCTATAAATATATCAACATAACACTGCGTTTATATAATGTAGTGCCCTATGCACCATCGGGTGTGGATAAGGGTTTTAATAAAAATAAAATGTATGAGGAGATGCATGAATGTGGAAGAGATGAAGAAAGTTTGCAAAGAGAAATTGGTATACTTCCCCCGCGGAGAGCGGTGTGATAGTTAGTTTTTAAGTATATTTTTTTTATACTTGCAGAATGACATGAAGAACCAGTCGGTGGTGATATCGGGCGAGAGCGGTGCCGGCAAAACGGAGACCACCAAGTTCATCCTGCAGTACCTGTGCTCGGTGACAGCGCACGGCACGGCGCACCCCGCCGCGCACGCCCTGGACTCCTCGCTGGCCTCCGCCTGGGTGGAGCAGCAGATCCTGGAGGCCAACACAGTCTTGGAGGCCTTCGGTAACCAGTTGTTCTAGTTTATTCCCAAGCAACGCGGTCCCTAGATCCGCTTCTACAGCTTGAACCATCTATCTGTACTCCTGGTGAGGACATCGGATCCGTGATAGTTCATAAGCAACTATCTCGGATTGTTAAACCAGGATAAACCCAAGGATAATATGACTGAAGCCTAAAGTATAATTTGTTTTGTTTCCCTGAAGATTGAAGTGTAATATGACACGTTACCCTGAAGATTGAAGTGTAATATGACACGTTTCCCTGAAGATTGAAGTGTAATATGACACGTTACCCTGAAGATTGAAGTGTAATATAATAATATAACGTGTCAACGTTACCCTGAGGATTGAAATGTAATATGACACGTTACCCTGAAGATTGAAGTGTAATATGACACATTACCGTGAATATTGAAGTTTGATATGACTAGGTGTGCATTGCAGGAGCCTAGATGAAGACCTGTTTGACACCGTATCCATGTTAGTTCATAAAGAACTCTCACGAGAGGTGTTATCATACATGATAAAAATAGTGAAGGACATTGGTGTCAATAACCAAGCTAGGACACAAAATGCCCAACCCTCTTCTAGTGGAACTGAAGGTCTGCTAATAACAGTCAACAGTCCGACTTCTCATGAGGAGTTTTACGTGGTTTTCTCCCTGCAATGAGTAAATGCTGAGAAGTTCCGGATTGGCCCACACTAGATTATTCATTCTATTCCCAACACAGATCAAAATAAAACATCTTTTTTTTTTTTAAAGTTAGAAGAAACAAAAACCACTTAATGATCTATAAACCTTTACATAATAAGCAAGGTTAATAATAAATGCAACTCCCATTTAAAAAATTTAAAAAATTAAAAATAATTATTTATTAATTATGGTTCTTCAAAAATAAATGTTTTTTGTAGGCAATGCAAAAACCGTCCGGAACGACAACTCGTCCCGTTTCGGCAAGTTCATGCAAGTCTGCCTGGATCCCAGAGGAGCCATCGCCGGCTGCGTGGTTCAGGACTACCTCCTGGAGCAGTCCAGGATCACCTTCCAAGCCTCGCAGGAGAGGAACTACCATGTCTTCTACTACCTCGCCGAGGGTGTCAAGGTGAGAGCTGACAAGAGTCAGATAATCTACTAAGTTAGAACCCCTCTTGTCTACGCTTGGCTGGTCCGTCACCCAGGTTGATCCGACCGTGCTCAAGGCAAACTTGTTTCGGCTTAAGGCACAACTCGGAGACAAAACCATCATGTCGGATCACGGAAGGGCGGCAAAAGAGGATAAAAGTGAAGTCCCGTTTGAACTGTGCTAGTTTGGAAGTTGGAAGTTGGCCATCCACAATGACAAGGAGCTCAACAAGCTGCCCTCCAGCGTGACGACCATCGCTCAGGAAGGCGTCCTGCCCAACATCTTGGCCATTTTCCAGCCCACGGGGATCAATAGGAAGGCGTTTTAATTTGTCGGCTCATCTTTTCCCCGCTCCAGACTCGACAGCCCGAGATCGATTGACGACGTTTTAATCCATTTTTTTTTTTATATCATTATCATCATCATCTTATTATTATTATTATTATCCATGTCTTTATAAGCGCCCTTGAGGTAGTATTTTACGAAAATGGCGCTATACAAATTATCCAAATTATTATAACTCTAAAATTTAGACTTGGTTTCACATACGGTGTTTGAATGATACGGAAGGCATTGAAACGTATATCACAATAGATTTTAAGAAATAGTGGTAATTACCAAGTAAAACTTAAATTCAAAATGGAAAGATATGAATCCATTAATGAAAAGCTTCCAATTAAGCTTTCCAAAAAATCCATTAAGCTTGTCAGCTCTTACGTTTTACACTAAACGCACTCCCAGGTCTTTATGAAGGCTGCCATTTTCCTTTATGTAATTGTAAATTAAAACACTTGTTTTTTACCACAAGAGTTATATTAATTTTTATTTTAACGACTAGTTTCGGAAGCTACAGATACTTCCATCTTCAGGTCTAAATATAAACTGTTTATATTTTAGACCCGAAGATGGAAGCATCTGTGGCTTCCGACACTAGTCGTAAAAATAAAAATTAACCAGTCCGGGAGTATGGACGTAAATGAACGTCAGTGCGAATTTTTCTTAAAAGAGTATTGACGTTATTGAACGTCGAAGTCCGTCTGTCAGTTAGTATGATGTTACTTCTATAGCAATGACATCTGTGGATATTTGTGTGTAATTTTGTCATAATTGAAAAATATTTCCAATAGGTGTTTTTTTAATACATTGATTTAATGAAGAAAAAATTTTCTTGTAAAAAAGAACCCACTCGCCAGAGAAAGTCGGACATCATTTTTTTGTACTCCGGAAAGCTTAATATAACTCAAGTGGTAAAAAAATAAGAGTTTCAATTTACAATTTCATCATGTCTTACCACAAAGTGAATCCTGTAACAATAAATAAAATTTCTTTATGTAAACTCCCAAGTACTTGAAACTCTCGATGAGCCAGTTACTCTATGTCGAGGGTTGCTGGGCATCTTGATACGAGTTTTTACACAACTCAAAAAATCTCATTAGTCTTTTATTCATACTTACAGTGTCTGTCAGTCAATAGAGCCAGTATGGAAACTAAGTAATTTCATTGCATAATTTAGAGATTTTGGAAATTAAAAAAGTGATAAAACTAAATTTAAATATTATTAATATTCAATTGAATTTAAGTAACAGTCCTATTTTTGATATTTTTCCAATTTTTGTTCCTAGAAAAAATTCCGCACAGTAGGTTTTTGTGTGTGCTGCACTTTATGTATGCGCGCGCGGCTTCGTACTGGTTTTGGGCGATTCCATTCGTAGCTCACAAGTTGTCATTCGGAGCTGACGTATTTACTACGCAATGCACAATAAAAACAACATTTAGGAGTTTTTTTCCCGTTTTTTTTAATTATATTTTCATATGGTGTATGGAGTGCATGGAAGTTTTTGGTATCGTAAGGGAAGGGTAATTAACTATGAGTATTTCAATGTTTTAGAATTTAGTACATAAACCCTGATGATGACAAGGTTCTTGTCGAAACCAGTTGGATAAAGTGTATCAATAAAAAGTGGTTAAAACAAAGTTGTTTTATTTTATAAAGTTCATAAAATGTGCCACAAAGTATCTGTGAAAAACATTCAAGAAATAAGTAAGCTTAGTTTGCCGGGCATTAGAAAGATATTGTATGAATGGCAACACCAGTACGATGAATATTTACTGTTTACAGAGTGATCCCGAACTACAAGCTACGCTGCGTCTCCGAGAAGCATCCCACTTCACTTACCTCAGGCAGGGTTGCTCTGGGACTGCTGAAGTGCTACCAGGTTATTATACTTCCATACTAATAATATCTGTTTACTTAGGATGACACTTTCAACTTGGTGTAAATATTAGGTGGATCAGGAATTATCCCATTATTTTTTGACATCTCATCAAAGATGAAGAAGAATATGGAATTCTGGGCAGTTACGGAGCTGATGACCGTCAGGGTGGTTTAAGTGATCACTTTACACACGTGAAACATTCACCAATTCTACCCATTATTGACAACAACACTACTCAAATTCTTGGAAGTTCTATATGTATTAACCAATTTTGAAACATTATTCTTGAATCACTAGAACTTCATTAGAGTCATCTATTGGTGAGATAAAAAGAAGCTTTTTATTAAGCAGAAACTCTTTTATTAGTATGTGAGGTCCGAATCCTGGATTATAATCACACACATGAGAAACGCCAGAAAATATCATTTTCATTTTTATTATTTAAGCTTATAATTTGACCAGATAATTTATTCACAACATTTTATGATAATTTATTCATATGATATGTATTTGTATGTCATAAAGGCTATCCGCTGTTAACATATGCTGTTCTTTATTAGGACGATATTAGATCGCATCGAAAAAATGATGACGGAAAAGAATCGATAATATTTTTATATTATAGTGTCACCTATCCGCTGCACAGCAAAGCAAGTCAATAAATAAGTCTAAGGGCGCTTGTGCACTACACGGAATTTTACTGTTCGGCAGTCCGGTTAGCACGATAAAACGGATGATTCTTCGGATCTGTGCGCTTGATTGGTGTGTGATCATGGTGCACATTAATTCGATTACGCTAAACATTCATAGTCGCTTTTTATTTTTTTTTAAACGGACTACCGGACGGTAAAGTTCCATATAGTGCACAAGCGCTCTAAAGGCGTCTCAACTTGATATGAAACGTGTATCGTTCTTCCCCTTTTTTATAAGATGGAAGTCTGAGCATCCCAGGGCTTACGACCTGGCATTTGCAAATCATCACTGTGCAAAATCACCAATATCTATATAGGACATCATCCCTCTGATTTAGGGGTACCAATTTTATGAGAAAAATATTAAATTTATGTTTTTTTTTAGAAATGGGTTGTGGAGGAGAATCGGAAAGGCTGGAAGCTCTCCGGCTGGCATTCACAGTACTGCAAGTACCGCCGCACATGAGTGAGGGGCTGTTCAAGGTCCTCGCTGCCATCCTTTGGTTGGGGAATGTGGATTTTGAGGTAATTTGTTTATCCATTTTGATTTTATTGTTAATCTGGGATATGGATCTCTTCTATGAAGGTCCTGCAAACTGTTTAACGTCGAGAAGATAAATGCTTCACGACCATCTCACTCACTAAACTGTGACCAACTTTGGAGGATTGTATGAGAGTATAACTGGATTACAAGATGTGCTTATCAAGTTATTTGAATCAAATAGAATAACAGCCACCACTTTGAACTATCAGTCCACCTATTGAACTATCAGTGTTGCTCTATTGAACTATTGGTGTTAGTCTACTAAATAACCAGTATTTCTCTATTGAACTATGAGTGTCAATCCATTTAATAATCAGTGTCTCTCTTGAACTATGAGTGTCAATCCATTTCAAAATTATTCTTACTATATTAAACTATGAATGTCAATCCATTTAAAAATTATTGTTACTAAATTAAACTAGAAGTGTCAATCCATTTAATAATCAGTCTCTCTATTGAACTATGAGTGTCAATCCATTGAACAATCAGTGTCTCTCTATTGAAACTATCAGAGTCACTCTATTGAACTATCAGTGTCAATCCATTAAACAATCATTGTCACAATGTTGAACTATAAGTGTCAATCTATTAAACAATCTGTTTCTCTCCATGAGTCTCAATCCATTGAACGATCAGTGTCACTCTATTGAACTATCAGTATCACCCTTGAACACTTGTCAACTATCACTGCAAAGGAGTGGTGAGGTGTTCTTTAGGGACAATTTTAACTGCGCATTCTGGCCATAGCAGAAATGGATTCTTATTTCAAGTGTTGAATTATCTGTTCCAGGATGTGGACGGGGAGAGGTGCGCCCTGGTGGGGGGCGAGGAGGGGGAGGCAGTGACGGCGGCCGCCGCGCTCCTGGGGCTCAGTGCCCAGCGCACAGCCCAGGTCCTGCTGCAGCGGCAGATCAACGTGCGGGGCAACATCACCGAGATACCGCTGCGCCAACAGGAGGTTAATTAACCCATAATTTACGCACAGTGTAACCAAAAATATATATATGAAACCTATTCAAACCTGTCAATGTAGTCATATCTTTGAGACATGGCTTGGCGCCATATGGGTGCTGCCGGAGCATTCTCTGTAACTTTTTTCATAAAAAACCCTTACCCGCACCCCAATGGTGCATAGGGCACTGCATCATATAAACACAGTGTTATCTTGATCATTAACACATGAAGGAAAGGTGATCATCCCTCCACTTCAGGTACCAGTCCAGGGTAATATTGAATAAATATTTGAGTGAAAAAATCACCCATATTTATTTGATCCCCCCCTGGGAATCGAACCCGGGACCTCCAGAACGGTAGCCGAGCGTGCTGACCATAACACTACGGTGGCGGAATATATGAGAATATAGAAGAAAAATACATTATTGATAAATCCTTCTTGACATTATCAACCGTGTGCAGGCATACTCCCAGACAGGTTAAAATAATAAAACACCCTCCTTATCATTCATCGTTCATTTTGTGTAATACTACTTTAATGAAATATATATTAAAGTGGTATTACGCGAAGTGAACGATGAATGATAAGGAGAGTGTTATAATACTATGGTTTCTAGTTGAACACCAACTTAATTTAACAGAAGGGAAGCAAGATGAAAGCGGATTACTTTTAACAAAATTTATTCAGTTCTAGTAAATTACAATCAAGAAATATTTAAGAATAATCGTGTGATTCTAATGTGAGAACAGTTGAAGGACGTGTCGATCAGTGGACGGGCGGTGACGAAATGTGACGGTCTGGTTCCTGCTCGCTGCGAGCTCGGTTAGGGTGTTCGATTATGCTTGTTCATTTGATTGTTGTGGGTTGCCACAATACCATACCACAAAGTTCACAATGCTTTTAATATACAAGATAAAATAATGGATCTTAACAAATTTTCATTTTCAGGCACGCGAGAACCGGCACGCCATGGCCAAGGCGCTGTACTCGCGCGTGTTTGCGTGGCTCGTGGCGCACATCAACCGCTGCACGCGCCCGCCTCCGCCCGCCGGCGTGCGCGCGCGTTTCCTCGGCGTGCTGGACATCTTCGGCTTCGAGAACTTCGCCACCAACTCCTTCGAGCAGCTCTGCATCAACTACACCAACGAGAAACTGCACAAGTTCTTCAATCACTATGTCTTTGCGCTGGAGCAAGAAATCGTAAGAAAATTGTCATTCATTGTTCAGTTTGTGTAATACCGCTTAGAAACTCACATACACCCACCCTGCCATATTTAAAAATACCTTTTCTCTCTTACTATTCAATAAAATATCCTAACTAACTAACTAATTAACCATCACGCCGCTTCCCCGCAGGGGTAGGCAGAGATAATAGAACGCCACACCACTCTGTCTTTGCAAACATTCTTCGCCTCTTCCACGTTCATGCATCTCCTCATACATACCCGCCGATTGTTACGACTCTTAACCTGACCACTTTCAAGTATTTGGCATACCTGATCGTGCCATGTTTTTCTCGGTCTTCCTCTGCTCCTTTTCCCACTTACATTTGCCTCAAAATTATCCTTATATCACTCACTCCTATCAAAAACGTCATAAATCAAAAATTGTTAATTTTCAGTTGTGCATGTTTTCGGAATGCCCAGAAAATGTACTACATCCCAGCAAAAGCGACATATTTTAAACTAAATATTCACCCGCTACAGGGCAGAAAGTGTTGTTTTTGCATTTTGAAGAAAAAGTGTTGTTTAATTATTTTTTTAAAAATACTAAATATTTTTCAAATGGATAAAAAACCTTCAGGTTTTATCTAAAAAGATATGTTCAATAAGTGGCTTGATATTTATTTTCAATGCATTGTATTATATTTTTAAACATTCAAAACGTTCTCCTGAAAAATCAAGTTTTTTGATTAATGACGTTCTTGAAAGGAGTGAGCGATATGTATTAAAGTATCCTTATATGTGGAATTATTTCATTGCCTTTTGTTATTGTTGAATCCGACTATTTTTATAGTTTTTTTTTATGTATAAGCTGTATAATTCCCTTCTTCTTCAGTTTGTGTCATGTTAGGTCCTCCTAACGTCCACTATCACTTGAGAGTAATTGTCGTTGTCATGGACAGGTCTAAATAGTGCCTCGACGGTCCTGATCATCATCCAATCTCGTATATTCTGGAGCCAGGAGATCTGTCTTCTGCCCACACCTTATCAATCCTCATATTTGGTGCAATAGCTTGTACTTCTCTCCTTTCAGCACACGCTCCAGATAGGACACCATCCGGACCTTGATATCAGTATATATGTATTGATATAAATATAATTCCCTAATAAATTATATGGATGCTGTAACAGTCCTTTACGGAATCTTTGTTTATGATTTGTAGTACCGCCAGGAGAGCATCGTGTTCTCCCACATCCAGTTCACGGACAACACAACCTGCCTGGAGTTGATAGAGCGCCCGCCGAGGAGTCTGCTGAAGCTCCTCTCTGAACAGTGCCATATGCCCAAGGTAGGAATGGTGACAGTCCACTTACTTAAAATTTAGGGGACCGAATCTTGCAAAATATTCAAATCACAATTGCCAAAAATGTTTAAATTTAAAAAAAAAATACATTTTTTTTCTTTCTGTCAAAAGTAAAAATGTATTTGTTATTTAATTTATGTATTAATTTTTAAATCAAACACAGATTTTTTGAGTCTGCTAAGTTGTATTTTATTAATAAAAAAAAAATTAATATTGTGTCAATTATTTCGCCTAGTTATGGTATTTTCAAACGAATGTGTCATGTATTTTGATCATATTTTAATCTTTGTCATGTTTGTATTGCCAGGGTTCGGACGGGGCGTACCTGACCAACGTGCACGGGGAGTTCTCGGAGCACCCGTGCTTCGTGAAGGGCGAGGACCGGCGCCGCTGGGAGTCGGAGTTCGGCGTGCGGCACTACGCGGGCACCGTCACCTACTGCGTCTCGGGCTTCGTGGACAAGAACCGGGACACGCAGCAGGACGTCTTTCTCGACCACCTCAGCCGCTCCGAAAACACCTTCGTGCAGGAGCTCACCACCTATCAGGTATCACCTACCAGCCATGGCAACCTGGCAACCTAGCTACCGTGATCCATATCTATTTTTAATACAATGGAACTTTGATTATCCGGACTATCTTTATCCTAAATTAATCCGGATAATTGAGGTTCTACTGTATCCACTTCTTCTCTACGGTCGTTTCTCTCAATTCTGAGGATCGTAGCCCCCCCTGCTTGCTTTCTCTGGAACCTCGGACAATACTCCAGTCCCTGCATTGTGCTGCCTTTAGAGCTCCCTGATTAGGTTTTGTTAACATCTAAATACATTTTTTTTTTTAATTGTTTAATGTGGATGTCAATCAAGGGTGATTAAAGTGACCACTCAAAAATGTACTGTTCTCTCTCTCTACCCCTGCGGCGAAAAACTGTGATGGTTGATAGTTTTTTTTATGTTGGTGCTAAAGCGTTATTATTACTAACCAACTATTAGATTTGAACATCATCATATGAGTTCACAAGTAATTTGACTGGGGAATCAGATCACCCAACTATTATATTGCTCCAAAAAATATCTATTGAAATGTTACAGTGCACATGTGCGCAAGCATTCTTCTCCATATGTCTTGTCTGATCCCCCTAGTTGACTATCACTTGAGAGTATGTGTCCCTGTTTTGGGCAGCTCTAAACAGCGCCTTAACTGATCTGATCCCCGTCCAATCTCAACTATTCAGGAGCCAGGAGATCTAAGATCTCCCACACCTCGTCAACCCTCTATTATGAGCACAAGTAACACGTTCTTATGTGAGAAACATCAGAGCCATTAGCGGTTGGAATTTCAGCAAATTTTCGTTACATATTTGATGATCTTTGCAGGAGAATGGGTACTCGGTAGCGGGGTCTCCGCGGCCTTCAAGCGGAGGCAGCGTGCCCGCATCACCACCTGCGCCGCCGCCGCCCCCGCCCCCCGGGCAGAGGGGCACCTCTAAGGGCAGGCCCACCGTGTGCGACACCTTTAGAGCGCAGCTGCAGCAGCTGGTGGATGTGTTGCAGGCCACCAACCCTTGGTAAGTGGACCGACAATGTTTCAAGATGATCCCAATAGATGCTTGCTGCTGGATCGGATTTTCCGTTGGCCTGCTACGAATGCATATTCTTAGCTAGTTAGCAGGACAGCTCATTGCCGATCACATACACCTTAATTTCTTATCCGTCACTGTATATTTTTAGTATGATCAAATCATAAAACATCATTTACACACAGATTTCCTAAAATATGATATACCAACACTATATTTGTATGAAAACACTAAAGTGAGATCTTTTTTGAAGAGTTTTAATTCATGAGATTTATTTGTAAAACGCACATTACTTTCTTTTATCGTTTTTTTTTTTAAAAATTGGAATCAAAAGTCTTTTGATTCAAATCTGTGTTTAGAGAGAATGGCTTAGCGAACTGGCTCCTTGGTGAGGGATTAGGGTATTCTAAGATGGCGGCGAATATTCTTTGGTTATAATAGGTATGTAAAGAAGTACAGAATGTCACAAATTGATTGATTTCCAGGTACGTGCGTTGCATTAAGCCCAACTCGGACAAGGCGCCGGGGCAGTACGACTCGGAGCTGGTGCTGGCGCAGCTGCGCTACCTCGGCATGCTGGACATCGTGCGCATCCGGCGCGAGGGCTTCCCGGCGCACCTGCCCGCCACCGCCGCGCTGCAGCGCTACGCCTGCCTGCTGCCGTCACCCACCAGGACCAAGCTGAGGACCATCGACGTCAACGAGGCCGTCAGGTTAGTATACCTACTCATTTCTAATTTAGCTTTTCTTCTTCTCCGCTTTGGTCCTCATTACTGAGGGTTGTGACCCTTGTGAAAGCAATGACTTCTCCAGTTATCCCTTGACTGCACTGCACGTAGCGCTCCAATCACCGAGGTGCCTGCTGCTGTCATAACTTGATCGGTCTATCGTGTGGGGATCTTCCTCTCCCTCTCTTCCCCACCAAGCTTCCAATCACAACCAGTCTTTCCAGGATATCCTCATCGCCACACGCAATGTTTCCAAAATAATAGATTTTTACAAAAAAATGTATTCCTGTTTTTCACTTAAAGTTTGGTACGTTTGTTTATTTGTGAATATTGTTGACGAATTAGAAAGTATATCAGAGTCAATATATTGATTCTTATTACTCTAACGACTAAAGTCAGAAGCAATTCAGAAGGTAGTTACCTAATGAAGAATCAGTTTAAGTCGGAACTGTGTTGTACCTTGAACAATTTTGAAGTAGGATTACGAAGTCAACAATTCGACTCTCAGCACTATAAAGGTTTTATACACATTTACGGGAAATCCTTAAAAATGTCTTTTACATGATGTTGGTATTGGGAGAGAGGGAGATGCTTATAAATGTTATATTTGCTTACTTTTGATAGAGCGAGAGAGATGCCAAAAAATATTGTACAGATCAGTATTGGGTTTGCAATTACTTGTGATTAGTATACTGAGGGTCGGGCGGCAGACTATGAGTATAGTTAATGAAAAACCACAATGCAAACAATGTGGGTTAAAACGACAAATACCTATCCCGAAATCTCAATGAATGTTATAAAATGGAAACAAACATCCTCAGAAAGAAATATCGATCGTTGTTACATTATATTATTTTACATTACAATATTTGATTGAAAGTGGTGGTGGTATTGAATGAGTGTTTTGGTGTTTGCAGGGTGATAATGACAGAGATGAGCATCCAGAATACGCAGTGGCAGGCGGGACGTACCAAGATATTCCTACGTAGCGGTGCACACGCATCGCTCGAGGAGAGGAGAGCGGCTCTCCTGGCGGCCCAGGCTCTCAGGATACAGACGGTTAGTACCAAACTGATCAATCAATTACTCTCCCATGAACTCAGGAGGAGAACACTTAGCGAAGGTTAACCAAAGTAGTCTGAGAGTGGAGAAAAGTAGTCATGATGACTCAAGGACGTCTGACACGATTCTCCACATATATACAATGCTACAACTTGACAGTCTCAGATGTCTCTAATCAGATAGACTCTAGACTCTTCTTCCTCTTATTCCTCATTGCTGAGGGCTGTGACCCTTGCAGAAGCAATGACTCTTCTGCAGTTATCCCTTGACTGTCCTACACGTAGTGCTCCAACCACCGAGGTGCCTGCTGCTGTCTTAATTTGATTGGTCCATCGTGTGGGGATCTTCCTCTCCCTCTCTTTCCGTCCAGGCTACCGATCACAACTAGACTCAAAAGTGCGGCCCGTCGATATGCTGATGTCAGTGTATTTTGGCGGTCAAGCTGGGAGGTTGTGTTGGAGAATGCGCATTTCTAAAGTTGCAACTTGTCAATAATATTCACAATTTTCACTTATTTTTAAAAACACATTTTTTCAAACATATTGTTTTCGCCCTTACATGTCGGAATTGTCCAATAGTGATTGTCAAACATTACACAAAATGTTTATTATACTCAAAGTGACTTGAGAGTAATAATCCTTAGGCAGCTCCAAACAGACAAAAAGACCGTTTTTTGCAAAAAAGTCTGGCAATTTTAGCATTCAAATATGGAAAAATCTCAGCACTAAAACGGTTAAACTTAAATGTTGTTATATTGGTAAAACCATTAAGTGTACATATATGCAAGAGGGAGTAATACGAAGAGCGGGATGCATTAGTTTTGAAAAATAGATATTGATTTTCCTTCAATAACAACCTAGTTTTTCTATTGCAAATGCGTATGGACGACTTAATGAGGTGATGCTGTAATGTCCCTCCCTCCAGTGGTACCGGTGGTGCGTGCAGCGGCGCTGGTACCTGCGGCGGCGCGGCGCGGCCCTGCGGCTGCAGGCGGCGCTGCGCGGCTGGCGCGCGCGCGCGGCCTTCCTGCGCCTGCGCCGCGCCGCGCTCGTGCTGCAGAGCCACCTACGCGGCGCCTTCGGGCGCGAGGTGGCCGCCGCGCTGCGCGAGATGCGCCGCGTGGACGACGAGATGCGCCGGCGCGAGGCCGAGGCCGCTGCCGCGTGAGTATACCCTCATTCATTTGACTAGTTATTTTGCAGGTTTCGCAATAAGGATGATGGAATTTTGCACATGCGATTATCCACGGATACATTAACCACTAATGCTTTTGAATGAGTAGTTTTGTAGACGGTGCGTGTGTTATATCGCGCTAACCCAAATACTGCTCGCGTGTTTCCACTTGTTTGCGTTACCGTAGAACGGGGCTACTTGAACTTTGATGTGTTACTTGAGCCCAGTACAAAAAAATTATTTAGATCACAGTATCGATCGAAGTATCAAATCATGTCGATACATTTATTATTGTAGACCAAATACAGGTTTAAATCTTTTTTTTGTTCTGGGCTCAAGTAACACATCAAAGTTCAAGTAGCCCCGTTCTACGGTACTTAAGTTAAGCAATCCAACTGAGCTCGCTAGTTGCCACATGATGCTTTTTATTGGAAAGTCTTCGATAAATTGAATTTTATCTTCTTATATTCATATTTTATATATTTTTCTTTTCAATTATTATAGTTAGACTAGTTTTTTATATTTTATTTTTTGCTTCAGTTTTTTTTTTGTTGAACTGGACAACTTAAAATTTTGTAAACTCTTATTTAGATCTATTTTTGTGAAAAAAAACCCGAGCGGTTAAACACCCACGGTGACATTACACATCCCTGTTTTACGCCTTAAGAGATGTTAAACCACAATGTGAATGAGCTACTTACCGTACAATGTCCTCCAAGGATATTTTTACTTCTTACTCTATTAATTAATTAAACCATATCCGCTCCCTAGGTGGAGCATATGGAGTCCACAAACTGTCTCCAGGCAGTCCCCAAATCAGATCCGCGTCCCGAAGTTCTGACAGAACTGCCGACGAATTGTCAGCAGTGGTCTTACTCTATACTTAGATTATAACTGTATACAACTTATCAAATGTTCAACTGTTTTGTTTTCATTTCAGAGCCGAGGCTGCCGCAGAGGCGGAGGCCCGCGCCAAGGAGGGTGCGGCCGCGGAGCCGTCCACGGAGATGCCCCCGCCCTCGGACGAGGCCGTGCCGCGCGTGGGCAACTCGGTGGACCTGGACAACCTGTTCGCCTTCCTGGCCGACGTGTCGGGCACGGGCCGGCCAGCCGCCGCGCAGACCATCCAGGAGATCGGAGACCATATGGATCAGCTGGTCGGAGACCTGGATGAAGAGGTACGGCCCAATCGTCACAAGGAAAACCGTCGGTCATTCTCATGGCACATTTTCCTGGAAGAAAAATTGTATTGAAATCGTATATTGTAGATCAAGAGTGGCCGCATGCGGCCTGCCGGGTGTCTTCTTGTGGCCCGCTGAGTAACATAAAACCACCAAAAGAACATTCCATCGTGCGTAGTTCGTATCATATCCATATATGGAAGTATCTCATTATCAAAACAATTTCTTCTATTCATTTGAACATACAATCACAATATTTTGCGCTCGGCTTTTAAACACACATTGATGCTGCTATTACCTACTGACTAGAGTGATTCAAGATTCAAATTACTTTGTAAAAGTTAGTTACGCAATAGCCATGATACTAGTGAAAAAATCAAACCAATATTCAGATTGTGAAATGGTTAAGGGATTTTTGGAGAGTGTCATTAAAATTCTATGTCCAGAACAGAACACTGATTTCTCAAAAATAAGCCTGTCCCTAATTTAACAAATATGTTTGAATATCATTTTTTATACCGTCTTTAAAATAACAACATATTTCATGTTTGCTTTGAATTATTAAACAAATTTTGTTGTACGACCCGGTAGCAAATCTCATTTCTGAAATATGGCCCGGCTGCTGAAAAGGTCACCCATGTCGTAGATCGTAATTCACCGCCAAGTGAGTCATAGATTCCACGTCCTGCCTAGTGCAGCGGTGACCGGCGGGCTGGCGGCGGCCGTCCAATAAGCAAGATGGCGTAAATCAGATCAAACGAAAGCGGAGTGATCTAATTGTCTCCCTCTCTCCTTGTGGTAATACCACATTTATTAGAGTGAAAGAAATAACATGTCGCTAGCAGACAAAAAAATTAACGTCCTTATATACCACTTAGCACGTAGAACTCGCGATACTGGCTTATTATGGTTTTTATCATAAACAACATTTTAAAAACACTTTGAAATTTATCAATCATGATTTGAAATTATAAAAATAAAAAAAGGAAAAAAATGATTTAATATTATTTTTAAGTTCAGAAAAAATATGGAGGAAATAGCTCTTATAATATCAGTTACTACTACTTCATCTTTCCAGCTTAAGATTTTGATGTCAAATTTTCAAATATTTGACATCAAAACTTACTAAATAAATACGCAACATGCAGTTTTAGCATGATTAGCTTTAAATGATTGAATTTAAAACTAGTGACAATAAAGTTAAATCAGTGACTAATTTTCAAAACGTTGTCATTTAATGTGATCGCACCATGTCTAATACTCCAGACATAAATAAATGGTGAAAGCTTAAATTTAAATATTGTGAAAATTAACTATTGATACTAAATTACCTTACATATTTTCAGCTGGAAAATGTCCTGCAAGCCGAGATCAGATCGCTGGCTTTACAAAGGGCGGCCTTACCTCCCGCTCCTCATGGACCCCCGCCACCTCCGCCCAATACTCTGCCTCTAACAGGTTTGTAACTAATAACTATAATTTTAAAAAAATGTTTTATGCTATGACACCATGATAGAAGTTAAAATGTCATATATTTTTCAGATACTATTGTCGTGAATGGCTGTCCTCCGCCAGCGAAACCTGTAGAACCGATTTACGAAGCTGTGATACCGAGAATCGATCCGGAACTCCCTCCGCCACCCTCTCCGCCCCCTCCGCCGCTTCCACTCCTCTCCCCTTCGCCACCCCCGCCACCACCCCCGGCGGTAACTCCGCCTGCGCCACACCCGGCGACCAATCACACCCAGGCGCCGAGCAACCACATCCAGGCGCCAGCCAATCACGTCCCGGTGATGAAAGATCACGTGCAGGCGCCGATGAATCATGCGCCGGTCATGCATAATCATGTCCAGGCGCCGACGAATCACGCGCCGGTTGTGAATAATCATGTTCAGGCGCCGACAAATCACGCGCCAATCGTGAATAATCACGTTCAGCCGCCGGCCAATCACGTGCAGGCCATGAGTAACCACGTGCCGGCTCCGCCCCTCGCTTCGCCACCACTACCCCCTCCCCCGGCTCAGTATCAGAATGCTGTAGAAAAACAACCGCTACAACAAAATGCTCAGCCCGCACCACCGTAAGTTTTAAATCTTTTCTTCTTCTTCAGCTTTCTGTCCTCCACTGCTATAGGACTCTTCCTTATCCTTCCATTTTTTTGTCTAGTCCAGTTTCTACCCCCTACAGCCGCTATGTCATCGGACCATCTTTTTTGAGATCTTCCGACACCTCTTTTATTCTCCCAAGGTCTCCATCTCTTGACCTCTTAAATCTTTTACAATATTTTAATGTCTAATATATTGTATATAGATATCAGTGGTATTCAGTATTTGACCTTGTATCGAAAAATCTATAGAAACAAAGATTGACCAGGTCCTCTTTGCCTTATCCTACATATGATTTTTTATTTGATTTTTCAGACCTTTGCAGCAGCCGATGATGAATGGTCACGCAGAACCCAACAGCATGAGTTCCCCAGAACCACAGGTATAAACAAAAAATGACGCATTCAAAAAATAAATAATAAAACTGAATGGAAAATTTTTTATTTAACCTCGGAAAGCATAGAAAATGATATATCCAAGTGTTTTCAGTATGTAAAATAATTCAGAAAAAGAATCTCCTATGCATCAATAAAGTTCCCTGCTAACTTATAATTTTCAACCATAGTTGTCGCATAAGTTTGTATTGAAAATGTTAAGGGGATATTTGCAAAGACTGAACTCATTCGCCGGCCAACCGTCGAAAAGGTTTTTGCCCGAACGCCTGAATTTTTTAATGAATTTATTTTATATTTTTATGTATATTTTTTTAACTCCTTACCTTTCAGTAACTCTTTTCTTTTCAAAACCATATAATTATTTCAAAGAAAAACTTATTTTTTCATTACAAAAATGATGTTTTTAGAAAAAAAAACAATGTTACCTGGGTTTAGAGAAAATAAATTTGCGACTTATCGAATACTGAGCCTTAATTGTCAATCATGGATAGAACGGTGAATGTCGTTACAGTCGTCGTGTATGTATGAATGTGGAATAGGCGAAGATTGTGTGCAAAGACAGATTGGTGTGGCATTCTATTCTCTTTGCCTATCCCTCCGGGGAAGTTGCATGATGATTAGGCAGGCGTAGTTGGGTAGACGCTCGACTGCGAAACTGGCGTCGCGGGTTCGATTCCCGCCAATGGCAAAATGTATTCAAGAAAGATTTATTTTCAATTGGTCTAGGTGTTTGTGTATTTTTCACATTTACCTTCCCTATCCTTACTATCCCACCTGCAGACAAGCATCTAAAATAGACGCTTTTGGGGGTTATTTATTTAAAAAAATAATTTAGCTAGTTTAAGTTATCCTTTTTATCTTTATTTGTGAAAAACTTTACATGATTGATTAAATACTGACATAAAATTAAATAGCGATATATTTTTTTTAAATGGTTTGGTCTGAATGGAAACCAAGAGTTTCCATTCCAGACCTGGGAATATGCCGGAAGCATCAGAATGTACATATATATTGTTTTCTTCTCCCCCAGCGGACGACGGCTAACGGTATCGTCTGCGGCGAACGCACCGCGCGCCGCCGCGGCCGAGTTGAGCGCCGCCTGCAGGAGAGGAACGAGCCGGCCGCCCCCGCGGCCCCCGACGAGCTGCACCACGACATCCTGGAGTTCGCGGAGGCGCACTTTAACCAGCACCCGCGCTCTCCCGAAGGTTCCATCAACAGTAATTATGATTCTGCTTCTTCTTCTTCATATTGGCTTGCTTCTTAACCTCGCCTGGACTGTACAGCGATGCTGGATTGTAAATTGGCTAGCATGCTAATTTTATTTTTAAATGTCTTTTTTTTTTTAGTTTTACTTAGTAAGTACCACTGTTTCTTAAAATCTATTGTGACACATGTTTCATGTATTCCACATCATTTTCAAACACTGTGAACCTTAGTCTAAATTTTAGAGTTGTGTCCTTGGGACGTTGTCTTTAATTCTGTTTTTCTACAGATACAAAAAAAAAAAGTTTAAAAAAAAATTATAAATTAAATGACTACTATTTAAAAAATAGACGATTCTATCATTAATTAAGTACAATCAATAATTGAGTGTAAGTTCCTCTCCAAGCACAAGAGCTTAGTCTCTTTTTTGGAGAGGCACAGCGAAACTAGTATGAGATATGTTATAAGTCTATATCTTTTTAACTTTCAATTTTTAAAAAAAATTCCAGATATAAAAAATCAGTGTAAATCAATCAAGCCGGGATTTGAACTCAGGTCCTTCTGATATCTGGTTAGGTGCTTCATCCACTAACCTAACATACAAACTCCACTTGCATTGTTTAATAATCATATAAATCCATTATTTTAACGCTTTTACACGAAGATCGTGTATAAATCACATGGATATTATCATACTCTAAGCTTTACAGCTGTTTTATGCAAGCTTCTCTCATCCATCTTCTCTATATCTGCTTCGTGTACACATAATGCTATGCTTCGTTAACCTGTTCAGAAGCTTGACTGCACTAATGCGGCAAGATTGGTCAATGAATTTTGAGAGAGCATTTTGATTTTTCATTCTAAATCGCGTATGTGTGCTTTTTTGTATTCATCACGCCGCTTTCCCGCAAGGGTAGGAAGAGAGAATAGAACACCAAATCACTCTGTTTTTGCAACTTCGCCTCTTCCATATTTGCGCTTCTCCTCGTACACACCCACCGATTATTCTGTATTTCCTATGATTTGATATTTAAAAATGGGAAACTTGCAAATATTTCGACCCCCCCCAGGACCTCTAGCACAGTAGCCAAACGCGCTAGCCACTACACTATGGAGGCGGAAAGCTAAGCATAGAGACAAAAATCATTTACTAAATGCGATATCTTTTTCTCATTTAGTATGTACCACTCAATATTCCTCACAAATCTTACGTTTATCTTTCTAGGTACGATAATGGCAACTCTGACCAGAAAGAACCGCTCCAAATCCCTGGAGATGATCCCCAAGTATGAGATGATCATGTACTACAAGGGCAACACTATCCCAACCTCGCACATTCACATGGAGGACCCTGACAATGTGACCATTGCCTGCAACATCTTCAGGGTAACTAGTCATATTATAATTCAATCTTCAGGGTAAATAGTCATATTACACTTCAATCTTCAGGGTAACTAGTCATTTTATAATTCAATCTTCAGGGTGATCAATCATATTACCCTTCAATCCTCAGGGTAACTAGTCATATTACACTTCAATCTTCAGGGTAACTAGTCATATTACACTTTAATCCTCAGGGTAACTAGTCATATTATACTTCAATCTTCAGGGTACTTGAATTATTAGGGTAGTTTTAGAAATACATCAGTTTTTTTGTAAGGAATAACCTGCAAAGCGCCTATTTTTTTAATTGAAAATAAATCTTTCTTGAATGCGCCACTGCGCCTGAATGAATGAATTCACTTTCTTGAATGAACTACGCCACGGTGCCTGTCAATGCATTGACCTAATCATCCAGCTTGATTGTAGGTATTTCCGCAATCATAATAAATAAATAAATTCAAGAAATATTTATTTTCAATTGGTCTGGGTGTTTGTGATGTGTTTTCTACATTTACCTTCCTTATCCTTACTATCCTACCTACAGACAAGCCTCTCAAAGAGCTAGTCATATTATACTTTGGTTTGTCTCTATTTTTAACAATTTTATAATTTTGATTTTAGGAACTTTGCAAATACATGCGAGGGGAGATGAACGCTGACCGAGAAACACAAATCATCCAGAGCATAGTCCGGCATGGAATAGAAAGAGAGGAACTCAGGGATGAGATCATTGTGCAGTGCATGAGACAGGTAGATCACCCTTTTTCCTCACGCCCTTAACTCACGTGGTGTCACACTTTGACGGCAGTCTTACTAGACGAATATGCTTCCGTCCGTTACTCACTGAGCTACTTGTCAAAACTTGTTGCGCAACTTGTTGACAGATTGAAGAGTCAGTTTTAATATTATAGTGCCATTTGTGACTACAGCAGGTGAATTGTATCCCGTATCCTGTATTAAGTCGTAAAATAAGCACTACTTCTCAACATGCGCAATATTATGCAATATGTAACAATTCAGAGGGTACCTACCTATTAGAATCAATTTGAATTCAAAGCAATTCAGTAGGTACCAACCTTTTAAAGAATCAGTTTGAATTCAGAAGGTACCAACCTTTTAAAGAATCAGTTTGAATTCAGAAGCAATTCAGTAGGTACCAACCTTTTAAAGAATCAGTTTGAATTCAGTAGGTACCAACCTTTCAAAGAATCAGTTTGAATTCAGAAGCAATTCAGTAGGTACCTACCTTTTAAAGAATCGGTTTTAATTTATAAGCAGTTTAGAAGGCACCTACCTCTTAAAGAGTCAATTCAAATTCAGTAGCAATTCACACGGTATCTACCTATCAAAGAATCCGTTACTTACTGATATTGATTATTGCTCAATAGATTTATATTATCCACTGACACTTCGTGATGGAATTTCATTTTAATATATTATTAAATTAAAACCAATATTTTTAGCTTTTCCACTTTATTTTTGTTTGACCAGCGACCGGGTTTCGTCGTTACCGACATCATCAGACTGGATGAATTACTAACATTGAGATGAATTACTACATCAGACTGGGTAATTAACTGGGTAACCCAGTCTGATGATGTCGGTAACGACGAAACCCGGTCGCTGGTCAAACAAAAATAAAGTGGAAAAGCTAAAAATATTGGTTTTAATTTAATAATAGATTATTGCTTGCTTATTACTTATTGATATTGATTATTAAATGAAACCGTCCACAGGTGTCCAACTGCCCGTCGGCCGAGTGGTGCGAGCGTGTGTGGCTGGTGCTGTGCCTGGCGGCCGTGGCCTGGCAGCCCTCGCGCCAGCTGCACCGCTACTACGTGAGCTTCCTGCGCGGGCAGGCCGCGGCGGGGGCGCCGGGCGAGGGGGAGGGGCCCCCGCGCCGCGCGCAGCTCGCGCAGTGGTGCCTGGACAACTGCCGCCCCGCCGCCGCGCAGCCCAGGAAGCACCCGCCCAGCACCGTTGAGATTGCCGTGAGTTGCTGTAGAGAATATAATGCGGCTAATAAAAATCTAAATTCAAAAATGTACCGATTTGCGCAGTCGTCTCTGGAAGCTATACCGTAAAATATCACGCTGGATATTGATCTGTTACATGTGTCCGAAGGAGTATTCCGAAGCGGGATTCTTCCACATCTTTAGCAATAGTATTCTTGCTTATTTTACATTTTTGTTAATATACGGCTTAAATTTATATGTATATTGTTAACATACGGCTTAAATTTATATTTTTACGGCTTAAATTTTTGTTTGTAATGTGTATGTCAATTATAAATAAATAAATTGAAAATTTTCGCTGATTCCACCTTCCCCGGCCCAAACAACACAAAAAACGCAATCGAAATGCATTTTCAGTAAGTTTACAGTAATTACGGCAGCCGCTTTGAAGATGCCAATAGAATGTTAAGCTTTGTTTTCAGTAAAAAAAGGATTATTTGATCAATTTTTAATTCTGAAAAATTGGTGTTTGAATTTATGCCACCATGCTGTCACAAACTGTGTACCAAGCTGAGGCAAGCATTGTCAAAGATGTCACAAACTGTGTGAACAAACGCAAGGTGGACATTATCGAAGGTATCACAAACTATGTTCCAAATGTGAGTCAAGCATTATTGTTACACAAAATGTATGTCACAAAATGTGTATCAAATGCGACTTGAGCATTATCGAAGGTGTCACAAACTGTTTGCCAACCTAATTGTTAAGGAACTGTATTGATGAGTTTATTGGTGTAAATGCAGGCCATGCGTCGGCTGGGCACCATCGTGTGTCGCTTCTTCTTCCTGGACGGGCGCACCAAGGCGATCGACGTGCACCCCACGGACACGGCTGCCGCGGCGGGCGCGCGCCTGGCTGACAAGCTGGGCCTGCGCCAGCGCGAGGGCTGGGCCGTGTTCCAGAGCCGCGGTGGCGCCGAGGACCACGTCAAGGGACATCATTTCCTGTACGACGTCATCGCCAGCTGGGAGATGTGAGTCCCACTACCTAGCACAACTATGGGCGGGTGCCCTAGCCATAGCCATATTTTCTATATTACACTAGCCTCGGTTGGGCGGGAGATGCTTAGAAGCGTTCTGTTTACTTACTTTGTGTAGATGTCAGTCAAGAGTGTTGTCTGACTTTTATTTTTACGGATTTTTAGGTACTAGCATATAAAGTATATGGTTCCAATCTGGATTTACACCCAATTAACAAATTTGCGGGAAACCCTTAAAAGCGTATTTTGCATACTGTTGGTCTCTAGAGCGGGAGACACTTAAGGGCGTTCTATTCGCTTACTTTTAGTAGAGTGCAAGAGATGCCAAAAAACATGGTGCAAATAGGAATTGGGTTTGCGGTTACTTGCGATTAGTATATGACCCTAATAAATATACTAATTAGGGTCAAAGTTGATGAAAAAACCGTCCGAAGACAATATGTGAACATGCTTCGGACGGGAAAGGTATTTCTACCCGTTCGGTCGATTGATGCTTAAGGACAGGAAGGGTATTTTTACCTTCTGCGGTGGTCTCATTTCAAAGTCAGAAAAGAAGGGATTATCCAATGTTTTTGTATGACTATTATATACCAATCTCTTTTTCAATTTTTTTTTTACTATTTTTTTATTATGAGGTCAAGGGATCTTGCATCCCTTATGTCACTGCGACCATCTATTGTGACCTCCCTCTGTATCATAGCTCACTCTCAAGATTTACATGAGTCATATAGCTCACAACCTGTCTTGGTGGTAAGAGATTCACCTTCTCAGAGTCTAGTAGTGGTCCTCCAAGGATATGACTTTGTTTACGAGTGAGTGCGTCACAATTTTAGAGAATGTGGATTGGTGTTTCATTATCCCGCATACAAATCTGCATACTGGGGAGTCATATAGTCCAATCTCGTTCTTAAGACCTTAACTGTTTGTACAGAATTATCAAATCCAGTGGTTCGCAGGCATAAAAAATACCCATCCGAAATGTGCTAGGTACTCTCTTTACATATATTATGCGAATCATTGACAATCAAGTGAGTAATTGTGTTTTAATTTTCCAAGGAGTCAGTCACTGGCGACTCAGGGGGGCTTCCCCACGGTGGCCCGCGGGGCCGCCAGCGGGGGCTCCGCAGAGAACAGGTTCGTGTTCAAGCGCAGGCTGTTCCGGGGGCCCCGTCAGCTGTCTCAGGACCCGGTGGAGGTGGCCTTGCTATATGCGCAGGCTGTCCACAGCGTAGTTAAGGTACATCAAGATATATGAATTCAACTACAGCTACAAGGGACGCTCATAATGCCGGCCTTGCAAAATAATCACCATCCACATCAATCATCCAAAACCATTGCTTTTATTTTGACATCTCAACATAGATGAGATGAATAAGTCTGTGTCTGTGTGAAGAATAAGTAGTTGGGTAGACGCTCGACTGCAAAACTGGTGTCACAGGTTCGATTCTCACCAAGTGCAAAATAAATCCAAGAATGATTTATATTCAATTGGTCTGGATGTTTGTGATGTATTTTTCACATTTACCTTCACTATTCTTACAATCCTACAAATAAAAAAACAGTTGCTAAATTTACAGTTTAGTTTAAGTGATCACTTTATACTAATGTTACATTTATCATTACCATGATTGACAACCACACTACTAAAATTTTTGGAACTCCTAGATAAATCACGTTAAACGCCATGGGGGGCACCAGTGACCCCAATCAAGAGCTATATTCAAAATGCTTTAACTATGGAACCCATTATCAAATCAAAAGTTTAAAAAAAAATATATAAATATTATATGATTAAAGTACGTAAATTATACAAAAAAAAATTGTGTATTTCAAAATTGACAAATTTTAGTATTGCCGTTTTACTTGATAATGATTAAGTGGAGATAATCCAGATTGGTGAACAAGTATTTGATAACGCTCAAAATGTTGTTAATACATTTTCTGTCATTTAGAATTAGTTGAAACATTTAACCTTTAGACTCTCATGCGCCGCGTGCAATAAGGGTAGCGCCCTGCCCAAGCATTTTTGAGAAATATTCGCGCGACTTGGTACTTATGCATAGCTACTACAATATTTATCGGAACCAATAATAAAATAATGGATCGGTATCTCAAATACATTATTTACGTAAGCTAATATTCGTATTTTAAATACTATTGTCATAAATCAATGTAATCCAATACTGAAATGCATCACAATCACCGGTCCTATATGGGACCGGTAGGCATTGAACGACGCAAATCCGCGGTACCTTAAAGGACCACTGGGTGGCTAAAGGTTAACCTTTAACCTTTTTATTGTTAACAATAAAAATGTTGCTGTGTGTTTTGCTAGCAGCTCTAACCAATGACAACTTGTTTTCCATTCCAGTGCGATGAGTTCCCCGTAAGCGAGAAGGTGGCCCTCCAGCTGGCGGGGCTGCAGGCGCAGGTGTCGCTCGGGGAGCCCTCGGCGGCCCCCTCGGCCCCCCAGAACGCGGCCTACTATGAGCCCCACCTCTACCTGCCCCCGCGCGTCGCCAAGCTGAGACCTCATCCTCACTGGGTCAGTACTGCTAACACGATCCTATGCCCAGATATCATCCTAACCTGACCTGAACGCGTGCCATTATTATAGGTGTCACAGCTTGAGATAACTCATCTATTATTTTCATAAATTGATTCAGCAGTTGCTTCGCAAACCCTTTGAAAATGATGTAGAATGTATTGAAACGCGTGTTACAATTGATTTTAAGAAATATGTATTCAGTGGTATTTGCCAAGTAAAACTAAATTTTAAACATTTATTGTTGTTTATGATGTTTACGTTGTATAAGTGGTCACTTTAAACACTTGTGTAACAATCACTATTCTGCCCATTATTGAACATTCGTATTGCATTAATTTTTGGAACCTGTATATATGCAATGATTTGGATACCGTTCACACATGCAAGTAAAATTTTCAATGGATTTGAAAATATGGGTGATTGTGGCGCCATCAATACAGAATTTTGCGAAGTATGCTTACTGCATATGAACATACTTATGTTCAAATGTAGTAAGCATGCTTTGCCAATTTCTCAACTGATGGCGCCACAATAAGTCCAAATCTATGAAATAAATATACTTCCAAATCTATGTAAAAAATACTAGCATGTGAAAGAAATCCACCAGCATTGCATATTTGCATGATTCCGGAGTTAGTGCAATATGGATGTTCAATAATGGGCAGAATGATGAATGTAACACAAGTGTATAAAGTGATTGTTTATGCCAGCCAAATGCTAGTTCGTAAGATCTGGGATGCTCAGACTTCTGTCTCCCTTCATTTAAAAAAAAATATAGATGTATCATATGAAGTTATGACACTTATAATATTGACATATCATCCGTAGGGTGAATAATCCAGTGTCCGATATAGTAAATAATAATATTGTTACATAAATAACATTCAAATTGAATAAATTTGCCATTTACCCAATGTGCCGAGATTGGAAAAAATTCAATGCCTTCTAGAGAAAATAAGTCATCAATATTATAGGTAGGTGCCCACTAGCAGCCATGAGCACTTGAAATAAATATATATATAATTTTTTAACATGCCGTTTTGTGCACAGGTGAGTGTCATAGCCGCGGCACACCGGCAGTACGGGGCGGGCCGCAGTGAGCTGACGGCCAAGGTGCTGTACCTCACCTGCGTCATGCAGTACCCACTCTACGGCACCACACTCTTCCCGGTCATCTACCGGACACACTGGCAACACGGTGAGTACCAGCGTAACGCAATCACACCAACAGAAATTCTCAGAAATGTTAACAGATCTTTTATACCCATCTAACTAAGCATCGCTTCTCCACATGGGTTCTACTTCATGGGTTACAGTGATGATTGTTTTGCTTCTTTCATGGTCAGTCTCCACCCGACTCTTCAATTCTACATGCCTGCTACAGCGCATATCTGAGATAATTTGTACCAATTTTTTAAACCTTTTTTTTCATTTGTTTTATTACTTATACTTATCTTTTTGTTTTTCATTATTGTTTTTTTTAATTTTATATCATTTATTTTTATTTTCTATGTAATGTTTCTATGTGCGGGATCGTCCTCTGTAGTTTGTGCCTTCGTACATGCTTTCCACAAATCTGGGTGTCTTATATTATGACTTATCCATTTGGCTTCCTGTTGCGTTACTTTATTTAGTAAGCATCTAGACTCCCCAGCCCTCTTTAGTACCTCATTGTTCCGACCAATGAATCCCCAACATACGCCGGTAGCACCACATTTCAAATGCCTCTAGCCGCCACCGTTCTGCCTGCCCGATAGTCCACGTTTTGCTTCTTTTTTTAAAAAAAAAAACAGAAATATTTGTGTTTTTATTATTTACACAAATATTTCAATTTCATAGTATTTCTGTGAGCCTGAGCGGCTCATTATTAGGAATAGGTATCAAATTCTGGTAGAGTGAGTTCGAACCTAGAAACTCTCCTTAAGAGTCTGCGACATTAACCACGGGACCACAACCCGACTTCTTTATTTTTAAAAAGGAATGACCCGCAAAGCCTTTATTTTTAGAGGCGTGTCTGCTGGTAGGATAGTAAAGATTGGGAAAGTAAATGTGAAAACTACATCACAAACACCCAGACTAATTGAAAATAAATATTTCTTCAATTTATTTTGCAAATGGATGGAATCCAATCCGTGATACCTGTTTCGCAGAGCATCTACCCAACTACGCCATGGCGCCTGTCTACACGGCGCTTCTGCGGGGGTATGCGGATAGAATAGAACACCGCACCAATCAGTCTTTGCAAATAATCTTCGTCTCTTCCACGGTCAATATACTTGACATATTGAGTTAAATGGATGTTTTTCATTTGTCCCAAGGTCCTCACGTGTTGCTGGGAGTGAACTGCGACGGGCTGGTGCTCGTTCGCCCGGAAGACAAGCAGGTCATGGCGGAGCATCGCTACCAGGACATAGAATCCCTCATGGTGGACCCGTCCGACTGCTTCCTCACCATCACCCTGAACCAGGCGGCCATGCACAACAATCAGAGGTAAATGCCTCTTCCATTTTCACAGCCTTGTCGAGATGTCATTTGCATCAAGACTTTGTTTTCATCTTAGCCAACTGCACAAACTTTAGTCTAAACTAACTAACTATCACACCGCTTCCCCACAGAGGTAGGTAGAGAGAACAGAATGCCACACCAATCTGTCAATTTAAAAACAATCATTGACTTCCACATTCATACACCTTCTCATACATAACCGCAGATAAATCTGTCTCCTGACCTGACCATCCCCAATTGATAATGCTCGTTTCTACATTCGCCTCATAAATTTGTTTTTCTGTTATTTCTTCACTCGTTCAATTCACGTGCTCAAACCACAGCACCTTTCCTAATGTCTAAACAAACAAACCTGGTAGGTTGCATGCACTGGTAAACCTACCAGATTGTCGGCCCTGAGTACGCAACGCAGGAGAGTCCGTAAAAACCCACGCACATGTGCAACCTTCCTTCTTCATCCACCGCTCGAGACGTTTGCATCCAGCAATCAAGACCTTTGCATCACTAAAGTTTTATCAACTCAATTCAGTGATTTTTATTATTCTTAAAAATAGTTTTAGAGTCCTCACTTATATTATATTTAAATTACTAAACTATGATCGTTTTTCATTCATAAACAATCTTCTGATGAGTCTAAGAAAGCTAGGTATATCACATTACATACATCGCATCCATCAAGCAGAGAAAGCTGATGTAGTTCGGACACGTCATGAGAAATGAAAAATATTGTCTTCTCCACCTAATCATACAAGGAAAGATTGAGGGGCGAAGAACTCAATGACGCCGAAGGACATCATACGACAATGGTTTGGCAGAAGCACCAAATCTCTGTTCCTAGCTGCAGCATCAAAAATGAAGATAGCCATGATGATCGCCGATCTTAGAAGTTAGAAGTCTTAGATCGTTAGAAGTGGCACAAAAAGAAGAAGATACATCGCATCACACACCTTAGTATTTTCACAATCGCAACACAATCAGGGTTCACCAAATAAACCACCCGGAATGTTCTGTCCACAGATGCCTGGTGGTGGAGACAGAGCAGAAGGTGGAGATCGCGGAGCTGATGGTGTCCTACCGCGCGGGGCTGGGCGCCTGGCTGCGCGAGGAGGAGCCGCCCGCGCCGCCAGGCAAGGGGGGCGCGCCCGCGGCGGAGCGCGCGCGCCTGCACGCCGCGCTCTCCGCCGCACGCCGCCTGGCCGTGGACTCGGGCCTGCTGCGCCGCCCGCACGACCCCGCCGCCTCCTTCCTCAGGAACACTCTCCGAAGGTGGGCAAACTCTCTCTTTCTACCTGTCACCATATTGAGAGGGTCTGTCAAGAAACCTAGTGGTTTTTAAATCATGTAACGTTTAACGTTCATTGTTCCGAATTTGCCCCAAAAATTACCTTTTTGTTTATTTAGTCAGTTTAACATTTAACAAGTTGTTGAAACCTTCCTGCGCAGGTTGAGCAAGCACCGCCTGGACAAGGGCAAGTCGGACTCGAGCAGCATCAAGTCGGAGGACTCGGCAGACGGCGTGGCCATCGGGGAGAACTACAAGGGCTTCCCGGCCGCCTGGTGGGCCTTCAGCCGCGCGCCGCTCTCGCACTCCCTCACGCGCCTGCCCGAGGCCGAGGAGCCGCTGGCGCTGTCCATGTTCGGCAGCGTGCTGGCCTGGGCCGGGCTGGGCGCGCCGCCGCCGCAGGAGCCGCGCGCCGACGCCGCGCAGCCCGCGCCCCCCGCGCCCCCGCCCGGCGGCGCCGACGAGCACGTGGCCATCGCGCAGGGACTGCTAGAGAAGTGCCTCCGCAGCGAGTCGCTGCTCGCCGAGCTCTACATGCAACTCATCAAACAGGTGACTTGCCCGCTTCACTTGCTTGTTTCTACTGGGGTCCCTAAAGGTTCAGTACTTGGACCACTTCTCCATACTTCTTCCTGGCCCTATCCCTACTTATCCTCTTTGTAAACTGTTGGATTTTCCACTTCGTGGTGTTATGGTTAGCGTATTTAGCTACCGTGGAGTAGGATTATTAAAACTGAAACAAGTGTTTAAAGTATAAGTATATAAACTACTAATTGCTTTTTATTTCACACGACTAGTTTTGAAAACTACAGGTGAAAACATCTGTAGTTTTTGTAACTAGTTATGTAAAATAAACACAATTAGTGGTCTAATACAAGTGTTAATTTTTAAAAGGAAAAAAAAATTGTCATTTCGAAAATTTAATAAGGAACTTTTCTCTGGGCATTAGGAGAAAAATCGCTCAGTTTCAGTCCAATTGGGGGTCAGAGCCGTGTAGTGTAAGGCTCTTTTGTGACGGGGCTATCACATTGACTAAGTTTGTCAAGCGCGGATATTGATGTGGCTGGTTTGCAGACATCGGAGCAGCCGGAGGCGGGGGCGCGCGCGGCTCTGCGCATGTGGGCGCTGGTGTGCGTGTGCTCGGCCGTGGCGCTACCCACGGCGCGCCCGCTGCGCCGCCTGCTGCTGGCGCACCTGCGCGCCCGTGCCGCCGACCCGCACACGCATCAGGCCAAATATGCGCGCTTCGCCGAAAAGGTACGCCCCAAACTGCTCTAGTTACTTCATTCATCATTTACATCTTTATTATGTTTTTCTCTCAATTTATGATGTTTTAATACACCAAAAATTTATCTACTATTTGGGAAGTTTTAAATTTGTTGTTAAAATTATGTCTTAGCTTGACAAAATCTGGAAAGACGTGAGATGTGAGTAACAACACCAAGATAAAGCTTGTCAAGAGTTTAGTCCACTCCATTTTTCTCTATTCTACTGAAACATGGACCACAAAAGCAGCAGAAAGGAGAAAAATTTACACATTTGAAATGTGGTGTTGGAGTCCCAAGCTCCGAATCCCATGGACAGCTAGACGCACCAACGGGTCCATTCGTCAGGAGTTACACTTGAATAGGTTGACTCTGGCCAATGTCCGTATATGACGGATTCTTCAGTTCTTTGGACACGGTGTGCATGGCAATGAAGAGATTGCCTGGAATGACTGGTTGTGATCGGCAGCCTGGAGAGGAAGAGAGGGAAAGGAAGATCCCCACACGATGAACCAATTAAGTTAAGGCAGCAGCAGGCACCTCGGTAGTTGGAGCGCTACTCGGAGTAAGATTATAAATAAATGAATTGTTACAAAATGATGATGTTATTGTTTCTCCCCCAGGCCG
The DNA here is from genome assembly GCF_059751285.1 of Brachycentrus maculatus. NCBI lineage: Eukaryota > Metazoa > Arthropoda > Insecta > Trichoptera > Brachycentridae > Brachycentrus > Brachycentrus maculatus. Next base: position 332,725 of record NW_028280841.1, read on the forward strand.
TGCTGCGGACAGCGGCGGGGCGGCGGCGGCAGTGGGCGCCGTCACGCGCGGAGGTGCTGTGCTCGGCGGCGCGGCGCCCGCTGCACGCGCGGGTGCACCTGCCCGACGGCCACTTCCACTCTCTGCAGTTCCACCCGGCCGCCACCGCGCGCGACCTCGTGGCCATGCTGGCCGACAAGATCGGCCTCAGCCCCACCGCCACAGGTAACCTTGTCACTTTTAGGTTGTTGATTCAACAACACGTTATTGCATATAAATAACGTTTCTGAGAACCAGCTGGAATATCTTCCACCCTGTCACTTGAATTTCAAATGGTAATAAAATACAGTGAAACTCCTATTTAACGTTTTTTAATGGACTGAAAAAAGACAGAAATGGAGAGAAAATGCAAATGCAAATGTTTAAAAAAACTATTTTTAATTTATTACGGCTAAGGTATTAGTAACAGTTGTCTGCCTTCGTAGTATAGTGATTAGCGCGTTTGGCTGCCATACTGGAGGTCCCGAGTTTGATTCCCAAGGGGCTCAAAATAAGTGATTTTCACTATCATATTTATTTAATATCACCCTGGACTGGTATCTGAAGCGCAGGACTGGTCACCTCACCTTCATCCAATTAACGATATACATTTAAAAGTTTCATTTGAATGCCGCCAATGCTTGATAATAGATTTCAAGACCCTCAATGTACTATATTGTGATCTATCCATCCATTTGATACAGTAAACCCTTGGATATTGAGTTGATTTGCAATATGCACCGCCTATTTATAAATTATGGAACCTTTAAAAATATATTCCGGTTTATTGTATTGCGCTGTCGCATTGTCAAGCATGTGTGACACACGTATTTTGAATATATTCAATGTAAATTGTGGGAAAAATGTAAAAGCGGGTAGTAAGTATACTTAAATATATTGACATTGAAAAAATTACATGCGATTGGTGTACTACCATCACGCCGTTTCTCCGCAGGGGTAGGCAGAGAGGATGGAACGCCACACTCTTCTGTCCTGATATACACTCCTTCACATCCATACATCTAGTCATACATGCCCTCCGATTACGCAGACTTTTGACACCGCCAGATTTTAGGTTCTGATTGATCTGATCGTGCCAAGTCTTTTTCGGTCGTCCTCGTTCTGTTTTCCCTCTCACATTCGCCGCATATATTTTCTTAGTCATTCCCTCGTTATCCATTCGCTCCACATGTCCATACCACCGTAAAGAACTCATCCTAATCTTTTCAATTATTCCTTGTTTAGCCTTACATTCCTTTCTTATATCTTCGTTTTTAACTCTGTCGTACAATGATTTTCCACACATTTGTCTGAGGGAGCGCATTTCAACAGCGTATTAACAACATTGTATTAAGGATATTGTATTACAAAAATGTAATTATATTAAATAAATAAAATAAAATCAAAAACGGCAAAATAGAGGGTCGACGATGTGTATCATTTTTGTATAATTTTTGAAAAAAAAAAATCCTTGTTGTGCTTGCAGGGTTCTCCCTGTACGAGGTGTGCGGCGGAGGCGAGCGCAGCGTGCGCAGCGGGGAGCGCGCGGCGGACGTGCTGGCGCGCTGGGAGCGGGCGCCGCGCCGCGCGCCGCAGCTGCTGCTGCTCCGCAAGCACCTGTTCCTGCCCTCCGCGCCGCCCTGCGCCGCCGAGCTGCACCTGCTGCTGCACCAGCTCTTGCACCAGCTGCGCGCCGACCGCCTGCCCGTGTCGCACAACGAGGCGGTAACTATCTAACAACTAATCTTACTCGCTGTAACCGTTACTTAACCTGATCCGTTTCCACACCCGATGTTTGCTAATCACGAATTAGACTGCTGAGAATCAATATAACAACTTTAGTATACTTTCCCAAAGGTGTATGTTGGCTCTAATTTTTAAGTTCTGTTGTTAAGTTCAGATTTTTCAATAAAATTCACCAATACAATTTGATACAAAAAAAAGCTATTTTTAGTGAAAAATAGTAATACATTTTTTTGTAAAAACCTATTATTTTCGGCCTTACAGTGTCAAATTCGTCCAATAGGAATGCTGAAAGCAAATTGTTGAACCTTACATGAATATTTTTTCTACACTCAAAGTAGTGATAGGGACAATGAAAATAGAAAGATTACCAATTGATGCGCCTCGATAGTGAGGATGAGCCGATTTCACATGACGTTGACATATTCTTTTGAATGAAAATTTTCTATTTTTTTTTTCTTCAAATTGCACTTACTTTAAAATACAATGATTAAAGAAAATACTTGTTTTATACCACTTGAGTTTTATTAATGACTACATGTTTCAAAAGTTAAACTTCCAGCGGTATAAAACAAGTGTTTCTTTAATCATTGTAACATGTCTTACCACAAAGTTCATGCCGAAACAATAAATAAAATACTTAAAAATACATAAGTAAAGTGAATTGTGTACTGTGAACATCTATAATGGATATCCGAACGACTTCCGAATGTTTCACTACAAAAAATAGGCAAAAATATGCTTTTTTGTCAAAAATATTGTAATGTAAAATAATCCAGCACGGGAAAGTTTGACACTCATTTGACACTCATAATTGAGCAGCTTAGAGGTTAAAAAGGTTTTTTTGCAAAAAAACCTTCTTAGCAAACACATTTAAGAAAAAATCTCAGCACTAAAATGGTTGAATTTCTAAACTCAGTTCATAACAATCTGTTTGATTCCAGGTGATGATGGTGGCGCTGCAGGCGCAGGTGACGAGCGGCGACGCGGCGGAGGAGGGCGAGGCTGGCGGGGAGGGCGCGTGGGAGGCGCTGTACGCGGAGGCGGCGGCGCGCACACTGCCCGCGCGCCTGGCGGCCGGCCTGCCCGCGCCCGCCGTGCGCCAGCACCACCTGGCCCTGCGCGGCACGCCGCCCGCGCACGCCGCGCAGTCGCTGCTCAACCTGCTGCAGTCCTGGCCGCTGCACGCCGCCACCATATTCGACGTCATGGTAACGCACACATTTTACTTAACACTAGCTTTATAAGGGTGTGAGTGTCTCTCCACACTCGGTGCCAGTGCTTTCAACCCTGGACAATCCTCATCTAATGAAATCAAGCATTGAGTAGTGTAATCAATAATAATAATTATAGATTTTGATAATTTATATAGCGCCATTTTTGTAAAATACTACCTCAAGGGCGCTTCACTGTGGAAGAATTGGGGAAAAGAAGATGGTAGAAAAGATTTAGCAAACAAATCGCTCACTCAAGAACGTCATAAATCAAAAATTGTCAATTTTCAGTTGTGCATGTTTTCGGAATGCCCAGAAAATGCACTTTATTCTAGCAAAAGAGTCATATTTTTAACATATTTACCCGCTATAGGGCAGAAAGTGTTGTTTTTGCATTTTGAAGAAAAGGTATTGTTTAATTTATGTTTTAAATATACTAAATATTTTTCAAATGGAGAAAAAATCTTCAGGCTTTACCTTAAAAGATCTGTTGCACAGTAAAAAGTTCAGTAAGTGGCTTGATATTTAGTTTTAATACACATTATATTATATTTTTAAACTTCAAAAACGTTCTCCTGAAAAATCAAGTTTTTTGATTTATGACGTTCTTGAAAGGAGTGAGTGAAATGTATTTTGAGTTTTTTTCTAAAGATCATCTCACTCTCACTATTTTTAAACACTGGTGGCACTGGTAATAAACAGCAAAGGCACACTCGCTAAATTTAGTGCGCTGGTTGCAAGCTGATAAGATCATTTTGCCCATTGCAGTTGTTGTAGCCGATCCAAGCGTGAGACGTCTATCAACTAATTCGTTTGGAATACACAGCTCTTTTAGATACTCTAGAGCAGTGATTCCCAAAGTGGTCTATATCGACCCCCAGGGGTCTATGACAAGGGGTCTATGTTTTAATTTGAATTTAAAATATAAATGTGTAAAACCTAACATGTGTGGTTCAAAGTGAGTAACACTACATATACCGTCTGTCAAAAATACATTTGAAGTTTAATGAATTTGATAAAAATCAATATCAGGTAAGGCAAGGGGTCTACGAGATAAAAGAGTTTGGGAACCTCTGCTCTAGAGCCATATAATGTATTGATTTATACACGAGTAGACAGAGTTTATACTTAACCCTTTCGGGAAAGGGAAGAAGTGATCACTTGAATTAGTCTTATCACAAGTCGTAAGACCAGACTCCCTTAATCTTCTTTATCTATGTTGGGATGTCAAAATGTAAAATCCTTAAAGGTTTGTTGACGTCCCAAAGAAAGTAACTCCTAAGTGGAAGAACCCAAATGTGTGAATAAGAATTTGGACACACCCAACATGTATACTTTGTTTGCAGCAATCGTTCACGAGCAACTGGCCGCGCTCGCTGTGGCTGGCGGTGGGCGCGCGCGGCCTGCAGCTGCTGCGGCCGCGCGCGCGCCTGCCGCTGTGCTGCTACGAGTACGAGAGCCTGCTCTCCCACTCGCCCGCGCCCGACTGCCTGCTGCTGGTCACGGCCGCCGGCTCCAAGCACTCCAAGGTCATCCTCACCACGCAGCAGGTCAGAATATTGCCCTCAAAATCTTGCATCTCTCTCTTCTTAATGTCGACGGACCTCATGCTGATTATTTAGTATTTACAACCATATTACTCAAAATTATGTTGTCTTAATACAAATTTTGGTTTCATGAATTGATTCGGAAGCCACTTACATGTGGTAATATCTACCATTTATAATTTAAGTATTATGTATTTGGTAAATACCACTATTTCTTAAAATCTATTGTGACACGTGTTTTTCGAGGCATTCTGCATCATGTTTATAGATTTTTTGTAAAAGTAGTATTTAACTTAAATTTAAATCAAATTTTGGTGGTAGAGCCTTTGCTATGTCCCGCAGCATCAAACAACTTACTCTGGATCTGAGACCAATCTAGAATTCTGCTGAGTTTGGATCTAAGCTCAAGTTCTACCTTATTCCGGATCTCTTATCTTAAGTAACCAGATTAAATCTACGTTTTCACTTTCACTTTTACCTGTAGACATTCATTGGATTGTGTAACTATCCATTGTATATGTAAATATCAAATTGTATGAATGGAAAATTGCAAAAACTTAAAATGCGTAAATTATAATGCATCCTTGACGTGATTTCTCACAGCGCTATATAAATTGGCCATATTCATTATTCGGAATTCATTTAAAAACTACATTTTGTAATTAAGTATGTACTGTGATTTTACTCAGCAGTCAGCATGTATTTAGTTCACCAGACTCCAATATCCGTAACATTACGGCTGTCCAAACTCAAAACACAGTAAGGGACATTTTTTTTGTAGTATGTTTTTTTTGCATTTTTGGACCAAGTAGATTCTACGTCCAAAAATGCAAAAAAAAACCTAATACAAAAAAATGTCCCTTACTGTGTTTTAAGTTTGGACAGCCGATTTGTCATTCTATAATACAGCCCAATATATTATTAATATAATATAATATATTTTTCAGGCTTTCCAGATATCCACCCTGATCCAGGAGTACGTGGAGGCGCTCAGCCCGCCCCCCGCCGCGGCCCCGGCGCGCCCCCTCTCCTCCCTGCAGCCACCGCACCCCATACCGGCGTAAATCTATGTTCTATCGCAGTTACCACACATCATCACCGCGTCAAACTCTAAAATACCATCAAGTTTATACCAACAGATGGGTATTTCAACTGGTCAGAGTCTTTGTGTTTATTATTTAGGAAATGTATGTGTATATATGATGAAAAATACAATAGTTTTTATTATTTATTTAACGTAACTTTTTACGCTAATTTATGGTTTATCAGACCTAAGTCTGTGATGTCTTTTATCATCACTTTAAAATTATTTGTGTTCACAATGTTTTGACGGTGTCCTAATTTTTATTGATGAATTTGTTCCATTCAGGAGTTATTCATATCAAGATTTTTACTGTACTCTTTTATATGGAGAAGTCTGTTCATCAAGGTTTCTGCTAATAATATATTTTTAAATTTACTAATTTCATCCATAGATGTTGCATAATTTTACTTGAAAAATGCAGCTAATCTTTTCAATTGAAGCATATATATACAACTGTGTGCATATATATACAAATATATATAAATTTAGTGATGTGGTTATCAATCATGGGTAGGATGGTAATATTACACAGTGTATGAAGTGATTACTTTACACAGTGTATGAAGTGATTACTTAAATCGACCAATGACAGGTTGTGAGCCCTGTAACTGCCCAGACTTCTATATTCCCATCTCGATAGACAATTTTATCTATGAGATATCAATAAAAATCTTCATATAAATGTGTTCATTTGTTTTTCTTTTAATGAAAATGTTTTAATTTCTTTAGTTCTTTTTTTTTACAATGCCAAAGTAAATTAATTCGAAAACAATGAAAATATCACTGCCAGTGGATTAATATATACACGTGTTATCAGTTTATCAAATGCATTTTTAAAACACTTTAATATAATCTAATCTACTATATGTAGCATAATTAGATACTTCTAAAAACCAATATTTTGATGAGTAATTAATATTAAAATATTTTATATTAATCTAGAATTATTGCCAATTGACTTAAAAATAACAATAATGATTCAAGTTAATGAATTTTTCAAACCAATTGACATTATTATAAAAATTTGTTGCCATATTGCAGAAATGTTATTTGACAATTGGGAAAAAAGGCCAGTTTTTTTTTACAGATCAATGTAAAATTAATTTATTGAGAAACTCCCGATAAATGCTTATCATCACAATAAAAATTAGAGTTAAAATAATGTTTTTTTTTACAATTTATCGAGTCTTACCTTATATTTTTGACATAAACTTGTCATAGATAAAGTGTGTTTAATCTTTAACAGATCAATAGACAAGCAAATACACCAGAGACAATTTATAAAATATCGCTCAGGTGTGTATAGATGTAAATTATCATTGAAAATCTCATTCAACATAAGGAATGGCGACTACGTTTTTTATCAACGTTTGATAAGGGGAGTAATTTACTAGAAAATATGATGCTGGAGGAGGGTAGGATACAAGGGGTGAGGACCGGCCTAATATAATTGAGACTTTTTTTCACAAGATCAAATTTTAAAGGCAGTTGTGAACACGATAAAAAAAAATTCCCAAAATGGTATTTATATGTATGTACACCAGTAATGGGCAATTGAATAAAAAATAATCAAAATCAACACCACTTCTTCATAAGAAGCATAAGTAGCTTGTACTTTCGCCCTTATATGCGAAAACTCAATATCATATTTACGTGACAGCCTTTTTTTAGTAATTTTACATGCCAACTGCGGCAAAAGAGTTAAAGCTTCCAATTAATGTACAAAATAATATTTTTTATTATGAAAATATTCAAAAGTTGCCTATACTAATGTGCTATGTTTTTTTGTGATTTTTAAGAATTTATTACATATAAATTTTACTAAATATACATTTGTATATATGAAGCTTGAAAAACAATTTACACATATTGTTATTATATAACTGTATTGATTTTTTGATGCCCCATTTTATTCATTGACTTAATGTATGAAATCAATTTATGAGAATTGTGAAATGTGTAATTTTTTCGGTTGTGACAAATTAGCAAAAATCAAGTTGCTAATGTCAAATATTGCTTAAAATAATGTATTAAATATTGAGCTATATCCCCAAAAGATCGTTGTTTTGTTAAAACTGTCAAATTTTCAAAACTCACCTAACCTTACTTTACCTAACCTAACCTAACTAGCCACGTAGACTACATGACAATGGAATTTTTGTAATGATGATTTTCAGATAACGTGTTTATTTGATAAAAAAACTCAGTAAAGCATCAATTTTTTTAAATGATTGATGCTTAATAATTTAATAGGACAGGATTTGAAGATATTCATGCAAATTGACATGTCGGGCAGTTGTTGATTGGTCTCGTTAAGAGAAATAGACTGTTTTTTTTTCACCATCTAAACTAAAGTGCAGGTGACGTGGATTTATTTTGAATTATAGAAATTTTGAATGTTTTTTACATGTATATTATAAAATGATATTGCAAAATTATCTTTATTAAAGTCAAGTACTTTCAGCTCATATCTGCATCCATCGGTACATAGGGCATTGCATGGATTTGACATGTGTTGATTGAAAAGTCAATTTTATAAATGCACGGTGATCAATCCTGCGCTCTAAATACCAAAGTATTTAGAGCGCAGGTCTAAATAGATCAAAATCTAGGAGTGAGACATGTCCATGTGAAAAAACTCACGGTGATGAACACACTGCTATATAGAAAGACAATGAAGGATAATAAAATGAGGTAGGAAAAGAAAAACAGCAACAACCACTTGGGAAATTTATTTTTATATTTGTTAATTATGTACCATAATATTACCCTTCCTAATTGTAATTAATGATTTCAATTGGACTCGAACAATCGAGTGCAGTGCTCTATGCATTCTTAGATACTAACTCAAAGAAAGATGGAGACATGTTTCAAATTTATTCCTTAAGATATATGTAGCTATAAAAATTTTGTTTGGTGAATTTTGCTAGCAACCACCGACGGTCTTTTGTGGGATATATTCAATTACATAGGTCATAGGTAGGTACTCAAATTAACCAATATTTAAAATCGAATGAGGCGATTTTTCGACGCAGTACATTGGATTAGATTGTAGAATTAGTTTATAAGCTGTACGCGAGTATGTATCTCTGTTGATTATGCAAATATATAATTATTATTACCTGCGTGTAAAATTGTATACATATAATTATACATACGTAATAAAGCGTGTGGGCGAGTAGAGGATATAGCTCTGGGGTATGATTTAGACTGAAACAGAAGTACTGGAAGTGTGTTTTAATTTTAGATTAGGCCAAATTTAAATCGAATCAATTTTAAAATATTCTCTTAATACAATATCAGTGGGATTTCTGAATTCACCGCTCATTGCTCATTTGCAAAATTAATGTCACAATTCAAAATTTGTGACTTTTCAGGAGACACATTAGAAGCGCCATAACTATAGCGCCATTTTGTTTGATTGATGTTGCTATACTATTTTAGAATAATTTAATATTCAATAATGTATGATGAAATATTCAATGATAACTTAATAGCCGTGTTTGTTTGTTTTTCATTTCAAAACGCTACTTACATCGATTGCCACAACCTAAATCAGTTGTGACTTTTACGCAAATCAAGTATGTATTATTTTTTATACTTATTTTCAAAAGAACTATTTTTGTTTTTATCACAATAGGTAAGTTATCTGTTCGTGCGATAATTTAAAAATAAAAACTTATAAATATGTCTACCATTCATACTTTTTTTTATAATAAATAAATGCTTCCAATAAGATTCCATTTCTAGTTAAATTACAAAGAAAATAAAATCGTCTCTCTAGACTTTAATCTCAGTCTTATTTTATATTAAAACAACCTCAAAGAACATCACTTTTTTATAGATTTTACATTAATGTTGTTTTTGACATGTGCTTTTTTTTAAAACTATATTCTAACCTTGTATATAAGAATGTAAGTATTTTTCTTATTATTATTACTCCGTGTTTACGTTCTTATATATAAAACTGTGAATAAAACACCTATTCTGTGTTTCAACGAGGTCTTCTATATTTTCAGTCACTGTACTGTTTGACTCCATGTTACAACGATCTGTTTCAAATTTTGAACAAATGCAAGTTATGTAAAGCTGGAATAAAGAACTGTTCTTCATACAATCCCAATTCAAATTCAGAGTTCATAACATTTTTTAAATTTATTTAGATTGTGTATTTTTTTATTGTAACATAGTTATTTGGGTTAATGACTACTGAATTTCTCAAAATTGTCACGATGAGTGATGCTTGTCTGCATTCTTTCCAGATTTAGAATGGAATAGAGTATGATAAACCTCCTGAATGATGAATAAATAATAATTGATAAAATTTTATTAGAATATTTATAATTTTATTGTATGTTTGCACTTCAGCATCTTTTTAACAGTATTTTTTTCACCTGTCGTGCCATTCGCACATCTCTCCAATATTTTTGACCACATTGTAGTCATTAGATCATTTTAATGATGTTTGCTGTAATACAATGTAAAATATCTTTAGTAACTTTACTTTTTTCATGTCAAACATTTATATTTCCAATTATTCTATTGGAAAGCCAAAGAGAAAATATGCGCAATTTCTCTTCAAAAATCATCCATCAATGCGATTCCATTATGTATTTAGGACATTTAATTTCTGTATGTAATTTTCGACATAATCGAGAGAAGTTTAGTCAAATAGTTAATGAATTTGTGATATTTACCAAATGAAAGAAATCGGTTGCATTTTTATTCAATGCCCCCTAGTCAAAATGGCCATCACATAGAATATAATCCAAAAAGCTTTGGACTCGGCTATGACAATGTTCGTTTATAATAATGTTAATTTAGTACCAATATTTATTCAATGTATACAATATATATCTAAGTTTAATGTGAAAATCTGTGTGCAAATATATCTATTATATCCATAGCTAGAAATGAATAATGACATATGTATCTTTCTTATAACTAAGTTATACAAATTAAGTCTTAAAGATCTGTACATATTTTAGAAATACTCTTTTATGTATAGTATTGAATGCTTTTCATTTGTGATAATTTTTTTATGTTTTACAAACCAAATTAAATGTATGTATACTATGCAAAAGCGATTTTTCTTTCTCTTGTGAGTGCCAGCACTTAATAGATAACCGGTTCTCTCAAAAACTTTTTAGATGGCACTAACATTTACAAATTTCTTACTTCTTTAAATACTCTTTTCAATTGAGGCATTGATATTACGTTAAAAATAATATCCATAAAAATTATGACATGTGAAATATGTTTTTTGAGGGAGAAGGGATGCTTAGTGACCCACCTTTCTCTGAATTGCCTCACAAAATAATAACGAAGGTTGGCCATTCCTGCGCTACTATTGCTCTTTTTGCTATTAAAACTATGAAGAGAATACATTTTTACTAGTTACGCTAAATGTAACTACTTTCATGGCTAATTATTTTCTTAAACACTTTGACGCATAAAAAAGTAGCAACTTTTGAAAATATACAATCCATAGAAATCTCAAAAGATTTCAAGTTAAATTCAAATCATATCAGTGTTGCTTGCTGTATAAAAGACCTTATAATATTTTTAATCCCTCTGAGATGTCTCACTTTATTGCCATCTGAAAAGCCAATAGCAAAGACTTAGTTGTTCAACAAATATGTTATTCCGTGTAAAAATAATGAATTTTAATAAAAATGTACGATAAACTGTAGTTTTTAACAGTGAATTCAAACCAATGTACTTAATCTTAATGACTTCAATACGCTTTCTTCTTTAAATGACAAAGTTTATATAAGGATGTATCAACATTATCTCATAGATAGGCTTCAATATATATCTGAATCTGTGTAATATTAGATTTTGTCGAGACTTTCATAAGATAATACGTTGTGAAGTCTGGTGAAGATGGTCATCTGATGAAGTGTATCCCTTGAATATTATTTATTAATTAATATTATAGAAATTTCATTTTTGTATGAATATTGAAATTGTATAAAATATGACATGTATAACAATGTAAAATAAAATTATGCCAAATTATTTTGCGTTATTATTTCTTGCATACCCTTCAACTGAAGCCATTATAAAAAAAACATAATTTTGATTTTTTCGTATAGAAAAATGCGAATTCCGTTTTTAATTAAAATAACGAAATACATAATATTACACAGAAAACACCTATGCATTTTTAAAACTAGAATGGAAAAAAATCAATATTTATGAAAAATTTGCAGTCAAATTTTTTATTTTTAAATATAAAGTGGCAACACTGGAGAAATGTTTTGAATAGTTTAAAATGAGAAAGACTAAGAAATTATAGGCACATTTACATGTACCTATAATTTTTTGTGAGGAATTAAGAGATAAGGCGTAGGACGCAGAAAATCTTGGTTACAACTGTCATCAAAAAAAGGCGATTCAGTTGGCTTGGCCTGTACTCTGCATGCCTACCGAGAGCCTTAATCAAGCTTGCCTCTTTTACAAGGCATCAGGTTCGCGCCGCCCAGGATGACCACTCCTGACAATTCATCGGCAGCTCTTGTCTGAACTTCGGGACACGGACCTGACTTGGGAGGATGCAAGGAAGCTGGCAGCCAATAGAAAAGCCTGGAGACAGTTTGTGGACTCAATATGCTCCAAAAAGGGTGTAGATATGGTTTAATAATAATATTTTTTATCTCATAAACTCCACAAAAATGGGTTAGTTCTATTCTCATCCCCTCTATCCTGTCCTTATCCAGTTCAAATCATCATATTCTAGAATAAATCACTACAGACACATGTGTCTGTAGTGAAACTTATAGGGAAAGCGGGTAACTTGATGAGGGTTGAGGACATTTAAAAAAAAAAATGATGTTGTTTTTTTTTAATGAGGACTAATTTTAACATAATTAGTGAACATGGACTATATATTAGTGCAATTTTAACTGTTGGGAAAATGTAAAAACAAAAGATTAAAAACATTTTTTGACCTTAAAAGAAAAGCTTTACATGATTTTTGATGTAAAGAGAATATTATAAATACGAAACAGTGAAAAGAAACGCATAAATTTATTAAACTTATATTTATTTACAATTAAATTATCCTAAATTACATATTTAAAAAATACATCGTGGAACGAATAAAAAGTCTTCAAGATGGTGCATTAAATGATTGCAATAATTTAAAACCGAGGAAAATTAGATCAAAGTACAGCAGTCAACATCCTAAAATGTACGATTTAATAAGGATATTTATATTGCTCCATATAAAAATACATAACTATTTGGATCTAAAGTTCTCTGTATTGTGATACAGGGTAACAAGATAGATAAAGTAATTAATTTCCCATTAATCCGAGATAGTCATCCATGAGCGTTCCTATTGCAAACTGAAAATAAAAAAATATCATTACATATTTACAAATTATATGTTTTTGCCATTATATTAAAATTGGTTGTTTTAGAATAATTAATTAGTCTGTAAATGCATCAAGGACAATAATGACAATGGCAATGTATCGTGGGTTCAATCCTCGTGTATTGCAAAATAAATTCATTTGCAGACAATGCTCAAGAAAAGGGGCTCGGCAATTTTAAAACAAGTAAATAAAATGGTGGCAGACACAGATTGGATTCATCTGTTTAACTTACAATTCCCGTGGCATCGACTCTCGTCCCCACAATCTTAAGTCTGATCTCATCTTCCGCTTGGATCACCACATCCTCCTCTTTGGTCATATAACACGGCGGATTCTGATTTGGACAGAATTGCATATCTGCGGGGATCGACTGTAAAACAATAACCGACAATAATATATTATCAACAGCACCCAGATATAAAGTTATTGACTAAGTAGTTATTTTGATGCGCAACGTACATGATGTGAAATAAAGCAGGAAAGGGGACCGATTTCAGCAAACATTCCAACCTGCAAAGAAAAAATTTTACTTGAATTGCAAAAAAAACAAGTAGAACTGAACTCATTTAAAATATAATTGACTCGGTTAGGATATGCGGTATGCCTAGATGTGAATTACCAACGAGTAATTCTTAATGGTGTAAAGGATTAATTGGGATGCGAACCTTGTTGACTTGTGTGACTATAGCATCCAGCACTTCTCCTTTGAATGGTCGGAACACAATGGCTTTGTACTTCACGGGATACACAACGAACCCCTGTCCGGGTTGGATTAGTCCGGCCCCAATATTGTCTATTGAAGTCACAGCTATCACAAAACCATACCTATAAAAAATTATGTATATTTAATAAAGGTTGGGTTATTTATTTTAAATTTAATAATTATTTTAGCTAAAAGGGACATTTTAAGAGCAACCCATACACATCTATTGATTAAAAATTAAAAAAATGCCAGCTTCAGCTTCAATATTGAAATACATAATAATTGTATCCATAACATTACATGTAACTGCCTAGATTTAATTCGAATTTACAAACTGAAAAACATCTAGTAAACAATACTAAGCACCTAAAATATATACAAAATTAGTAAAAATTTACTACGCTTGCTTTCCGTCTATTCTTACAGTATGAATTTATTTGATATAATGGAAAATTTATTTATTCGCTACTAAATAGTGTTAATATTGCTCAAAAATCCATCATGAAAATTATCATTAAAGATCCAAAACAGACTTCCGAGGAGAAAATATACTAAATACAACTCATGACAGTAAAAAACCTGTACTCTAAAACAATCCCCACATATGCATTAAAAAATTATTCACACACTATTGTGTGAATTATATTTCTTATATTTAAGAAAACACCTCCAAATGACACACAAATCATTGATGACACGCTGAAAGAAAATATTCATAGAATGACAATATCAAAAATGCAGAAACACATCAAACAAAACCAAACATGTACATACCAAGTTTGATGAAAACAACTTTGAGTTTTACTCAATAAACCTACTCCCATTATCCATAAAGTTATTAAAAGAACTATTAATATTTGAATAATGGAGATATAAAATAGATTATATCGCCCATCCATCAAATCAATGATTGCATGACTCATGCTAGACAAATAGCTAATGAAAATTTTACCAAACAAGAATTGTTAAATGAGCCCTTGGCAAGAAAAAACCCAGTGAAGATATATTATTTAAATTTGTGAATATGTGTATGATAAAATAAATTAATTAGATACATGTTACTGGAGATTGCTTTGTCTGAATGTACGTCAAAATAATCTGGCACCGATTTAACGAAGCAATATCATATGTACTATTTGATACGGATATTAATATAAGAAGCTGCAAAATCAAATGCATTACTCACTTTCCTGTGCAAGTTCCTTCAACTTCAGAATACAATTTTTGCTTTACAGTTTCCAAAAGTTGGAGACCGAAATACCTTGGATGCAATAATATCTCATGCTCAAGTGATATCTGCAAAGAGAAACGGTATAATAACGAAAATATATCACATAACCTAACATTGCTCATATCGAAATTAAGCTATAAATACAAAAACAATAAATAAAAAATTGCAAATATGCTTGGTAAGCTAGGACATTTGTAAGTTATCATTTAAAATAATTTAAAATTGAAGTTTTTAATCACTTTTCAAATTACATGTTTTAAAATGCCTCAATTTTTGTAATCACCGGAAACTTAAATTAGCTTATATTAGAAAAAAACTTACATGGAAAAACATTTTATCAATTTGTATAGCTGAACAGATGCAACAAAATAAACATTCAATAACTAATTTGTGCCAATCATTTGTGAATTATAAAAAATGAAAAATGCACCGAATACACAACGCACCAAGCTTATTTGAAAGATGACAGCCATAGATACCATAGATTGATGACGTATATTTGACAGTTGTCATGAAAAATATAACCATATTGAAAATACTTTACAGTTAGTACCTACAAAAAAATAAAAGTAATGATTGGAAATGCAAAAATAAAATAGGAATTGCATTGAAAAAAATAGGTAAGGGTTTTTTTATAAATATTACTGAATAATCTACACTTTCCAAATATTTTTCATTTGTAATCTTTTTATTTCGAAAACGAGTTTTTGTTGTTATTTATAAAGATACCTAAATATATAGTATTTAAATAACTAGAATTCATTTATTCACATGCTTATCACAAATTAAAAATAATGTACAACACAATACGGGAATTGCACGAGTGACGTAGGAATAAGGGGGGGAGAGGAGATTTTGTGCTTAATTATTTTCCTAACATTAGAAGGAGAAGAAGAGGTTTCATTGAATTAATTATTTTCAGTTTTTTGACACAATGATTTCATGATTTGTTTTTATCAAGGGGGTTTCCTTTCCAGTTCATGTAAAAAATATTGAAATTGTGTTAAAAATCTTCAAAATTAATATCCGGATGTTAAAATTATTGGTCACTTCCATTCTTTAAAAAATATATACAACAAAAAAATACAATTTTACCTAATGCTAAGGACTAGATTTTACAATTTTTGGAAACGCTAGGATAATCTAAATGCAAAACATTTATTCCCGCTACATATTATTAAATAGGTGCCTGAGGCGAATACTGGGTATAAAGTGGTATGACTTCATGGTTGAGTTCTTCTCCTCACATCGTCAGGAATGACGATGTGAGGAGAAGAACTCAAAAGCCCTTCATACTGGAAGTCAGTAAGAGGAGAAGGTGGACATGGTTGGGACGTGTCCTTAGAATGCCACCTGAGAGCATCAACCCCTCATGTCTCTTTTTCCAACCCTGAGGATTCCGGCGCCCCGGAATGCCGCTGACGACCATTCACCGACTATACTCAGCGGAACTTCGAGACACCGGACTGACCTGGGAGGAAGCCAAGGAGATGGCGCCTGACTTGGAGACGTCTCGTGTTGGCCATATGCTCCACCTAGGGAGCGAATACGGAAGAAGAAGAAGACATATTATTTTACTTAAGCCTTCTTCTTGTTTCTAATATCAAACAAAGGCCTCCCTCTTGGATTTTCACAGTTGTCTATTAGATGCGACTCTCTTCCAGTGCAGGCTCACCACTTTCTTAATGTCAACGGACCATCTTGTCTGGGGCCTACCCACGCTTCTGCGTCCTGTTCCATTTTCAAACGTCTGTCCTCAGACATACGTGTTACATGACCTGCCCAGTTCCACGATTCTTCGAGCCACACCTGTTACCTTGGTCTTTTCCCATATCCGAACATTCGGTTTTCAGTCCCTAAGGGATATGTTTAGCACCCTTCTCTCCATTGGTCTTTGTGTTACCCAGTGTTTATATATGATTAGTTTTGCTAGGGTAAATGTCTCAAATTCATCCATATGCGAGCACTGGGAGTACACATGCATCGAATGTTTTCCTCTTCAGATGGATGGGAATGATAATGAGATTAAAGGGGATTTTAGGGCATTTGATAATTTACCAGATGCAGCCCATCCTTAAGCTCTTCACCTTTCCATATTATCTCTTCCCAGTTTGGCAGTGTGACCCAGCTATATATGCTTAATTTTATACTTTTTTTTTCACAAAAAGGGACTAAAAAAATTGGGATTTAAAATAAAAACAACATATTATACAATTTATATATTTAATGAATATAAGAAGCAAATTTAATTATTGCATTTTTTTACAGATTATGGTACAATCCAAGAAAATAATTATAAGACTGTATATAAGAAAAAATTTTAATGATTATTATTTCAATCAAGGTATAAAAATATATAATGTAAGTAGGTAACTTTTTGCAAATAATCAGTGAAAAAAACTTTAAATAATTTTTAATCATTTCATTCTTCAAATAAAATAAAATGTGTTTTAATGATTTGCCAGAGAAATTCATAGCTAAAACAAGGACAAACTTAAATTTAATGGAATACTTCTGCGGCAAAGAACACAGTGGGCAAAATATATTTTTTTAATCCAACTTAAACTCGAAACAATTCTAAATTAAATTTACAAATGGGTGAAACAAAACAGGAAAATTTTGCAGTCTCACTCACACATTACAAGCATATCCAATGAATTTAATTTAGAATATTGAAAGAATGTATTTTATTACATTTCACACACATTCGGCTTCGTTACAAGGTTTTCATTATTAGGTGTTCTATTGCAAAAAACTGTTGAAAAGATTTTGAAACCAAAAATTTAATTAACAAATATATGTATCATTCAAATGGGATTTTTTTCTCATCCATCCCAGTGAATTGGGTATGCTGTAGCTTTAAAATCATATGTACCTACATACACATATAATTTTTAGAGCATTGAATAGAATTATTACCAACGTGTTACATGTACTCCATTCTAAATTCCACTTCCTTATAATTTAACATGTTTTTAGAAAACCTACATCACTTTCTTTATACAAACTAAAAGGCAATTTTATTGCTAATTACAGAACGCTGTTTGACAAATGAACGACTAGTGAACTAACAACTTAATTACAGTATTGGTAATTTTTAAATCATACTATGAAAATATTGCTTTAAGAAATTTTCACTTTGTTTTTCAGGTAAATTTTGGTGATTATAGGTTCCAATTTTTATATTAAAAAGATGTGAATACTATTCAAAGTGCAAAATTCATAAATTTAATGATAAAATACACATTTATGTGATACAACCATATCAAACGAAAATCTCATTTTTCTTCTAACTCTTTTCCACAACTGATGGTGCATAGGGCACTGCATCGCACCAACACGCTGACATCTTGATCATCAATTATACAAAGGTAAGGTGATCAGTCTTGCTTATCGTGATTTAATTCATTCTTTATAGCTGCATTGTTATCAAATCATTCCAGGATTATTCCATGTATAAAAATAATACACCCATTTCATAGTGCACTGGTTAGTGCATTTATACTTTAGGTTCCAGGTTCAATTCCAAGAGGGGATAAAATATATTGCAATGAATTTTTACTGCAATTTAATATCACTCTAGGCTGGTATCTGTAGTCCACGACTGATCACGTAATTAACAATTAAGATAACACTACCTTGATACGATGCAGTACCCTATGCATCATTTGGTTAATTCTTATTGTACATTCTTGTTTTAACCCTTTAACCTGTGTAAGGGTTAAGAAAAGGGCTTTGGTTCTTATCCTTCAAAATTGATTTTGAGAGAATGATATAACTTCAACTTATCAAATGGAAATTCTCAAATCATGGCATATTGTACTTTTTTTTAATAAATATTTCCACACTTAAATTTTTTGAACTTAGAGTAATATATGTATTCATTTCGCATTTCCTTTTGACATTATATACATCGGTAATGAAAAGAGCGTTTAAAATTACATATATTATAAAAAATACATACATATGCATTAACAAACTTAAAAATCATAATTATGTACATTGAAAATATACCGGGAGATAAAAATTCACACATGCAACATTTTAATATTAAATATTCTTAAAATACAAATAAAATTGTTAAAAAACATCGTTCAACACCAAAAAGCAATTATAAAAAAAAAAATAAAAAAATTTTGGTGCAAAATTAGAATAAACAAATCTGTATAATGCTGGGTATGTCACTTGAACAGCGAGATGCACATTGAACAATGGAGCGCAAACTGTGTGCGCACAGAGTAACGACCTCAATATGTAATACTTCTATCAACTTTACATGGCCATCTAACACCTGATCTCAACAGCTATCTATGGTAAATTCCATAGAATAATATGGAAGATACTATATTACACTATGTTGATAGTACTCGACATGTATATTTTTGTTAAATACAATTCTATATTTTGACGACTTCTATGGAACGTTCCATGTAAATCAAAGATTTACTTTCGGGATTAGTTCACAAATAAGATTACCAAGTAAATTTAAAAAAAATATGTTATTCAGAGAATGCTGTTCATAATCGATACCTAATATACATATATAGTTGCCAAATCATGTTAAAAAAAAAAAATCATTTTGGTAGTATTTGACACAACCAAAAACTTATACATACCGCAAAAAATGCATCAAATTAACAATACCATTATTTTCCACTATGAATGTACTTTACAATTTGAATGTACCTTATAAGAAGCCAATATTTTGGCAATCTAGATTTATATAGGTGAATTAATGTTTTTATTTGATGGTTTACACAGCTAGGGTATGCCACAACAATATCATGCAAGACCTACGTGTATTTATTCAATTGTGTGTTCATGATTACAAGACACTAAGGAATAGGATTTTAAATATAGATTTAAAGACATGACAAAGCTCTGTTTACTCTCCATATATGTACACAATAACTTTCAATTTCAAAGCGACATAACATTTGAATAAGCAAATATATTTTTATTTTATTTTTAATATATGATGGAAAGAAACAATGAACTAGTAAAATTTAAACCTATCCGCGAATGAGGTCTTTAAATATAAAAAAAAATGTTTTACAATATCATATATTAACGATAAATTAACAAATATTGTTGATAAAATATGATCGAAATTGATTAATGTGATCAGATGTGATTACATACAGATTACGTATACAATCACTAAGAAACTATGGAAAGATGTCCACAGAGATCAAGTTATTTTTTAAATATATTTAACACCCATTGCTCCTTTGGAATTTGTAATTATTTCTTAAGAATAAGTTTCCTCATACATTTTTTACAGGTCATATTACAATTTTATATTCCCACCGATTTAAAATATATTGTATTTAACTCATTACAACTTTGTAGTTTTGGTTCTTCAAATGTTATGGCAGCATTTGTTACACTTTACTTATCTCTTACAAATTAGTTTTATATTGGAAAAAAACAGTCACACAAACAAATATAACATATAGTTTACTAACGAATATCTTACGTATAATAAAAGGTTAGTTTATTTCAAAGCTAATATTGAAAATTTTTGAGTAGAGTCTAATAATACTAAAATGTTAATATTTTACAAGGATAAAAAATCAGATAATTAACCTTTTTTAAAAATTATTTATAGATTTCATTTAGCCAAAAGTAATTGCATGATATTTCAAATCTAATAGATGTTCAATTGAGAGTAATGTATTTGGGATTAGTAAATGGAATACTAAATAAAATTAAACAATGTTTAACATAATATTACATAAAAACTAATAACGTAATATTAAAAAAATAGGCAGTGATTAGGCAGGAATGAATTGAGTTCCACAAAATTATCTTTGTACCGCTTTTAATGGAGAATATTACAAGAGTTGCATATTTGTATTTATTAGACATCCAAACTGTGTTCGAAACAGTGAAAAAATAATAACGTTCTGCATAAAGGTATTTCATGTTACCAATGACACCTCCCGCGTTATGATAGTTTCCACAGAAAATTTATCAATGATGATACTTGAGTGAGATCAAATAGAAAGTATACTGTATGAATGGGTTCAAGTTTTGCATATTTAGAAATATCGGAATATATTTATGCAGTAGGAATATTGCGTTAAATTTAACACACACTATATAAAAAGGAATTTTATTCCAGGTATTGCATTATAAGTTATCATATTATATTATAAATAAAACACTTGCTTTTTACCACTTGAACATATTACATACAACTAGTTTCAGAAGCTAGACATGCTTCCATCTGTGGGTTTAAATATAAACTAGTCAGAGCAATATAATAAATAATAAATCATATCTCAAGTGGTAAAAAACAAGTGTTTTATTCATAATTTAATCATGTCTTACGACAAAGTGAATGCAGAAATAATAAATAATACAAGTTATCATTTATCCTTTGCTCCAGGGAATACATAAGCTTAAACAAGTAAGGGTACGCAACCCCAAGTGTCCTAGCCATTGATGTTATTTTGCTTTTCCCACCTATTACTCAATCTTATTTCCTTTCCCATAAAGCAGTAATGCCTTTCACTCCGAGTTTTGCAGCATCATCTGTTTTCCATATTCCATTCCTAGTGCAAGACTCACTTTGCTTTTAATATAGTAATTTTGTGTAATTTATATGGCGCCATTTTCGTAAAACACTACCTAAAGGGCGCTATATAACAAACGATCAATTTAATAACCCCTCAATTTGATGTAATGCCCTATACACCAAAAATATAAAATAAAAAAACTATAACTTCACCATTTTTTTATTAATCTACGACATATTACATCGTTGCGAGTATGTGTTTTATATTTTTTATTTACTGATGTCGTTAGAACTAGTGCAAAAAAGATTTTATATCACGCTTCCATCATTCTAGAAATTTGAATGCTAATAAAATAGTCAAGTAATATTCATAGATGGAAAAAAAAATTATAATAAGATATGAATTTAAAACTTAATTTAACAATGCGAAATTGATTATTTTTTTAAGTCACATTAATCTTTTGTTTACATACTTTTAGATTATGTTGAGAATAAGGAATATTATCGTGGAATTGATAATGCTATAGATTAAAACAATATATCATTAAATTGCCAGTAAATGATAGTGCACCTTTCATATCATAAGATAACACTTTACAAATTAGGTGGTGTCAGAATACAAAGCATAAAAAATATAACACATAATGACATTGCGAGTTATCTAATATGTTAAATTAAAAATGATCCCAGAAAACCAAAATTTCTAACTTGTACTAAACATCTCTTATGAAAATGTTTAAACAATTTTATTATAAATTATATTATGATTAACACAATCAATCAAAGCATGCCTGCTTTCAGAAGTTTAAGATCCTGTTCATTGAAGATTATAAATATTACTATAAATGGCACCAGACATAATTTAAGTTCATTTTATCTGTACTGACAAAACTCTCATTTCGTAAAGTTATGCATAGAAAACAACTATATATTCAAAGGATTTATTGAATATCAATTGTCATACAGTAAAAACTCCGTAATTCGGGATTGAAACGGCCGAAGTTTCAAAGCGACAAAAATATTTCAGATTGGCAAATTTTCTAAAGTAATTCGAATTTTTGGTTGATGAAATAACAGAAGCGCCGAACGCAATTGACAATTCAAATCAACTAAGAAATTAAATTTTAGTTTTCAAAAAAAATCTCTTCGCGCAATTTCATTTTCAATTTCAAGCCAAGCATTTTCTCTAGTAATAATTATCGGACATTTCCAAATCATCAACAACAAAAATATGTGAAAAATAAGAATTATCTTTATTTGAACTCAGTCAAGAAAATTTAGTCCATCCGCCTCCATAATATTGTGGTTGGCGCATTTAACTACCATGCTAGAGGGCCCTGGTTTAGTTCCCAAGAGATATTTTTCAATCTAATAATTATTTTGTATCACCTTGGACTGATATTTCAAGCGCAGGACTGATCACCTCACCTTTATGTAATTAACGAGCAAGATGGCAGTGTTTCTACGCAATGGCGTGACCTACGCAACATTGTATGTGGATAAGGGTTAGAAAAAGAAGAAATTGAATAAGCAAGCTTTTTCTGTATGATCTCGTAGCTCGTTACTATTGAAATAAAAATGGCATTGTATCATCCTAGCTCATATACATAAGTACAAATTTTAAAATAACTACATAAATTTGAATACTCCCCATTTTGGATTTCTAAACCTTATTGGTTGAGAATATATTATTTGGACATCTATAACAACAGTGGAATAGCTATAGTCAACAGCATATTTTATTTAGCAACCATTTCTTATGCAACATAGAGCTGAAAAATTGGCTATTGACTATAATTTAATAATGGATATATTTCCATTAATCTAACTACTAACTGAAGACATTGCACAAACAAATGAATTTTATTTCTGTCATCCACCATTGTATTTTGGCAAAATAATTTTGTACACTTAATATCACACAACCAAGATAGGGGAGAAACGTAAAATATACCGATCATAAACTGGAAAAGGTAGTGTTACTTTCCAGTTTTATTATATGGCCGCCAAATGTCCGGTGAATGACAATTGTTTATTTAAATTTCCCTTGGTAAATACCACTATTTCTTAAAATATATTGTAACCCATGTTTCAATTCATTTTGCATAATTTTCAAACACGATTTCACAAAAGATTTTAAGATTTTAGTGCTATTTACCAAGTAAATTTTAAATAAAAATATGGATAGATGTTACCACAAAATAACACATTTTTTATATTTTCTGATCATCAGAGCATGGTGAAATGAGGAATTGCATTTCGATGCGTTACTCACACGTATTTTTGCAAATGTCTCCAATTACCGGCAGTATGTGGTGGTTTTACGAGAGCCATCTTTTGGTGTTAGCGGCCGAGCGATCAACTGTTGTTGGGATGGACGGTGGCGTACACATTGGCGGTGGCCCGATCAGCGGCCTCCTTGACCCCTTTGAGCCCCGCGGCCAGCGTGGCTGGGGGGGCGGGCGGAGGGGGCGAGCTGGGGCGGGGGAACATGTTGCACAGAACGTGGTTGAACCCGAGCACCTGGAACCAGAGAGCAATTACTCAAAGCCTAGCCTAACCAATGTGATTTGTGGCCAAAGGCATTTTCAACCTAACCTAACCAATGTGACATGCGCCCAGATTAAAAATACTACAAGGCATTATAAATCTAATCTAATCTAACCAATATGACGTGTGTCCAAAGTACCTGATGAATATATGAAAAACTAACTAACCATCATGCCACTTCCCCGAAGGGGTTGGTAGAGAGAATAGAATGCCACACCAATCTGCACGTAATCTTCACGTTTTCCACATTTATGCATCTCCTCATACGTACCTGCCAATTATTCAGATTTCTGACCTGACCATCCAAAAGTATTTGAAATATTTGATCATGTCAAGTTTTCCTCGGTCTTCCTCCACTTCTATTACCAACCATATTGCCTTCATAAACTTGAACATATAACATTCTCTAAGATAAGTGCCATCTTCAAGATAAATATTACTTACCATGTGGTTGCAATTTTTCCGGAACCTATCGATGCCGAACGCCCGGATGGCCCTGGAGAATCCCATGACTTGCGAGTCCACCCAGGCGCTGCGAAGAGCTTCGCACTTCCCTCCGGCTGCCTCCCGGTACACCACGCGCTCCACCACACTCTGCGGAGAACAATGGAACTAGCGGTTAACCTTTCCCTTATGGTGCTAAAAAACTTTTGCGTGCAACGGTGATGTGTATTTTGTACACCATATGCATATGTATACATAAAGTACAGCACGCATGACACACTGAGAAACGTTTGTGTATTGGTGATTTCATCCCTGATTTTTTCAAAAATTATTTATTTTATTAAAATACCTTTATGTAATACGTAATTATATTACGGAGGAATAAAAAAATTCTGAGCCCGTATCTATATTTTATATTGTTATTCTCATTTTTAAAGTCGAGTTGTAGTAAATACATATCAACGGGAGGGGAAGATTAAATAATAAGTCACGGTGAAGCTACTAAAAATAATTCAGCAAGTAAGCTGAAAAATTGGTAGGTACTTACAAATTTCTATAATAAAAGAAATAAATCTTACCATAACTTTGGCGTACCCCAAATTTCTCGTATAGGTGATTAAAATTTTCTTTTTAGGATCCACAATGCTTTCTTCGACGATCTTCACAGATTTAGCATTAAAAAATCTAAAATAAAAACATAATTTAAATGAAGTCATTTTTAATTTCTTTTAAGTTTTGTTGTTGATTTTTGTGGCACATTTTATAAACTTTATAAAATAAAACTCAAACTTTGTTTTCAACCACTTTTTTGTTTTTTTTCTTCAACCGGTGTCGACAAGCACCTTGTCATCTTCAGGTATGAGTAAGTACATATCCATCCCTCAATGCGAGGTGATTGTCGAAACAGGTTGGAAAAAAGTGTTAAAAATAAAAGTTGTCAAAAACCAAGTGTAATGTTGTCCTGATCAGGATATTCTTAAAAATGTGGTTCAGACATAAGTCAATATTTTTTTTAATATATATTTTTTTATTTTTATATTTACCAAGCCAAGAACGATGTTATAATCTAATTAACTATAAAAAAAAAATATTTCAATAACGGTAAGGTAACTTTTTTATTACCTTTCCCCCCATTTTGGTACCCTGTTGGTTTTAGTAAGCAAACGTTTGGTGTGAAGTTTTCCCTCTTTAATTTCTCTGCTGACAACATCTTCTGACAGGACATGCTGACTGGCAACACCAAGAAAAAATATGTCATTAGTGGTGACCCAAATGTGACAAAAATATGCAAATGTATTTTAAAATGAGCAGAAATACATATTAATGACCTATTTTAATGCACAAAAGTAAAACATTATTTAAATTAGGCATTTTATATTTTTGGTTGTAAAGAAAATACTGAAAATACTGGTTGTAAAGAAGTTTAACTAAAGGGTCCGCCAAATAACTTTTTTTTTTTGAAAATGCTATAAAAAAAAAACTAACTAGCTTCGGCTGTGTGGCACGTAGCGCCGTCCTGTTGAAACCAAATGTTGCCAATATCCTCCTCTTCAATTTTTGTGAACAAAAATCCGTTCAACATGGCCTGATAACGATCGCCATTGACTGTAACGGCCACTCCTTGCTCATTTTCAAAGAAAAATGGCCCAATTATGCCTCTGGACCAAAATCCGCACCAAACAGTGACTCGTTTTGGGTGTACCGGCTTTTCAATGTATGCGTGCGGGTTTTCTGTGCCCCAAATACGACAATTTTGCTTGTTTACATACCCGCCAAGATCAAAATGAGCTTCATCCGAAAAGATGATTTTTTTGGCAAAATCGGCATCTTCTGTAAGTCGATCGCAGGCCCACTCAGCGAAGCGAAAACGCATTGGATGGTCAGTTGGCTTCAACTCCTGAACCAATTGGACTTTGTATGGCGTCATACCAAGGTCTTTATGCAAAATTCGTCTCAATGATGTCTCCGAAATGTTCAATTGTTGAGAACGACGGTGAATTGATGTTGATGGCGCTTCACGCACACTTTCTGCCACAACATCGATATTCTCGGGTGTACGCACTGTTTTTGGCTTTTCACGCTTTGGTTTATCGATGAGGATGCCAGTTTCTTTCACTTTTTTCACAAGATAACGAACATACGGAGCTGACGGTGCTTCTCTTCTTCCAAAAACCGTACGCAATTTTCGCACACATTCTGCAACATTACCATGATTTTCAAAGTAATGTCGCAATATTTTCCAGCGTTGTTCAAGCGTATACACAACCATATTCGCTCAGCGGAAGGATAAAACTAATTATCTGTCAAATCAGACATGAGCTAAGTGTTACCATTCACGAAATAAGCACTAGTTGAAAAAAAAAACTTTAGATGGCGGACCCTATATATAAAAATAAAACACTTGTATATGATCACTTTTTGATTTTTTAATGTAAACACGACTAGTTTCGAAAACTAGAGATGTTCTCATCAACAAAAGAATATACAAATTTTGTATTTTCACTTGTTGTTAGTTCATAAAGTGTGTCTACATTGGCACATTGTTGTCAGGTGGTTTTCATCAACCCCGACCCTAATTATACTCGGACAGTCTGCCGCCCGACCCTTAGTATACTAATCACAAGTAACCCAAACAATTCCAATTTGTACAATGCTTTTTGGTGTCTCTCACGCTCTACCAAAAGTAAACAAATAAACTCTTTTAAGCCTCTCCCGCTTTCTACTAATACTATCTAAAAGATTTTAAGAATTTCCTAAAAAAAATGTGTTAATAAACTCAAAAAGTGGTCTGATACAAGTATTTTATTTTTATATTTAAATCATGTTATTCCACAAAGTTAATGCCAAATCAATAAATAATAGTATTTTCAAGTATTTTGTTGCAGGCTACAGATAGCATGAATTTTTATTTATTTACTTCAACTACATTAAATCGCACAAACCCTTTGTCGTAATATCGAATTACTACTTAAGTGCAGTGCGGGATGGAGAAACGAAAAGCAGAAAAAAATGTATAGTTCAAACTGTTAACCCAAATAATAAATTTTAGATAACCGAAGCATCACAAGTCATTGGAATCACAAAAAATAAGGTCCATTAGCCACAGAAAAATACTTTATGAAAATAAACTTCTGAGCTGATCTACAAATGTCAACATCTGAGCATTGTCAAGATTAACCAGTATTCATATAGAAAAATTAAACCTCATTGTTCTAGAAAAAGATTAAAGAGTAGGTAATGAGTATTCGATTTTTTACTGTGAAAAATATGCCGACACACAATGGAGTTACAATGGAGTACACAATGGAGTTCTGGTTCCAACCCTTATGTATGGAAGCGAACCATGGAGTTGGCAAAAGAAGGATGAAAGCAGACTGAATGCAGTCGAAATGCGATCCCTCAGACGAATGTGTGGCAAAACGATGTTTGATAGATGTTCGAATGATGAAATAAGGAAAGAATGTAAGGCTGAGATAAGCATTATCGATAAAATTAAGAAAGGTGTGTTGAGATGGTTTGGACATGTGGAGCGTATGAGTGAAGAAAGAACGGTTAAACAAATTTATGAGGCGAATGTAGTTGGAAAAAGAAGCAGAGGACGACCGAGGAAAACTTGGCACAATCAGGTATGTCAAATACTTGAAAGCGGCTGGGTCAGGAGTCGTAATAATCGTCGGGTATGTATGAGGAGATGCATGAATGTAGAAGAGGCAAAGAATGTTTGCAAAGACAGAGTGGTGTGGCGTTCGATTCTCTCTGCCTACCCCTGCGGAAGCGGCGTGATGGTTAGATAGTTTAGTTTTAGTTAGTTAAAATATGCCGATTTTTCATCTTGGTAAAGAACTTTGCAATTTTAATAGTTATATGTAGTATATAGACATACCTCTGAGGATTTGGATATCTTTTCCAATAACCACAAGCAACTTGATCCCAGCTGAAGTTGAATATAGTGGTTACTTCGAAATATCGAGCCATTGCTAAATGAAATACGTCGATTTTTCCTTAAATACCGAAGATCTTCAAACAATGTTGTTTGCACACATTGATACCGTGATCAACCATGTCTGAAAATTACAAAACGTTTACATTTCCAAAATTTCAAATATCACATGTCAACATTCACGTCCCATATGCAGTATATGGTTCACAAAGGTGCAAAGTGCACCGAGATAACAAAAAGAAATTAATCGATTTCTTTGATAAATACAGAACAACCGAAAAACAAAAATACTCACCAGAATTCTAGAAGGTTACGGAAGAATTTTCCGAATCTTTTATGGTTTTGTCGTGGGATATATCGCAAGAACAGCGACTATTGACGGCATATTTTTTCACCTTTTAATGGGCGAAAAACCTAAACGAATCCAGAAAGCCGTAAACGCCTTTAGGTTCGTCAGATGAAAAATAGCTTCCACTTATTTATTCATAACCAACAATCTCGCCGAAACTACAATAATCACCTAAAGTTGATATTGCCTATCAACTATTACAGCATAATACTTTTTAATGTTTCTCGTTTCTCTCTGCTTTTGGCATGTCAATCGCCTTTGGGGTGGTTATAAGAAAAAAATCGGATATCTTCTTACTTAAAAAATTCCATCAAGTGAAGTAGGTATGCAATTTTTTTTGGACAATATATGAAAATTATTTTTTGACATCTCATCAAAGATGAAGAAGAATATGGAAGTCTCGGCATTTACAGGGCTGACAACCGTCATAGGCTGGTTTGAGGGATCACTTTACACACGTGTAACATTCACCAATTCAACCCATTATTGACAACCACACTACTCAAATTCTTGAATTTATGAACCAGTTTAGAAACCTTGTTCTTGAATCACTAGAATTTCACTAGAGACATCTATTGGTGAGATAAATAGAAGCTTATTATTGAGCATAAACTCTTATATTAATCTTATATAATTGGAGAGAATACAGATTTGTTAACAAGTATTTGGACACACTCAAAATATTGCAAATAAATGAAAATGATGATTTTTTTCTTCTTTTGAATAATGTTTTATTAGCTAAACTTGACTAAAATATGACTTTTTCTATTAATACTTACGAATAAAATAGAATCACTATTAACTCTAATCTAGAATTACTAATCATTATTTAGTTTCCCCTCAGAAATAGACAGAAAATATGAAACGATACATTACTCTTTTTACAATCATGCTTTACTTTCACCACATCCATTCTCTCCAATTATTCAGACTTTATACGTCTTCACTTGTAAAGTATTTGGCTTATAAAATCATGCTAATTATGTAGCGAAATACGGATTCAATTTTACATTTTTTCTAAAACAAAAAGATATGGCTAAATAATGAAGTCAGAAGAAAAAAAAAATGTATCCGACACATGGCAACACTATTTTGATTACGGCGATTTCTCAAAATATGCCAAAAGATTCGTGTCTAACATCCGGTCAATCAGTTTTTAAGAAAAATGGCAAAAACTTATGATTACTTGTTTAAATTATTGTTAATCGGAGATTCGGGAGTCGGTAAAACGTGCATATTATTTAGATTTTCCGAAGATGCATTCAATACCACGTTTATATCGACTATCGGTGAGTCATTTTGGATGTACATTCTTGAATGCATCTTTCTAAAGGTTAATTTGCTATTAGCAAATTCTTTGTATTATTTTCTTAAATGTTTATATTTTCTACCCCTCTATTCGGTTTGAGATTAGTCTTCTTCTCATTCTGTACAAATTGCTTTGTAAATTTCATTGTGCTAGGTGACAGATCATTGTGTATACCTTAAGAACATCCGACGTCTACATGTTTTAAATAATTGATTTTAATTGGAATTAATGAGAAATGATTCATCTAAATCGTTCTAAACTTAAGAAGATGCATTTTTAATAATTAGATAAAATATTAACACCAGACTATGTTGGCATATTATGATGTATTATTCATTTAAAAAAAAAAACATTTCAACCACTCAAAATGACATGTTTATTCTTTTTTTTTCAGGCATAGATTTTAAAATTCGAACGATAGATCTTGATGGAAAGAAAATAAAATTACAAATATGGTAAGTACTTACTTAATCATATGAGAAACGATAAACCCCATTATTATATTCTACACTCTGCGCTTCTTTGATTTCATTACATGTTTCTTATCAAATGTTTTTCACTCCTAAATCCAAGAATCTGGAGTGCAGGACTGACATATGCATGGTGATCCAAATAGGGTTTTTAAATGATATATCAAATGCTTGTAGGGACACAGCTGGTCAAGAGAGGTTCAGGACAATAACTACGGCATATTACCGCGGGGCCATGGGTATAATGCTCGTGTACGATGTGACTAATGACAAAAGTTTTGAAAATATAAAAAATTGGATTCGAAACATCGAAGAGAATGCCAGCGCAGACGTGGAAAAGATGCTGCTCGGAAACAAGTGTGACCTCAATGACAAGAGACAGGTACTATTTTGAAGTTATCTTTAATTTTCAGGAAGCAAGCAGAAGTCTGCAGGTTTTTAATTTAAGTATTGCAAAACTGAAAAGAGTTGAAAACAACATTAATATTTGTCGGTTGACATTACACAAACGAGCTTTCGTATCTTCATCACATGTGATCATAAGATTTTGAATAGATGAAAAAGAATATATGGAAGTCTGGGCATTTACAGGGCTTACGACCTATCATAGGCTGGTTTAAGTGTAACATTTACCATTCTACCCGTGATTGACGACAACACCATACTCAAATTTCGGATGTTGTCGGTAACATGAAATATATGTAAATGTGTAATCATAAAGGTCTCTGCTAATCAAAAAATTTGCTAAACTCAACTATAGATGGTACTGCGAACGAGCATAATAAAGAAGGTGTCAACTAAAGCATAAATACAACTTCCAAATTTTGAGTAGTGTGGTCCTCAATCATGGGTAGAATGGTGAATGTATATAAAGTAATCACGTAAACCAGCCTATGAGAGGTCTTAAGCTCCGTAAATATCCATACTTCCATATTCTTCTTATTCTATGTTAACATACCTACTTTACATATAAAAGGATTTTTAAATTCCAAAAGACTTCATCTGTCTTTTTCATTTAGAAAATTCACTTACTAACGCAGCATTTATTAATTGTGTCATCTCTTGCTCATAACTTCAAGTTGATATGTTTTCAACGAAATTATATGTTTCCTTTTGTTTGCGCTGTGTGCGTAAGCCAGCATTTGCATCTTTATTATAGAGACCGCAAGGTTCATGAAGAGGGAATTCAGAAAATTATGATTATGTATTCAACACATATATAATTATGTCTGATTATATCATATTTTAAAAAAAATGCTATGAAATTGAAAAGCAAATAATATACATAAATATAATATACCCAAAACACAAAAACACGTAAAAAAACCAACACACCTCTTTTGGTCATAATTACTTAGATTATTATGCATTAAAAGTCATTAAAAATAGAAACTCAATATAAAAGAGATATTTATAAATGGATAATTTAAGTGGGTAGATCTGAAATATCATCATTCGACATGTTGTTGCATGTCATGAACAATTTTCTTTCATTATAATTTTAGAAATATATGATGTTAAAAGTGCCCTCAGCACGAGAAAATTGAGCAAGGGCATTTTATTGTAATTTATAATCATGCATATGATGAAATATAAATAAGTACTAGAATTTGGGGTGGCTTTTAAATATGGGCAACACTGTATTGATCGTGGCGACCCCCCAATTCCATAGATAATTGTTTAGTAATGGACTCTCAACTAAATCCCAGGTATCGAGAGAACGTGGTGAGCAGTTGGCTGTGGAGTATGGGATCAAGTTTGTGGAGACCTCGGCCAAGTCCTCTGTCAACGTGGAGGATGCCTTCTTTACCCTGGCCAGAGACATTAAGGCTAAAGTAGAAAAGAAATTGGTAAGATTTTTTAAATGATAATAAATAATCTTTGTGGAAAAAGTCATGAAATAATAATATATGTTGTACTTTGAATGATTAATTTGTACGCAAATTATTAAAAAAGGTCTGCAACTGATTTGAGAGTTTGTAGATCTGCAATGATTGGCATCACTATTTATTTGTTACTATGCAATCTACCTTGCTAAGTATAAATGCAGTAATGTACAATTTAATATACTCTACATATGTACAATTTTACATACTCTACATATGTACAATTTAACATACTCTACATATGTACAATTTAACATACTCTACATATGTACAATTTAACATACTCTACATATGTACAATTTAACATACTCTACATATGTACAATTTAACATACTCTACATATGTACAATTTAACATTATCTACATATGTACAATTTAACATACTCTACATATGTACAATTTAACATACTCT
Organism: Brachycentrus maculatus; assembly: GCF_059751285.1. Classification (NCBI taxonomy): domain Eukaryota; kingdom Metazoa; phylum Arthropoda; class Insecta; order Trichoptera; family Brachycentridae; genus Brachycentrus; species Brachycentrus maculatus. Next base: position 365,530 of record NW_028280841.1, read on the forward strand.
ACGTATGTACAATTTAACATACTCTACTTATGTACAATTTAACATACTCTACGTATGTACAATTTAACATACTCTACGTATGTACAATTTAACATACTCTACATATGTACAATTTAACATACTCCACATACAGGGTGATTTTACAATCTTTTTTCCAATAGACTTTCACTGACAGATCACGCTTGAGTTGTGATGAACTGTCATGGTAGTTTTGTCCAGTATTGTTTGACATTTCATCATGGAAAGACTAACACCGCAACAACTTTTACAAATTGTTCAATTTCAAGACCCGCTGTTTTTGATCAAAATTTTATCCAGCAATGAGGTCCATTTCTGGCTCAATGGATATGTCAATAAGCAAAATTACGGCATTTGGGATGATGAGCAACCCGAATAGACTCGAGAACTTCCATTTCGATTTTTGTAATTTGAATAATTCGGAATATCAGGAAATTCATTCATCATTTTATTTATGATAATTTGCATTTATACAGTATATTAGTAAGTTGACAACGTATTGCATAATTATGCGTATGCATGGCTGTGGAAAGTTGGTAGCAAAAGCATTAAAACCAATTAATAAATGCCCCACAGCGTTAATTCCCTCCTCGCAGCTCAAAATTCGGCGACATAAACTACTCAGTAACGACTCGGTAAGAGGGGTGGCAATTTGTAATATTGTAGTTGAAAAACAACTAATAATATTTTATTGTTTTTTAGTTAAATCTGTATTTTAAAACATTATTATGTTCTTAGATATAATATGCCGATAATGCTGCATTTTGTCAACTCTTTATATTACATTCCCATTTTGAAAAGTTTTTTTTTCTTCTTTTCAATATTTTCATTGGTGTAATTACTGCACTTTTACTTAGCAGGGTATTATTACTGTTGTATTATGTAAATAATTTTAAAATAATAATAGCACATATTTAAATTAATTCAAAGTATATAGGTCAACAACATTGGTCAATTACAATAAGGAGTAAGCAGACAACCCTTTAAAACTTATACATATTTATGTGAACATTTACAGTGACATAATATTTGAGTGAAACGTATAATTAATAATGTTATTTTTCTTCCCCAATGCACACAATCTCCGCTACGCAGAAGGTAAAACAAAACTTGTATATCCTACGCTTTGGTTTGCATCCATTTTACGTTGACTGCGTTCCAGCTGCAATAAAACATGCTTTTACCAGTTGCATCGAAATTCATCTTACACCGGTTTTTCATCAGATCTTGGCCAAACGTCTTCGTAAAATATGGCACCGATTGATGTCTCAATCCAAGATCAATCTATAAAAAATTCATAAAATAATATTACAATATGAGATATTCTTAGTTAATTTTAAATTCATATTTGAACTGAAAATATTTTCTCACTTAATCATGTAAAAAACATTGCAATTGTTATCATAGCGGTAGATAGGATGTAAACAATTCAAATCATCAACAATGTCAAATCTTCAAGAGAGATATTAATTAATTTTTTTTAATACAGTGGAACCTCTCATAGCGAGCATAATTCGTTCCAGAACTTAACAAAAAAAGTAAAAATAAAATGAACATTGTTTTAAAATCACTGTAAATATTTTTTATAACCTAATTATAATGTCTACCGGTTTCAAAGCTAACCGATTCTTTAAGTTATATTAAAATTTTTATGGTGATTTTAAAACAAAGTTACATTTTAATTATATTATTTTTTGTTTTGGCTGTTGCGTAAGTCCCGGCTTGCGCTTCCTCTGTAACTGGTTATGCGAAATGTTCCTTGTCAAGGGAACATCTTTATCACGTTTTTTTCCCTCGTTATGAGAGGTTCCACTGTATTTCGGCACCAATTTTAGGAAGTAAAAATAAAGTTATTGAAATAATGTTACTATATGTCAATCACAATCTGATTCAAGATTTTAGGATTATTTACATGTCATCACAGATGTTTGAGACATATCGCTCACTCCTCTCAAGAACGTCATAAATCAAAAATCGTCAATTTTCAGTTGTGCATGTTTTCGGAATGCCCATAAAATGTACTATATCCCAGCAAAAGAGGTATATTTTAAATGTAATATTTACCAGCTACAGGGCTGAAAGTGTTGTTTTTACATTATGAAGAAAAGGTATTGTTTAAGTATTTTTTTAAATATACTAAATATTTTTCAAATGGAGAAAAAACCTTCACGTTTTACCTAAAAAGATCTGTTGCACAGTAAAAAGTTCAATAAGTGGCTTGATATTTATTTTTGATACATTGTACTATATTTTAAACTTTGAAAACGTTCTCCTGAAAAATCATGTTTTTTGATTTACGACGTTCTTGAAAGGAGTGAGCGATATGTTTGTAGACATTTCAAAAAAAAAATAAGAAAATGAGTTTATGATATGCATATCATTTAAGAGACTTAATACTTAGTCTTAATAGTTAATACTTAACTCTTAACTGCCCAGGCCATGGAAACCCCTCCAATGCCCACGGGGTCCATATGGGCCCAAATGTAATGTATTATATTATTAATCATTGCTCGACTACGGTTTTTTTTTTGAGCTGGCAACACTTCTCTTGTAACACTGACAATACTGCTTCATACCAGTTGAAAAATTGGAAATTTGAAAAAAAAATCCTGGGCAGTTCAGCAGTCATAAATTTCTGGCCCATATGCACCCTTTGGGGCAGTCGTGGGTTAGTACTTAATCTTTTACATAAACATACTACAGTAATTTATGTTACATTTCGTGTGTTTAATAATAAAAATATGTAACCATAAAGCAATAAACAAAGAGAAATAAAAATATCTAAAGCCTCTGAAAACGTATTGATTTCCTTTTACCCATTTTTTTTATATTTACAATTATGTATAGGGTCCGCCATCTAAAGTTTTTTTTTTCAACTAGTGCTTATTTCGTGAATGGTAACACTTAGCTCATGTCTGATTTGACAGATAATTAGTTTTATCCTTCCGCTGAGCGAATATGGTTGTGTATACGCTTGAACAACGCTGGGAAATATTGCGACATTACTTTGAAAATCATGGTAATGTTGCAGAATGTGTGCGAAAATTGCGTACGGTTTTTGGAAGAAGAGAAGCACCGTCAGCTCCGTATGTTCGTTATCTTGTGAAAAAAGTGAAAGAAACTGGCATCCTCATCGATAAACCAAAGCGTGAAAAGCCAAAAACAGTGCGTACACCCGAGAATATCGATGTTGTGGCAGAAAGTGTGCGTGAAGCGCCATCAACATCAATTCACCGTCGTTCTCAACAATTGAACATTTCGGAGACATCATTGAGACGAATTTTGCATAAAGACCTTGGTATGACGCCATACAAAGTCCAATTGGTTCAGGAGTTGAAGCCAACTGACCATCCAATGCGTTTTCGCTTCGCTGAGTGGGCCTGCGATCGACTTACAGAAGATGCCGATTTTGCCAAAAAAATCATCTTTTCGGATGAAGCTCATTTTGATCTTGGCGGGTATGTAAACAAGCAAAATTGTCGTATTTGGGGCACAGAAAACCCGCACGCATACATTGAAAAGCCGGTACACCCAAAACGAGTCACTGTTTGGTGCGGATTTTGGTCCAGAGGCATAATTGGGCCATTTTTCTTTGAAAATGAGCAAGGAGTGGCCGTTACAGTCAATGGCGATCGTTATCGGGCCATGTTGAACGGATTTTTGTTCACAAAAATTGAAGAGGAGGATATTGGCAACATTTGGTTTCAACAGGACGGCGCTACGTGCCACACAGCCGAAGCTACACTCGATGTTTTGCGCCCTTTTTTAAAAAAAAAAAAGTTATTTGGCGGACCCTTTATAAGGAAATCATTAATTTTACTGTCATTTTTTAACTGCATGATTTAGGCTCATCAACTGTTTTATTATTATATATTTTCAATATACCAAAGATACAAATTCATTCATTGTAGCTTCGGAGAGTATCGTTGTCTTATATAGGATGTACTGGATCTGAAAAGATCCGAAGAGATGTTTTATCTCATTTATTATCACTCATTAATGCTGTACTACTTGATAATCAATCTCATCATCTCTAGATTATTCTCAACTTTGTTCTTATGTAATATTTGATTTTTCTGCATGATATTAGTTTTGTTTTTATTGTGAGATTAGTTTGGCTTTATTTAGGTTTAAATTGAGATTTGAAGACTGAAAAATTAATCATTTCATTACCTACACCTGGATTGTATAAGCGCATGGTCTGTTCACACGGCTCCATAAATCTAATTGAAATTTTAGCTGTGTATTTAAAATGGCTTCTTGTTATGTTAGATGATAATTAATAAATCACAGCTCTTATTTTTTAAGATTTTTATTGATATCTCAACACAGTTCGGCTGTCCAAACTCAAAACACAGTAAGGGACTAAGTAGATTTTTGGACTAAGAAGATTCTACCTAGTCCAAAAATGCAAAAAAATGTACTACAAAAAAAATGTCCCTTACTGTGTTTTAAGTTGGGACAGCCGAGGTATTTACAGGGCTTACGACCTGTTATAGGCTGGTTTAAGTAATCACTTTATATACATGTAATATTTACCATTCTACCTATAATTTCTCAATGGTAAAATTTCGAGTTTCAAGTTATATTTGTACTTTAATTGAACCTTCTTTGAACCCTGAAGCGCTCATTGTACAAGTACCCTTAACCCTGAGTAATTTTTGACTAAAAATGAAATTTCGATCCAAAATTAATCAAAATTAATCTGAGTTCATGTTCAAACAAGTTCTCCCCCCTCTCACACTCGCGATGACGTCGCAATAAGTCAAAAGTATCGTCTCGGTTTTTTCTTGGCAGGCCGGTATTCCAGGCCGTAGGGTAATGAGGATAGATGTTGGGGCCGGTATTCCGGCCAGTAGGGTATATGCGTTACTAAATAAAGCCGGTTTACCGTCCTCTAGGGTTCAAAGAGTTAACATGCTAGTTTTTCGACACCATCTACCTTTATTAAATGTATGTATGATTCTTTCTGAATTATTTTACATACCTGAAATGTTCAATTCAATTTATTTATTTACAATTAACGTACACATTACAAACTTAAAATTTAAAGAGTATACGTTAAAATACATTAAAATCAAAAATTTGCAAGAATACTATTGCTAAAGGGTATAGAAGAATCCCGCTTTGGAAAACTCCTTCAGACACAAGGAACAGATCAATATCCAATGAGATATTGTTCAACATAGCGGTAGCTCTTCCTACAGGCATAACCATCAGCAGGTTGGTCCTGTGTTTAGGAATGTGAAACAATCTATGCCGACGCTGTCTTAGATAACTATCGGGAACATACACATGTTCCGGATAATTTCAGGATTATCGATCATACCGCGCAACAATGGATAAAAATTCGTAAACAAATACACATTCCTTCTAGTCTCTAAACTATTGTAGCCATCATACCCTGGAGAAACTCGGCCGGGTAGAGCCAAGGATAATAGCCGTACTCATGGTTTGAATGGTGAATCATGGTTAATTATGGTTAGAATGGTGAATCATTGAACGTCGTGAAATTTATCATATATAAACGACTTCCAAAATTTGAGTAGTGTGGTTGTCGATCATGGATGGAATGGTGAATGTTACATGTGTATAAAGTGTATATAAATCACTTAAACAGTAGGTCGTATGCCTTGTAATTGCCCAGACTTCCATATATTCTCCTTCATCTATTTAAAATAACTCGAACTTGTTGTAAATCTGGTAACAGATAGCGGAGACAAACCCGGACATTGTGAACAAAGATTTTGGACTTGCTCAAAATATTGCTTATATTTCTCGCTTTCAAAATAATCAGTACAGTAAACCCCCCTATAACATTGGGATAGGTATCGCGTTATCAGAGGGAATGTTACAGGGGGTAAATGGTTTTAGATTGTATTTTAATTTAATAATGACGCATTCTAGCTGGTTAAAATGTAAAATGTAATACAATTTAAAACATTCTTCTAACCCTTATCCACACCCCAATGGTGCATAGGGCACTGCATCGTATAGAAGCAGTGTTATATTGATCGTTAAATACATGAATGAAAGGTGATCAGCCTTCCGCTAAATATTCCTATTTAAAACATTAACCCCGTAAAACCTTCCCTCTGATAACGCGGAACCTATCTCTGACGTTATAGGGAGGTTCACTGTATATTTTGTGATGATTAATCTCTTTATAATTCTATAATTTAAATCGATTTATTTGTATTTTTTTAAAACTGTTCGTTTGCGCAGGAGGCCAGCAATCCGACCATCGGCAAGGGGGGCGCTGGCGGGGCGCAGCAGCTCAAGGCCGAGCCCCCGCGGCGCCCGCCCGCGTGGCTGTCCCGCTGCTCCCTGCTCTGACACCGCCTCCGCTCGCACCCGACGCCCCGTCACCCCGCCCTCATCGGCCGGTAAGGCTCGTGTGACACCGGGCCCCCAATCATGCACGCTTTATCCCTATCGATAAGTATCGCGTCGGTAAACTTGACTTTGCTTTTATTCGGGAAAAATTAATACCTACTCTTTTCATTTATTATTCTTCTTCATGTCAGGTCCCCCCAATGTTGACTTTCACTTGAGAGTATGTGTCCCTGTCTTGGGCAGGTCTTAACAGCAACTCAACTGCTCTAATCTCGGTTCAATCTCGTATATTCCGGAGCCATATCGCTCACTCCTTTCAAAAACATCATAAATCAAAAATCGTCAATTTTCAGTTGTGCATGTTTTCGGAATGTTCAGAAAATGTACTATATCCCAGCAAAAGAGGCATATTTTTATCTTAATATTTACCCGTTACAAGGCAGAAAGTTTTGTTTTTGCATTTTGAAGAAAAGGTATTGTTTAATCAATTTTTTTAAATATAATAAATATTTTTCAAATGGAGAAAAAAACCTTCAGGTTTTACCTAAAAAGATCTGTTGCACAGTAAAAAGTTCAGCAAGTGGCTTGATGTTTATTTTTGATACATTGTATTATACTTTTAAACTTTAAAAACGTTCTCCTAAAAAATCAAGTTTTTTTATTTATGACGTTCTTGAAAGGAGTGAGCGATATCTGCCTTCTACCCACACCTCATGGACCCTCTATTTTGCCCTTTTATGATTAGGTGCTATAGCTCGTACTTCTCTCCTCTAAACACATATAGGACACCTTCCTATCAGTTACTATATTGGACTATATTGGTCTGTGGAATGTGTAGCATTCTTTATGTAACCATCATTACAGAATTTATTTAGCATTTTGTCAAAAACTGTGTGAGTGGCCTCTATTCCGCATTTCATTTCGGTTTCTGGGTCGTCATTTTCAAGTAGGACACTTCCAAGGTACTTAAATTTGCTAACTCTATTTTACTAGCCCCATTGTTTATGGCTAGTGATAATTTCCGAGATTAAATTTACACATCAATCTAAGCAGTATTTTCGACAAGGCTATCCGTTAGATGGAAAAAAATATGAATGAAAATATCATACAAGTTTTGCATGGTCACAATTTGTTTTGAATTAAGATAATGGCGACAGTTTTTCCCGAAAATTCTGTAGATAAATTTGTTGAGAAATACTTTTGTAATAGCAGTTTTTCCTTTGTTGTCATTAAATATTTCAATTCTCATAAAATTTAACAAACATGATAAAATGAAGGCAATTTGTGAAGCGTTGTCACTGCCTGAGAGTAAAGTCTCGATATTTGCATCCTCTTTTTGAAATGTGGCCCCTGTGAATATTGGAAAATATCTATATTTTGATCACTATTCGCTTTAATGATGATTGCTTTTCGTTTTCAATAATTACACATTTCACTCCGACTACCCCCGATTGTTATAAGGTGAGTCACCCCCTTGACTGAGTGACTTTTGCGATGATAGATATCCAGTGACAAACCAAAATCCAGTTCATAATAATTAAAAATGAACGGCAGAAGAACTCAGTGCTTATTATCAACTTGTTTTAAATGCCGTTACAAATAAAAGTAAAGTTACGCTTACCAATAAAATACTTATCGATATGATAAATCCATGATATAGCCCTAATATTACACTCTGTGGACCGCATGACATGATATTCAGAGTAAACCCAGGTTCTGAAAAGATGTGATATCCCAAAATATTCTTGTTCAATCATCCCTAATTATATGTTCACTTGATGTTATTCTAAATTATTGTGTGTATTTTAAAGCAACGTGTTTTGAATATCCATGTTTAAAAAATATGTATCCTAAACCAAAATTTTGAGCAAAATATAATTTCCAAATTAGTTCCCTCTAGTTCCTTTCACTCTGGAAGGAATTAGAAGAGGCCTACATCCAGCAGGAGAGATGGCAGACAAAGAACACTTTTTGATCTGAAAAATCTTTGTTAAAATGATTTTACTGCAATTCATTATCGTCCAGAAAATCTGTCTAAAAAATAAGTCTTAATTTTTTTGTGTATTAGAGTTAATCCTCTTTTTCCCGAAAATAACAACTGAAGACTCATTGGTTATGTTCTCCGCACGAGAAAATATTACCCGAGTAAAGTTTGTCTAGAAATGCTGTCCACTGATGCCTTACTACGGTGTGAACTAGTTAATTATCAACAATGACAATATTGGCTACGGTAAATAACACTGAAGTTATTATTAGATTTAAATACAATCATCTCGATGTTCTAAACCATTTTTGTACATTATTTGTAACCTATTCGATAAGTATGTGAAATGAGACACCTGTTTATAATATGTTACGATACGACAGGCAAATAGCGGAAGTTTTGGAAAACCCTGTGATCATGACTGTTAGTTATCCTTGTTTTTTTTTTCAAATGTCAATTTAGACATGTATGTATTATAGTCACGGTGAGTGTTAAATTGGACGTGATCTCTTAACAGGATGTGAGAAGAGATTGTTTGCAGTAAAAGTTACTCATTTTGGCGCCTATTCCAATTTTTTCCTCTAGTTCATTTTATTTCTTACTGTGACTAAATCAGTATTTTAAAAATCCAAAATATCATAAATTATTATTTTCTGTCAACTTGCAGAGTTACGCCTTCTATGTTGTGATAATTGTCTTTTATAGGTCTGATATCCAAATAGTATTTTTATTCCATTAAAATGGTGCGTAGTCATTGACGAAAATCCAGAATGCTATCACATATTTAAATCTAAATTTGTACTATCCATGTTCATATTGTATAGATTACTAATTTAAAGAATTCCATATAAAAAATATGTACATATCGCTCACTCCTTTCAAGAACGTCATAAATCAAAAATCGTCAATTTTCAGTTGTGCATGTTTTCGGAATGCCCAGAAAATGTACTATATCGCAGCAAAAGCGGCATATGTTTAACTTAATATTTACCTGCTACAGGGCAGAAAGTGTTGTATTTGCATTTTGAAGAAAAGGTATTTTTTAATTTTTTTAAAAAAATATACTAAATATTTTTCAAATGTAGAAAAACCTTCAGGTTTTACCTAAAAAGATCCGTTGCATAGTTAAAAGCTCAATAAGTGTCTTGATATTTATTTTAAATACATTGTATTTTATTTTTAAACTTTAAAAACGTTCTCCTGAAAAATCAAGTGTATTTTGATTTATGACGTTCTTGAAAGGAGTGAGCGATATATTATAAAAGCCGGTTCTCATCCCTTTTATCTTATGCTCATTTATTTAAGATCAATATATTGAGTATATGTATATTTTGCAGTGGATTATAGTTTGGACTGATCACTGCCAGGCTATTTTAGACAAAGATTAACAAGAAAAAGAATAGTGAGAAATAACTCTTTTATCAATTTAAATATACTCTCCGAGGGCACCTCTTGATTTTTCCAAAATTTACAAGTCATCAATATTAAAGGACCTTCCATACGCAGTGTCCGATGGGTAACAGACCTTTTACTTTAATGTCCAGTAATTAAATTATTTACGGTGAATGTGCAATTGCTGTATTGAGTTTCGTATTCCACAATTCTGCAGCAAAATATTGTTTTATGCATTCAATTATTTTGTAAGTGTATTAGAACCAATTAATTATCGAGCCTTTAAATGATTTTTAGTATTTACGACTGCTTTAATTACTGAATTAAATTGTTTAGTTAAATTTCTCATTGGGAATATTCACCTCATAACTCAACCAGACAATATATATATATATATATATATATATATATATATATATATATATATATATATATATATATATATATATATATATATATATATATATATATATATATGCGATATAATTTAGAAAAAATTGTATCGCAATTTTTTAATTGTTATTTTTCAATCATTAATAACAAAACACCAATACTTTTTTTTAAGAATTCAGACATTGCAATCCTTTGTATAACTGTAAAAAGTAATTTAATAAAAACGTGTCTTATTTATAGCAAAAATAATAGTTAAATTTACATAACACAAGTCCAGTGATACCTTTCCCTAAATTCTTTGCTCAGTTGATTTTTGATTTAAGCTGTGAGCCACAATTTGAGTTACGAGTGAGCTTCATATGCCCCGCCACCAGTTATTTGAAAACACTAACTAATTCATATCCGAAACATTCTAAAAGCTAGGACGGAACAAACTTCCACAGAGAAGTTTTTATTAAAGTGATAAATCTTATGCAATAATATCTATTTTCATATTATTTTTTGACATCTCATCAAAGATGAAGAAGAATATGGAAGTCTGGGTATTTACGGGGCTTACGACCGTCATAGGCTGGTTTAAGTGATCACTTTACACATGTGTAACATTCACCAATTCTACCCATTATTGACAACCACACTACTCAAATTCTTGGAAGTTCTATATATATATATATGAACCAATTTAGAAACCAAGTATTTGGACACACTAAAAATGTTGTAAATAAATTATCTGGTCAAATTATAAGCTTTATAATAAAAATGAAAATGGTATTTTCTGGCGTTTCTCATGTGTGTGATTATAATCCGGGATTCGGATCTCACATACTAATATAAGAGTTTCTGCTTAATAAAAAGCTTCTTTACATCTCACCAATAGATGTCTCTAGTGAAGTTTTAGTGATTCATGAACAAGGTTCATATATATAGAACTTCCAAGAATTTGAGTAGTGTGGTTGTCAATAATGGGTAGAATTGGTGAATGTTACACGTGTGTAAAGTGATCACTTAAACCAGCCTATGACGGTCGTAAGCCCCGTAAATACCCAGACTTCCATATTCTTCTTCATCTTTGATGAGATGTCAAAAAATAATATGAAAATAACTCCTGTAATTGGAGATAATCCAGATTTTGTCAACAAGTATTTGGACACACTCAAAATGTTGTAAATATGTATTTGTTATTTTACTAATACGTCTTGACTTTTTTTTAAACTCTTGTTTTTAAATAAAAATTGGGTGTTATTCGGGGTGGAGCGGATCTTTTTTCAATCCGTGGAAAGTAAACAAAACATGAGAAATTTGAGTTACAAACTTGTCTATGTGTCTCTGTAATTTAAAATTTTCAGTGGTTTTAAGGGGCAATTAATAATTTAGATCAGAACAAATTACTAAATTCAGCCAAAATTTTGTTCGCGCACAGATAAATTTTACAACATTTTGAGTGTGTCCAAATACTTGTTCACAAAATCTGGATTATCTCCAATTACAGGAGTTATTTTCATATTATTTTTTGATATCGATCACTTAAACCAGCCTATGACGGTCGTAAGCCCCGTAAATGCCCAGACTTCCATATTCTTTTTCATCTTTGATGAGATATCAAAAAATAATACAGATAAATTTTCATGTTTACTCCATCTTCTGTCGTGGTTTTATTTTACTGGTTGCAAAATTGCAATTGAAGATATTTCATGGACATCTTTCCTTATATTCTTATGATCGCGCAATTCACTGACCATTGTGCGCTTCTCACTTATATATATTCTATCAAACGTTTAATTTTGGTTACAATTATGTTTTGTTTTTATTTTTTAAATCTTTATCGTTTCAGAATTGTAATAGTTAGAATGTAAAATTTTATTTTGTACTTATAAGAGAATGGTAAACATTTGTAATTTCATGTCTTTTGCTTTGTACTATTGTATACCCGTTCATCACATAATTATGTAGGAACAAAAATATGCAACAACAAAAAATATGTAACAATTATTGATTGTATCGTATATAGTAATTTTTTTAAAACCTCGTTTGAATCGCTTTTAACCCTACAATGCCCCCTGATGCACATATTATGAATCGAACATTTTTCTCTCATTATTTTTATATTGGAATTTCGATTCTGTGTTACATTGATCATTAATCAAATGAAGACAAGGTACTCAGTTATGCGTTCCAGATTTCTGGATATTTTATGGGATAAGGATGACAAAAGTAAATGAGCGCAGCAAATGATATTACTGCTATATGGGAATGAAAATGGAGGAGGAATAATAAGTAGGAAAAGGAGAATAGCAGCAATGTCTAGAGTACTCGGGTTGCTTACATGTGCTCGTATTACCTTGTATGACTTGTACTGCTAATGTGAGTCCCTTAAGATAAATGAAACAAAAATGTATGCAGTGACAAAGTGAAATAAAATTTTCATGGGCATCACTATTCATATTTAAATGAAAACTAGTAGTTTGCGAAATTAACCGTTAAATAAAATGAAAAGAAAAATCTGTCATCAAATACTTTTGTATTCTGTACATTCCGGTACATATTTGATGTGTTTCTTATTTATTAAAAGAAAGAACATTGCAGGGTTAAAATGTATAATGTAAACACAAGATTCAACAATACATCCAATCAAAAAATTATTTTTCCAATTGTCCTGTTGATCTTGGAATAATAGATGTGGTTCATTATTCACAACAAAGTATATTTGCGTACATTAAAAATCTACATAATTAATAAACTGTAAAATAATTTAAGGTATTTTTACGTGTCAGAAAACTCCCTATAATTTACCAATGCATATTATAAAAAATATATATACTTATTAAAAAAACTGCAATATAATGTGATTTAATTTTGTTTGAAAAAAAAATTATTATCCTCCCATACTTCAATGAGGTTTCCTTGGTAAGTAGGATAATGAGTCATTTGATATTGTTGCATCAAAATGACATTCTGTAATCATGCTTACACTCATTGATACACTGACAACCTTTTTATTGACTGCCTGAATCGCATTACGGCTGTCCAAACTTAAAACACAGTAAGGGACATTTTTTTGTAGTACATTTTTTTTGCATTTTTGGACTAAGTAGAATCTACTTAGTCCAAAAATGCAAAAAAAACGTACTACAAAAAATAAAGTCCCTTACTGTGTTTTGAATTTGGACAGCCGATTAGTCATTAGTGTTTCCTTTTTAAAAAATAGTTTTTCTATGAATGCAACAGATAAGACTATGATTTCTTAATCTATGACTTTCTATGAACTTGCAGAGTCAAAATCAATTATGACAAAAATGAGCAATATCAATGTACAAAATATTCCTGACTTTAAATAATTTTATTAGTTATTTTTAGTTGCTGAAAAATTACAGGTATAGAGGTTAACTGCCACGTTTAATACCTTCGATTTGTCCTTTATATTAGTAACAAGATATCTCTCCATACAATAATTAGTAACTATTAAGGAAGTCGTCACATAATTTGATTGTGTAGGCTTCACATAATTAGCTTTTGATACATTTTTAATTGCTTCTATGTAAGTCTTTATTTGGAAGCACAATTCCTGAGCTCTGTCTCGTGTGACTAGATGCATGTGTGCTTTAATGGTATTACAATAACACGTACATGTATATATATTATTATAAACATATTTTTTATTTTACATGATGTAAAGTATTTAATTTAAATAAAATTTTAATGTTTTTTTATAAACACTGTTTTTTATTTAAAATTATCATTCATCTATATATCCATGACTATTCTCTTACACGGCTGTGAAATATGGCATTTTACAAGGGCCCAGAGCAGCCATGTACTTAACTTTGAGAATAGGTGTCTGCGAAGAATTTTAGGCATGCGGTGGTTTTACTTTGTGAAGAATGAAGAGATAAGGTGTAGGACGCAGGAAATCTTGGTCACAACTGTCGTCAAGAAAAGGCGATTCAGTTGGCTTAGCCATGTACTCCGCATACCTCCCAAGAGCCGCCATCAAGCTTGCCTCTTTTACAAGGAATCAGGTTCGCTTCGCCCAGAATGACCACTGCTGACAATTCTTCGGGATGCGGACCTGACTTGGGAGGATGCAACAGAGCTAGTGGCCGACAGAAAAGCCTAGAGACAGTTTGTGGACTCCATATGCTCCACATAGGGAGCGGATATGGTTTAATATATATCCATGATGATGCATAGAAAACTACAGCAATGTTTTATTTGACCCTTTACTCACAGTTGGCCCGCAGTCTGAGCTACCTTCGATAATACCTACCACACATTTGAAACACATTTATGCCAGCATTGTACGAGATTATTCAAACCTTACAGATGTTTGGTTTAAAAGAAAAATATCCTTTCGTAGTTATATGTTAAAATGGACTGAGGCGGTTACTGTAATCAGACAAAATGTGGGAGTGTCTCGCTTGCGCCACGTAACTCGGTTGTACCTTCAGTGCTCGTGGAGAGTGAGAGAAACGCTTAGTAAATACATTTGTTCTCGAAGAATTACATATTTTATTTATTTATTGCATTACATACACAATACTTATTACGTAATTTACAGGTCAATACACAGACACAATACTATAGATGACTACACATAAAGTAACATGTCATATTTTATAAATTGGGTTTATCTTACTAACTAGGGTGTATAGTAAGTATTAAAAATCAGACAAAAAAAACATTTATATAGAACAATATTTGGTCTTTCTAGTATTAAACTGGTGACTACATGCACGTTAGTTAACATCCTAACCGCTGCACTATAGAGGACTACATTTTTTTTTGTACATTAAAAGCATTGTTAACTTTGTGATATGGTAATATAACACTCTCCTTATCATTCATCGTTCACTTTGTGTACGATGAATGATAAGGAGTGTTATATTACACTTTCACACAAAAAAGTGGTATTACAAAAAGTGAATGATGAATGATAAGGAGAGTGTTAGACTACATTTATTATTGGTCTGTTATTTATTGTTTCGGCATTCACTTTGTGGTAAGACATGATTAAATTATAAATAAAACACCTGTTTTTTACCATTTGAGTATTATATTGTTACGAGTTTTGGAAGCTACAGATGCTTCCATCTACGGATTTGCATTTAAACTCATAAATACTAAACTCAGTTTATATTCAAACCCGTAGATGGAAGCATCTGTACCTTCCGTAACTAGTCATCTTTTTTTTCTTACCCTTATCCGCTCCCAATGGTGCATAGGGCACTGCATCATATAGAAGCAGTGTTATCTTAATCGTTAAATACACGAAGGGAAGGTGATCAGCCTTGCGCTTCACGTACCAGTCCAGGGTAAAATTAAATTAATATACTGAAAAATCTCTAATATTTATTTTACAAGTGGAAAAAACAGGAGTTTTATTTAAAACTCATTATTGGTCTGATGTATTTCTCAAATAAGCATTTAAAATACTTTGGAATATTTTTCACGTTGCACTGTAGCGTCGTTCCTGCTTGAGACGTTTCTTAGGAGTCTCTGTGATGCTGAGTTTCTCCCTCAACTCCTGATGAGTGGCAGAGGGCAGCGGGCGCAGAGGCGGGCGAGGTGGTCCCATAGACAACCGAGTGAGTTGCTCCATGGCAACCTTCATGGCGGGTACCCACTCACCTGTTTAATTGCAAATCTTTAAACAAATGATAAAATACAAAAAAATGTTTTTATAAAATGGAGTCATTATGTGCAAAGGCATAAACCCAAATAGTTCTGTACTTTGCCAATATTAACACGTTGACTGCCAACTACAAGATAACTCACAGATTGCGTTCTTTGCTAGGATGCCGACTACGAGTTATCTCCTACTGTGTTTACTTGCCATATTCGTGCAGCTACGATATAATTCCTAGTATATCAGTGCTAATATGGATAGATGGCGCATGGGAAGAGAAAAAAAAATCAATGCTAGCTATATGAACAGAAAATTTATAATTAAATGAACAGAAAATATAACAATGATTAAAAATTTTAATAATATAATATGATTAAATGAAATTGGCTTTTTTGGCCAGAATTCTGAAAATTGCAGTGGCAGTCAACGTGTTTACTATGATTATTTGAATTGAAACGTTATTGCAGTATAGGAAGTAGACATGTATCCTGGCTAGAATGGTGAATGTTATAAATGTGTAAAGTAATCACTTAACCAGCATATGATAGGTCATACGTCCTGTAATTACCCAAACTTCCATATTCTTCTTTATCGATGTTGAGATGTCAAAGTGTAAAAATAACTCCTAGGTGGAGAAACCCAGATTTGTAAACAAGTATTTGGACACACTCAAAATATTGTGAATTCTCAAATTTACTTACCAAATACGGTTATAATCTTGATCAATTTGTTCAGTTGATTTTGCTGCTCTATGGCTTTTGTCAAGTTGATCCTTTGTCCGTTATTATTAGTCATAGCCTCTATGATTAAACGACTGTAGGAATACAGCATACTGTACGTAGTTCCAATATAGGAACTGAAGCCTATTGCTAAACCTGCTGCCAAAACCTACAAATAAAAACAAATTACCAAAAAATTGGTTCGAAGTAAGTCTTCTTTTAAGCCTTAACTGCATCCAATGGCGTATAGGGTATAGCATCATATCAACACAGCTTCTTAATCGCTAATTACATGAAGGCAAGGTGATCACTTTTTTACTTCTAGTGCTAATATTATAGTGATATTTACTTATCTCAAATATGGATTAGGTACCTACTTGTAAAAAACCTTTTTTTTGTAATCTGGCAACAAAAAATTATTCCACTTCTAAATTTAAAGTTCTATAATCTAGGTAAAAAAAATTTAACAACAGTTCAAAATTAGTAGCAAATTTTTCAGCGTTGTTAATATTATTTTATTTTATATTGTTTTTTTTTATTATTTGATAACACTTGCCTGTGTGATAGAATATTTCCCAATTTTACTGCATTCTGTTTTATACCTTTCAGAGGCACTGTTACTCATTCAATTTCCTAGGAATAGAGGAATATTTTTTTGTTGCAGTTTAAGTTAATGGCATTTATTTGTAAACCAATAAATGAATTAATTTTCCCTGATAGTGTTCATCTGTTAGTTAAATAATTACAATAAAAAAAATAATAACAAGTGAGGGCGGTGGCTTATGGTAACTTTTGTTCTTTCAATAAATATGTTTTTTCATACTTGGTCTCCATTCAAAAATGCTGTCTTGCTGGTACCACAGGCTCTCAACACATCTGATGCTGTCTCCATGTCTGGCGAGGAGTAAATAATCCCTTGGAAATTTGCAATTTCCTTTGACGCCTCACTAATTAAAGTCACCATGTCCACTAGAAGTATTCTGGTGTTAACATGTGGAATTGCATGGGTTACATGGAACAAATTAATTAAAATAATCATGATTTTATGATACCTCAACATAAATATGTTCCAAAGTTTGTTAAGATGTGAACATAATTTAAATATTTAGTAAATGTGGTTATCATGAACCGAATGGTGAATGTTGTAGTGTATAAAGAGATCACTTATACTAGCCATAGCACTGTAAATATGGCTAGATTTCAATTCCTATTTATTACATTTCTATCTATGAATATAAATTTATATCTATGTTCTCAAATTATCTATAAGGAGTAAGTATCTACCTACTTATTCAGCTGTCAAAACTTATTTAAATAATAGCATTTAATTTTAGAACATGAATCAAGTTGGTACACATGGATTTTAGCAATGTTGCCAACAAAATGAAATGAAAAAACACTCTTGTAATATGATATGTAAAAAATATACCTTCAAATATAGATTTATTCATTCCATGACCAATCCAACATACAATCCAACATACTTTAACGTATCTCAACGGTTCCCTCTTGGTCTTGAAAATTTACCCATTAAAGATGTATTTAATAAAAAAATATATATTAAAAATCAATGGCACTCACGGGTAACTCCAGTTAAACTAGGATCATGATAATATAATAATGGTAGTGTAGATGCTTCATCAGCGATTATTTTTAAGTAATTTACTAAGTTTTCTACACTGGATGGTTTATTAAAAAAATCTGGTAGAGTCACAATAGAATCAGCTTTCTTGTTTTGGGCATGTCTTGCCTGTAAAGAATGATTTTTTCTACAAATTAATATTGCTATTATTATAATAAAAAACAATAATTTGTATATTAAATTGTATCAAATGCTTTGAAGATAGGATCCTTACCAATGCTTTAACATCAGGTAAGCACGCTCCTCCCACATGTACCATTAAATGCATTCCATATCTCTGTGTACTTGCTAACCATGTCTCTACCACCTTTTTGCGATCTTGTAAACTCATGGACATCCCTTCTCCACATGGTCCATTCACTAAATAAATTAATAAACCAATTTAAAATATAACAGGATGGGTATTTTGATGTCAACATGGATGAAATGTGTCATATGAATGGTGGTTTACTTTCAAGTATGAAGTAATATTTATAATAATTTAGGTAATTTATATAGTGCTATTTTTATAAAATAGTACCTTATAAAGACGTTGATGGTAATATGGTGATATGATGATATAAAACCCTTATCCGCACCCAAATGGTGCATAGGGCACTGTCGTATAAACGCAGTGTTATCTTGATCGTTTATACATGAAGGAAAGGTGATCAGCCCTCCGCTTCAGGTACCAGTCCATGGTAATTTTGAATAAATATTACAGTGAAAAAATCACTAATATTTATTTTACCCCCATTGGGAATCGAACCCGGAACCTCCAGAACGGTAACCGAGCGTGCTGACCATTACACTACGGAGGCGGACATAATAATGATCAATAAAATATAATAGGCGATATGATGATAATGATCGATAAAAAAGTAGGTAAGCTTTTAAGCTGGCTGCAAGCAGCAATGAACCGGAAGAAATGGAAAGAAGAAGAAGTTTTGTATCCAGCAGTGGAAGTCAGAGGGCTCATGAAGAAGGAGAGGAAGAAGCTTTTAAGTATGAAAACAAAATTATAGGCTCCTTGAAAGGAATAAATAAACTACATAAGCTATGATATAAGTAGGAATAGGATATTATCACTCTGGTGGAATATTGAATTTCACATTCTTATTTGACCCCACTTATACCCAGATAGCACAAATGCCACATGGGGTTAATACATTCATACCTTTTTCCTCAAATTCACACATAATATATTGTTAGACAAGGTTTGAAATTTTTGAGCGTGCTTATTTATATAATCATAAAATTGAAAGAAACCAGTATTTTTCTTAATTTCAGCTTAAAGGCAAGGAAAATTATGGTTCAGCTAATAATTTTAATTGGCAACCATGAAAATTTTAATCATAACCTCACCGAGAACTCCTTTGATATCTTCTGTATGCAAATGTTGAGCATATTTGTTTATTCCTTCAGGGTCAACATAACCATTATCTTTGAAAGGTGTAAACACTGGAGCCATTGCTCCTTGAAATCCAAAATGAACCTTAAAAACAACAAACGATACTTAAACAAAGTAATAAAATAATGGTAAAGGGAGATTAAACACAAACCGTATGTGTCGGGTTGTGGTCCCGTGGTTAGTGTTGCGGACTCTCGAGTCAGAGTTTCTCGGGTCAAACCCACAATTTAATACCTATTTCTAATAATGAGCCGCTTACGCTCACAGGAATAGTATGACATTGAAGTATTTTTGTAAATAATAAAAACACAAATATTTCTTTCAATTTAAAAAATAAAAAACTGTTATCCTCAAATAATCTTTCCATCATCCTCATATTTAGTTATTATAATTAATGATTACTAAACATTGGGAACCCAGCCAAACCTAACTCTATTTTATTTTTATTTTCTATACACACAAACAATAAAATTAATACTTTAATGGAACTGTATTTCAAATGTTCTTAATACTCACCATGTTTATTAAAAATAAAAAATCTGCTTTGAATACAAACACGCCATCAACTTAAAAAGAGCATTCAAAATACTCAGCTTACTTCACTTTGATGCTAAAACTAAAATTGATTATTTTACACATGTGTATACATTACATTGTGTATGTATGCAATATACTTGATAGTGTTTCCAGAGAGGAAAGCAACCAAAAACTAACATATCATAGGACTATGGTGTGTTTGTTAAAAAATAAGTTTTTACCTAATGGATTAAATAAATTGGTCTTTAATAAAAAGGTGACGATGAACACATATATGAATAATGAAAAAATGTATCTGGATCATAGATATGTGTCTATATAATTATAGACACATTTCTATGATCCAGATCCATTTTTTCATTATTCATATATCGCTCACTCCTTTCAAGAACGTCATAAATCAAAAAACTTAATTTTCAGGAGAATGTTTTTAAAGTTTAAAAAAATAATACAATGTATTAAAAATAAATATCAAGCCACTTATTGAACTTTTTACTGTGCAACAGATCTTTTTAGGTAAAACCTGAAGGTTTTTTTCTCCATTTGAAAAATATTTAGTATATTTAAAAAAATAATTAAACAATACCTTTTCTTCAAAATGCAAAACCAACACTTTCTGCCCTGTAGCGAGTAAGTATTAAGTTAAAAATATGGCGCTTTTGCTGGGATATATTTTGCTGGGCATTCCAAAAACATGCACAACTGAAAATTGTAAATTTTTTTATTTATGACGTTCTTGAAAGAAGTGAGCGATATGTGTTCATCATCACCTTTTTATTAAAGACACAATATGTATGTTTATTGTAACTGCAGACAGTTGGTAGAATTCCATTTTAAATTTTTGCGTAATTTATCCAAAATTAAACAAGGTTATTGGATTGAATTTTACTTACATATATATGATATTGTATTTTATTTACATATATATGATAATATGTGACGTGTTTCGTCTTATTAAGATATTATCAAGCACTCAAACACAAAACAGAGTGTCTTTATAATGTCTAAATAAGACGAAACGGGTCACATATTATCATATATATATATATATATATATATATATATATATATATATATATATATATATATATATATATATATATATATATATGGAAATAAAATAGAATTCAATCCAATTACCTTGTTTAATTTTGGATATATTACCCTAGACATATTAGGTTTCTATATGTTGGAAATGTTTGGGCCAAACATGTTATAATTTAAATGAATAAAAAAATGCCTATGATTGATGATCATAAATACTTTCAAATTTTATTTTATTAAAAAAAAAATCATTATATTTTAAAACTGGCTAGCTAATGTGTATTATACTCTTTGTGAAGGACATACAGGATATCTATAAAACATTTTGTGAATGTGTTATAATGGCTAAAACATCAGGGGAATTCAACCTTTTATTTAAAAATTTATTTAAATTTTGAAACTATTTACCATTATGTCAAAAAATGTTTATCAAATATGTATTGTGTTCCCTTATATAAAAATACAGCTATATATATTTACCCAACTAGGAATTGATCATGTTTAAAATCTATTTGCATCTAAAAAAAATAAATGCTAAAATATTATTTTCAAGAAAGAAGGGAAGTAAAACATTTAAATTAGTTATGAGGTTAATTATTAAAAATTACGGGTTGATGGTTAAAAATGTCGTGATGAATCCGTTATTGGTCACAAAACAAGTTTAAAGAGACAACCTATCATTTCTCATTACAAATAATTTTCGGTTTACTATATTTAAAAAGATATTATTTTTCAGTAGTGAAGTAAATATTGTGCTATATGAAAATAAATTATTGAAATTTAGGAATAATATACATTTTTTTAAATAGCAGATTTTTTGCTGTTGTTTTCTTTATGTATTGGGAAAAAAGGTTTAATGATTAAGAAAAGGAAAAACAAATTAAATAACAGGTTCATAATTTTTCTTCCATAAAATACTGGTTAGCATATTTGGCTACAAAGCCTGGATTTGATTCTCAGGGCAGTAAAAAATAAATATAAATATTTTTCACTCCATAATATAAACCTGGACCTGAAGGGCAGGATAGATAGCCTGGTCACTATATTTTTAACAATCAAGATAACTCAATTTCAATGCATTGATATGATGCAGTGCCCTATGCACCATTAAGTGCGGATAAGGGTTAGAAGAAAAGTACTTAAATCTGGTTAGATATAATAACATATGTATTTAAATACAAATTGATATGGTACTCTATAAAAATATCAGAATCGATGGTTACTGATCCCTGAAATAACTTTACATGTACAAGGTCACAGTATCAAAAGTGACTGCTGTGAAAAGTTCAAATAGGATTTTTTTTTATCATTTTACACTTTAAAATGAAACACACATCAAAAAAGTATTTGTTGAATGCTATGAGTACATCCACATCAACAATAAAATAAATATAGAATAAAGTGAATTTAAAAACAATGATGAAATAAAAACACATTTTTTATTACTGATGTTTTTGATACATTTATTAGTGCATACATTTTTGATTGGTTGTAATTTAATCAATAGAATTATTGAAATAATGGAAACATTTTAACTTAGTTAAGTCCATTTATAATTTAAGTTTCACGCGGTACCAGTTTAAGTTTCACCACTATTTCTAAAAATCTATTGTGACATGTGTTTTGATTTGTTTTTTTTTTTTAAAGAAATAACCCGCAAAGTCTCTATTCTCAGAAGCTTGTCTGCAAGTAGGATAGTAAGGATAGAGAAGATAAATGTGATAAATACATCACAAACACCCAGACTAATTGGAAATAAATATTTCGTGAATTTATTTTGCAATTAGCAGGAATCAAACCCACAACACCAATTTTGCAGTCTAGCGTCTACCCGGCTACGCTACAGCGCCTGATGAAAATGATGCGGAATGCATCGAAACACGTATTAAAACAGATTTTCAGAAATAGTGGTATTTACTAAGTAAAACTAAAATTAAAAATGGAGATATATTTTTAAAAAAGTGACTGCCGAATCAATCAATGAAATGAACTTAATTCCATCAATAATTAATTGGAAACAGATTGAAGCCTTTTTTAGTAAATGCGTCAAACATTTCTTTTTTCTGCTGGGACGTCAGGGGTCTCAGGGGGGGTCTGGGAGGACCCACTTTTATTCCTGTTATGATTTCCATAGCTACCTTCATGGTGGAAACCCAGCTTCCTAGAATTAAAGTAATTGAAACTTAATAATCAAAATTATCAATAAATTTATGTAGATAGAAATAGAAGCAGGCAAAGGTAAACTTGGGACGATCAAGTATTTCAGATACTTGAAAATGGTCAGGTCAGGAGTTGGAATAATTAGCAGGTATGGTAGGGGAGATGCGTGAATGTAAAAGAGGCGAAGATTGTATGCAAAGACAGATTGATATGGCATTCTTTATACTTAAGGTTTGGGGGTGGGTATAGAGTGCGGAAGGTTGACCTGTCAGTGCGGGTGGTTTCCTAATGGGGCTGGGATCTCTTAGTAGGGTTACTAACCTTCCTGCCGCTGTCACCCTGGCCATAAGAACATGGTGGTGGATTGTACACACTAGTTGGTTTTAACTTACATGTCCCGCTGACAGTGATAGGGACTTTGAAAGCATCAGTAATCTTTTTTATCTTTGACTGCGGGAAACTTTGCACGATTGATTAAATACCATAATAACGAAAAAATAAAAGATTTTTTAATAGATGGTCTCGAATGGAAGCCAAGAGTTTCTATGTCGGACCTGAAAATGTGGCGGAAGCTTTCGGAGTGTATAAAGCCAATGTAAATACCAAAACTTCCATATTTCCATCTCAATAATAATAAAATATCTCTATATTTATTCATATAAAAATAAAATCTTGGTATAAGTAGCTGCTAAAGTAAAAATAATCAGCATTTATATACAAATATTTACTCAAGTATTATGCAAAACAATGTTGGTTACATTTGCTCATTATGCTTATATGAGAAAGCAAAAAGACTAATTAACTAACTAACCATCACGCCGCTTCCTTGCAGGGGTAGGCAGAGAGAATAGAACGCCACACCACTCTGTTTTTGCAAACATTCTTCGCCTCTTCCTAGTTCATGTATCTCCTCATACATACCCGCCGATTATTACGACTCCTAACCTGACCACTTTCAAGTATTTGGCATACCTGATCGTGCCATGTTGTTCTCGGTCTTCCTCTGCTTCTTTTCCCAATAACATTTGCCTCATAAATTTGTTTTACCGTTCTTTCCTCACTAATTCGTTCTACATGTCCAAACCATCTCAACACACCTTTCTTATCGATAATGCTTATCTCAGCTTTACATTCCAAAAGAATTTACCATTTTGAGTGATGATGTTAATATATTCATTTAGTTGCGTCTGCAGTTTACTGGCTTCTTTAAGGTTGACATCTTTGCCGTGGACATTTTGCAGAATTTTGAAACCATGTTGATGAAGCATATTGAAAGTTGTTCCGATACTTGAGTCGAATCCTAGTGCTCCAGCAGCCACCAGTAACTGGAAGAAATAAAAACAAACAAACTAACTTAATCAACAAAATTAAGGTTGGCAAATATCACTGTTTTCAATTGCTCAAACAGGCAGTTATTGTTAAAGTGTAACCACTCTCTCACATTGTTTTTTTTTTCTTTTAAAGGAATAACCCGCAAAGCCTCTATTTTAGATGCTTGTCTGCAGGTAGGATAGTAAGGATAGGAAAGGTAAATGTGAAAAATACATCACAAACACCCAGACCAATTGAAAATAAATCTTTCTTGAATTCATTTTGCAATTGGCGGGAATCAAACCCGCAACGCAGTCGAGCGTCTACCCAATTAAGCCACGGCGCCTGTTAAGCCAGGATATACACATTGAAAGCTATCCCAACTGCATTCCCGAATCAGATACAGAAGCATGTAGGCTCCCTGACAGACCTCTCTTGCAAAGCAATTTTTTTCAATGAACTAAGTTGTGAAAATTATAGAAAATGTGAAACAAAATAGTATCTCGATTTTACTGTGAATTTACATTTAACCTTTTAAACGCGTTAACTTTGTTCCTAAGAGACGCTCGTGCGCGGCTGTATTTCGCTGTTTTTTAAATTATTACTTTTATCATGTATTTAGTTATGAAACGATTTATTTTCCTAAACAAAAACGTTCAATGGGATTCATTGTGCCTTTTTGGTACTCTACAATACACGTGTGTCACATTATTCTTGAAATATATCGTAATATAAACAAATTAGATCGTAACATAAATAAATCAAAGCACGCATCATGTGTCACTCTTACCCACTGGCGATGCGTAGCGTCGAGAGTGAGACAGATATAGGGCATGATTATGGCGCGGACTAATTACCGACCGCAAGAAAAATCAGGGATCTGTTGTTTTATTTATCCTTGTGATATTACAAATTATTTGTCAGATATTTCAACAGATGTCATAAGGCCGAGGATTGACGTATTATTTTATCCAAAGTTCCACACCATGAAAAAATCCCTCCAAGTTGAACTGAGGTTCGAAACTTGGAGCAAAGTGAAAACACAAACGCTTATGTCAGCCGCGTATGGGGCATGTCTTGTAAAAACACAAACGGTTATGCGAGCCGCGTGGATCCGGTTAATAGCTTTCAATGTCCCTGTCACTGCCAATCTAAATAAATAGAAATTTGTAAGTAAAACCACCATCAAGTTTCTAGAAGTATCTTAGTGTAGGCAGTGAAAGGGATTAGTAGTTAGTTAGTTCTATTAGTCAACTAGATCCGATTCTACTCGACGTTGGCCGGTAAACAGACGCCTCCACAACCCCAGCAGAAAGACACGGAACAGTGCCAAAGCATTTACAGAAAATGTTCAGTTTTCTTGACACAAACCTATCACAATCCTAACAAACGATGAACAGAAAAACACAACCTAGCACAAAGCCCTAAGCCAGGATATACGTCTTTTTCCTATGCTGCATTTACCTTCCACTATTCTTTGTAATATAACGCATATGCATAATATTATGTACTTTGTATTTCTCTCTCCTCTTTAAAGAAACATCTGAGACATACTATCTATCATTAAAATCCTAACTGTCCATCAAACCTCCTGCCTTAGTTTTCCTCTCTACCTCCTTCCCTAAACTCCCTTTTTCCTTTGCCTTCCTTATTATCATCAATTTGTAATTTATGTTTTTTTTAATGTTCAAGTATGTACTATCTACCCTCAGATTGCAAACAGCTATATATGATATCAAATGTTTCGACCAATATCACTAGTATGTTTTTGGTTGGTTGGAAGATATTGCTTTTTAGCAATAAGCCCGCCAATGTTCTTATTTCTTTTCTGTAAAAAGTTAAGTTAAATAATAAATTATAATAATAAAAAGAAAATGGCTGAAGTACTCTAGCTTTCTTTTCTTTAAAGTATCTATAACTTCTCAACCCTTGATGTTCTGAGCATTTAAAAGAAGACTAGATATTGAATTCTTCGATCTTGTTTATATAGTAGGTTGGATGAGAGTCCAGCTTTTCCCACCCAAAGGAAGAGTGATATGAAAGATGCATTGATAGTAGATTATTGTAAATCTAAACATAATATTTTTGAAGTTTCGTAAAGGAATCTCATCTGACGATAAAATTCACATGAATTATTCAAATAATGTAAAACCTGGTCAGCTCCTAAGAAGACAGCATTTCTTTCTCCACAAGCCTTAAGAACCTCAGCACCTTCCTGGAGATTGATGGATGTGAATTTAAGTCCTCTGAATGTTTTGATTTTCTCTGCAGCTTCCTTCACCAGTGCTGGCATATTGACTGAAAAAAAAACAGTTAAAACTATTTTGAACAATTTGCTTACGGACAGAGAAAATCTGACAAGTGCTGCTCAGCAACGTAATTTTTTTTTTAAAGCAATTTGTTTCTCAGAAATATAAACCAAAAAAGAGATTTTCTTCATCTTCAAACCCTTACCCGCACCCCAATAGTGCAAAGGGCACTGCATCATTTAAGCGCAGTGTTATATTAATCATTAACACATGAAAGGTGATCAGCCCTCCGCTTCAGGTATCAGTCCAGGGTAATATTGAATAAATATTAGAGTGAAAAAATCACTTATATTTATTTGACCCCCCCCCCTGGGAATCGAACTCGGGACCTCCAGAACAGTAGCAGTGCGTGCTGACCATTGAACTATGGAGGCGGACAAAAAAAAAATATCCGTACTCAATGATGCATAGGGCACTGCACGCAACAATGAGGCGTTTACTTGATCTTCAACTATACAAAGACAAGGTCACTGCCCTAGGGCACTCGAGGTTGCATACCTATACTCGTACTAGTTTGTGTAAGCTATTGTGCATGAGGTCAAAGGAAGCAGGTTGTAATTAAATAAATAACTAATTTGGATTGTCATTGCTGTGGAAAATTAGTGGTTTATGCCATTTTTTGTTTCATATAGTTGGCAACGCTTCAACCAACATCAAATAAAATTTGCACTTTTGTTCTTGCCATATTGCACCTATTAGAACTACAGTTTACACGGAGACTTCATATCAGTTATAATTAGCAAAATATGCAGCATTATCTGATGCAGTGCCAAATACATCATTGGGTCCAGATAAAGGATAATGAAGGAAGAATACTTACTATTTACACAAGAGAAGCCAGGGTTGTGGTAATACAGAAGGGGTGTGTTAGGAGCAACTTGCGCTACTATGTCGAGATAGAACACAAGATCTGACACATTAGTCGGTTTAAAGAATAATTCTGGTAAGACTAATAGCGAATCAGCCCCAATTGATTCAGCATGCTTTGCCTGAAAAAAAAAACTTGAATTTGTAATGTTATATTAATGTAAAAATATCCTTTTAATAGAGCAAATGATTATGAAAATATGAAATAATTATATATGTGAGCAAAGAGTACTATGTACTCCCTACCTTTGAACATCGCGTTTGAGCTAAGCAGTCTGTTACATTAGTTTTTTTTAGTTTTAGACACAGTGTTATCTTGATCGTTCATGAAATCAAGGTGATGATCACTCCTGAGCTTCAGGGACCAGTCCAAGTGTAAAATCACTAATATTGATTTTCACACTCCCCTGTGAATCGAACCCGGGACCTCCAACACAGTAGCTAAACCATTATACTACGATGCAGACAAACATTAGTTAGAAATAAAAATTCCATATCGAATGTTATCACTTGCGACCTCTACTGTATTTTTGAGGTAATAATAGCAACCATCTTTATTGAATTGGATCCATGAATCCCTTGCCGTACCCCGTAATTAATAATTTGTTTTTGGTAAAATGTTTGGCATATTTGGACCATTACTTTATTCACAGATGAATATATAAAATATTGAAATATGTGTTAACAAAACTACATTATACTGATCAAGTTTAACAAATAAAAAAATCAACCGCTAACAAGGGCATGGTCTAAATTAAAATAATCCAAACCTAGCTTAAGAAGATATTAAAATAAAATGAAAATATTTTTATTTAATCTTTTTATTTTAATTTAAGGTTGGGTTAGGTTAAACAAATTATAAATTCAGAATAATTTATCTTCAATCGTTTTTACCTATCTAGTCAATTAATATTTATAAAATGACAGTGCACCATTATTATTGATACTGCCATTAAAAAAATGATAAGTGGCAATATTTGATTATTTGATTTAATCATCAAATATTGATGGATCAAAGCATCAATCTATTTGATATCTACAAACAAATTGTAGTAAATAAAATATTTTTCATTAAGTAGCTGTAAAGTTGAAAGTCATTTGTTGTTTATTTTGATTTTACAGAGCAATATAACTTTGAAAAATTGGACATACATTTAATTTAAAAAAAATAAGAACAATATAAAATGTACAACAACAAAACAATATATCACAGACAAATTGTTTTATAACAATCGCTTACTACTTGAAACTGCGACTTTTGACTATCTGAACAAATATCTTTTTTGTGGTATTCAGTAATGCTGTTAAAATCTGACCTTGTAATCAAAAGTCCATGTTATAATAGAAGACATTAGGTCAGTTTTTAATCTGTGTGTTCTACCCTCATCCAGTTAAAATCAAAATATTCTGTAGTAAACTATTATTATAGCGCTCAACATCTATAGTGAAAAAATCAAATCGATTGTGGTCGCCTTCATTAAACACGATGAAATTTCTGATCCATACCTACCCCCTGAGCAATATTTCATGACTTGTCTCTGGTGTATTTGATTTCTATTAGTCAATTCAATATTTATGTCAGTTTGCACATGACTACACTTTTATTTTATTAGAGTTTATACCAACTGTTAAATTGTATTTTAATGATGTTTTATAACGTAAAAATATGTTTTAACCACAATTGTTATTTTAATAGTAGGTAATAATATATTTACTTTTTTTTTGGATTCTTGAACAATTAAAAATGAAATGAAATTATTCAATGAAAAACCGTTGCTTTATTCTCTCAATACATCAAACATTGACAGCCTTCAAATAAAATGGCTGATAACAGCTGACTATGGGTCATAGATGAATTAGAGAGAATTTTGTTATGTCAAAAGTCCATCATTAACCCTGTTTTATGGACCAGCCTAAGTAATCAAATATTTCACTTTGTATTTTTAATTCAGCTATGTTTCTCGCACAATCTAAAGCAAATAGAGTAACAAACCAATTCTACAACATCGGGCAAGGGGGCCCCTCCAACTTGCACCATGACGTGGATTCCGACATCGTGACATTTCTGGACCCAGACTTCAGTCACCTGTTTGCGTTCTGCTACACTCATGGACATGCCCTCGCCACTTGTCCCATTCACTGGATTAATGGAAAAATAAAAATAAGTAGTAATAATCCAAAACAATGCATAAAGTACATATTTTCTGATGTTTGTTTGATAATATTTTTCAACTGCCCCTTACTCCCTAACCTCGAGTTCATTCAGGACATTCGGTCTGAGGGTTTGTCCTTCCCGCTGAATGTCCAACACCTATTGTCAATGAACTCGAAAAATGTTAACGGTGCGATTATTAAACATTTAAAAAAGTATAGCAAAAGCGTGTGACCCCAAAAAAAATCAATAAAAAAAAATATTATTTAAGTATATAAAATCACTAGTATGGCAGGTATCACCCAAAATTGGGTGCTTTGCCAAAAATAAACAAAAAAAAAAAAAAATAGACCATTTAGAAAATAATAGCCGGAGGATTTATCTAATCCATTTTTCAATATTTAAAAAAATATATATGTTTTGTTAGAAAAATTATAACATTTTAATTTAGTAATTAGACATTCCTACTTATACTAAAGTATATTATTACAGTAGCCTCTTCAAATAAGAATCTAAGCTCTTGTGCTTGGAGAGGGACTTACATGCATTTTAAAGTTAAAATATATGGTTCTTCATATTCTTATTGATTTTTCCTGGGTTTAATGACTAAAATGCATTTCAAACATGAAGGGTCATTTATATTCTTGTTGCTTTTTCCTGGGTTGTTATGCCATGGTGCCTTAAAACTTTTATTTGCTGATGGCGGGTCTATCATTAGGATACGCTTATGTCATCATCAGTTTATTGACGGTCGCGCTTTTGGCAAAGTTTACTAAAGCTAATATATCGATTCTTAGCACTCAAACAGATAAACAAATATTAGAGTGAAAAATTTCTAGTATTTATTTTGACCACAGCCTTCACTCGATTGCGATTCAATAAAAGGAGGGTAATAAGTCCAGATTCATAGATTTAAGAGTGAAATATGTTCAAGGCGATGACATATCGCTCACTCCTTTCAAGAACGTCATATATCAAAAATCGTCAATTTTCAGTTGTGCATGTTTTCGGAATGCCCAGAAAATGTACTATATCCCAGAAAAACAGGCATATTTTTAACTTAATATTTACCCGCTACAGGGCAGAAAATGTTGTTTTTGCATTTTGTAGAGAAGGTATTGTTTAATTATTTTTTTAAATATGCTAAATATTTTTCAAATGGAGAAAAAACCATCAGGTTTCACCTTAAAAGATCTGTTGCACAGTTAAAAGTTCAATTAGTGGCTTTATATTTATTTTTAATTTTAAATTTTAAACTTTAAATTAAAACTTAATTTTAATCTTTAAAATTTAATTTAAACTTTAAAAACGTTCTGAAAAATCAAGTTTTTTTTATTTATGATGTTCTTGAAAGGAGTGAGAGATATGTGAGGGTAATGGTTTAAGACATTACCGCAAAATGGGGAAAAATATTCAGTTCTACAGGAGAGGAAAAGAAAATTAGCGGCAATGGCTCAGGCATTTGAGAATGCATACTCGTACTAGCTTGCAGCTCGTAGAGTCTTTTGAGGAAATGATACTCACCTAAAACTCCCTTGATTCCTTCCTTATTAAGGAAATCCACATATTTAGGAATGACATCCAAATTCAGAGAAAAATCAGCATTAAATGGTGTCAATACGGGGGGCATCAGCCCTCGGAATGTGAAATTAACCTAAAAATATCACAAAAACATATTAAATACCACCTAGTTGCATTATAAAAGTTGAGGGATTTTTGTAATTAATGAAAAATAAATGGTTGGTAGAAATTAAAGTTTTTAATGGTTCATGTTATATAGTTTATTACTATTATTATTATTATTTATATATAATAAAAGTATATTTGACTCACCATGTTGGTAAAGAAGTATGACACTAGTTACCTGTGAGAGGAGAAAACGGTTTAAACAGTGATAACTTCTGGTATTTATCATACTAATAATATCAACCTATCCATGACATTGGGTGCAGTGACCAAGCAATATGCATGATTGAAACTAAACTAATTTTAACCGAAAAAAAGGATTGTTGTTAGTATGTAACCACTTACTAAATTTTTTGTTTTTGAGACACACCTATCGAACATTTGTCTTCTTCTTTGCTGTGTCCACCTTTCACTTCGCTTTGTAATATGAATTGATATATATAATTTATTATGGTTCACTATGACAGTATGAATTCATCTTGTTACAGGAAAAATGGTTGTTCGGCTCTAGGATTTGAACAAGGATCCTTTGATGTTTGGTAAGGTGCTTTATCCCATGGTCATCCACCTAAATGAATAATTAATGTAGATACTAGACTGTGATATACTTTGATAACAGGTTTTCTTTAATTTAGGAAGAGCAAAACAGTCATTTCTTCCTGTGAAATAATAAATTCATGTTATATTATTTGTATTATCAATATATATTATCACAAGGCAAAGGGTTCTTGCGAGAATAAATAAAAGACAGAAGAAGAATGTCAATAAAGTAGAATTGATACTGCACGCTAACTTTAATTAATTTTTTAAACATCTTGTCATATTTGCTTTGCTACACAGAAAAGCAAACACAACAAGAAATTAGAGGTGTAAGGCGTGTTTTTTTTAAGTATGAAGTTGAAGAAATGAAATGCACAAAAATATGCACACCACCGCAACATATGGTTTCTGAAATGCACAAATATGTGCAAGCTGTAAAAAAATATGTTAGCAACAAAAATATGTTGGTTAGTGACAGCATATAAAAGAAATTGTTGGTCACTGTATACAATGAACTTAGTAAATATGTATAAATGAATATACTCCACTGATTAGATAAAGTAATCATAATTACAACAAAAATAAATAGACGCACACAGCAACCAGATGATAATTAGTATTTCTATTCCACATAATAATATTTAAATGTAAATCTTACTCTAACCCTTACCCGAACCCAATTATGCATGGGGCACTGCATTGTAAAGAAGTAATATTATCTTGATTGTTATTGAATTTACAATGATTGAATTCGGAGAAGTATGGCAACACTATTCTAAAGTTATGTCATATAGCAGTTCAACAGTAAATGATTATAATGTCCACCTCCGTAGAATAGTGGTCAGCGCGTTTGGCTACCGTGCTGGAGGTCCCGAGTTCGATTCCCAGGAGGGGTCAAAATAAATATCAGTGATTTTCACTGTCATATTTGTTTAATATCACCCTGGACTGGTACTAGAAGCGCAGGGCTGATCACCTTGCCATCATGCAATTAACGATCAAGATAACACTGTATCGCTATTATGCAGTGCCCTATTACACCATTGGGTGCGGATAAAGGTGGAGACTGACTGGAGCATTTCGTCGTAACATAATGTCGTAACATCGAGTGCTCGGCTCGCTGTACTGACTGCCTGAATGCTCGCATCGTAACGTGTTACGTTACAACGAAATGCTTCGGTCAGTCTTTACATTAAAAATTACACAACAAAATGTGTAATTTTTTTGGCATTTTTTTTCCTCATATTGTTTTTATTTTTAAATGCTACTGGAGGCCCGGTATATGGTTTGTAATTCTGTTTGAGAAACTAATGCCAGATAACGCTAACTTGTATGTGTTTATTTGATTAATCAACTGATGAAGAAACATGAGCATAATTGTAATAGTGATTTGGATATTTTGACCGTGACAAGTTGTTATATACATACTTCATTCTACACAAAATTTCTTCATGCACCATTCCAGTTTATAACATATAAAAATGTATAGTCATGCATTTACTTATGTATATGTATTATTACATAGTTATCAGTTATCGCAAAAATTAATAACAAAAACAGCATGAGTCTATAAAATATATTTCAAATACCTATGTCATGATTAAGATTGTGATAAGATAAGAATTAATTTAGAATGGGGAGTCACATTGTATAGATTCCGCCTCCGCGGTATAGTGGTCAGTGCATTTGGCCACTATGCTGGAGGTCCCGGGTTCGATTCCCAGGGGGTTAAAAATATATAAAATGAATTTTTCACTCGATTTAATAATTTTAAAAAATCTGGAGGTACAATGCAGGGCTGATCACCTTTCCTTCATGTATTTAGCGATCAAGATAACTCTGTTCATGTACACTATCTAGTGTCCTATGTACCATTGGGTGCGGATAAGACGGTTGATAGATATTAAAAAATTATCACGGCATTATGATAGAGATAGAGTATGTTTATAACTGTCATTAGTTTTATCCAATGCTGGATCACAGCCCATGAATTGAGAAATATTGAAGCTCTTATTTTAGACAATTGTAATACTAAGCTAAAACCCTTAAAAAAGAATAAAATCAATCTTTTATAATAGCTTTACAGAATCCAAACCAATAAAAACATGGAAATGTCTATAAAGATAATCAATCCCTCTACACTTAACACATTAAGTACCAAAAGCCATTTCCTATTTATTAAAAATATTGTCTTTAACATGTAAAATTTTGACAAATAGTAGTGCTTTAAAAAAAAAGTTCTTAGTAAATATTAGTTTTAAATGAATAGTTCAAATTTGAATTGGATATAGTAATTTACGTAATTGTGAGAATTATTTCCAGTACATAGGGCAGAAAAACTGACTAATTAATGTGGTCGTAAACGGTTGACAGCGAAAACCCGACTAACGATTGGTACAGAAATTATTAATGTTTCTGTTAAAATGTGCATTTTTGCTATGAGTACAGATTTACTGGTTTTTTAAATAAGTTTTTATAAAACCTGTTGGTAAATAAAGTATTAATACAACTATAAAAGATGTTAGAACTATGTAAAAATATATATAGTTTATTGACAAAAACACAATGTGATTTTTAGACTCATTTATTAAAAATTAAAATCAATTATACTTTTAAAAATGGTATTAACAATTAACATCTTAAAGAGATAAGAAATAATTGAATAACAATAAAAAATATAGATGGAAGGACTTACAATCTACTGTGTACATTAAAGTACAAACATATATAGCTTTTATAGTATTATATCTAAGAAGGTAGTTAGGTAGTAAAAAGGCATGTATTTCACAGTTGTATTGACACATTTTTATCACAAATTTAAGGCGACATATCAATACAACATTATCCATAACGCCTAAAGAATTCCGGAAAATACACGCGATACAATCACTTCGCACTAGGGCATGCTAAATTCCTGGGAAACAGCATTACCAAATATTGAAATTACCCTGTCGAAGCCAAGTGATCATTCCAAATGCATTATACGGAATCCATAAATTATTTTTGTTGACCACAGATAGTAAAATTGACTTCTAAAGCTAGAAAAATTATTGCATTTTTATACTGGTCAAAGATAGGTCACGTGTCTTGGAGGCATTGGCATAGAGATGTACATTTCAATCGAGCCATGTCTCTCAAGACGCAAGGATGTTTAGATATGTGTCTTTTGCACACCTATCATACGTTATTTACTGTCCGTGTAGATGGGAGTCAGTTAAGACAGCAATATTGTTTGAAAATTACTCTAAACTGAAATAAATTATTAATTGACAGGTATTTTATTGACTTGTGCAGAGTAGCAATGTATTATATATAACAATGTATTATATATTAACCCTTAGCACTAAAAATGTGACAAATGGTTAACAGTTACTCATTCGGCTATCTGATTGGGAAGATATCTGTTGCTTTTCTGGGTTTATATTTCTTTACAGCTTAAGTTTTTTATGTCAAATTATTAAATTAATTGGGAGCTAGAAATACGCTACACACAATTAAATTCGTGTACTAATTGGTATGATTAGCTTTAAATTATCAATTTCAAAAACTGATTTAACACCTTAACGACTTGTCCTGCGCTGGTGTGGAAATTTGATCTGACCATCCCTTACTATCGGGGATTCATAAGTAGTCGTATAGAAAATTTAATTTTATGACCCAATGCCATATATTGAGTAAAGCAATACATGTGTTGATTTGAAAATAAATTCATTAGTTGGATCAATTTCCACACCAGCGCGGGACGGTCTTTAAGGTGTTAATTAAATCATTATTTTATTCGCTTCATCCATTGACTTAGCACTCTTCAATTCCTAATTCTTTATTTTTTTTACCTACCACCAATGATTTATTTACAAAATATATTTTAAAAAGGGGGGTTTCACATTAGTCTATATTGGAACATTGTAAAGAGTGTATTCATTTATTGTTTTAAATTATTTTTATAAATGCTTCATCTTCAAGACCCAAACCCAACATCAGAGTTGGCGTAATAAATACCATGTCGAGCCACACTCCCCATTAGGTTATCTTAATGTATTCATTTTAGCTAACCACACACACTCATTAGGCATGAAAATTACTGACTCAGTTTAATTATTTGTCAATATTACATGTGGAAAATTTTACTGTACTATATAAATTTAACAGCCCATAGTGAGAACAATGAAGGGTTTTCAGGTTGGTGCATTTTTCCAATAAGTAAAAGATTATTTGATATTACTCTAAAGTCAAAATACTTCCTTCAGATTTTTTGTTGTTGTTGCCAGTAATAAAATAATGCGTTTTATGTCATAAGTGTACAAGTATGATTTTCCTCTTTTTTAATAGATGTCTCTAATCCTGTTACATCTAGGAACACTTTTATGTGACAGATACAGCAGTAAGCTTTGATTTTTTTGTCTATGACATTTGTTTTCAAAGAATAAGCATGCATTTCTTTCTCCATGCTCCATCGAATACAACATGTAAAGAATGGTTTTGATAATTTCAAAACACTATTTTGACACAGAGGACGAAGGGCATGAAAACCATAAAAAAAATACAAAGATTGCAGAAATGAAAGCAGTGCTCGATGAAAATTCATACCAGACAAAATAAGACTTAGCTGTGACATCAAATATAACTCAGCAATATAAATATATCGAATACATAATCAAATTATTACATTGCATTTAAATGCAATAATGCAAAAACGCAGGCGATTTATTAGATTGCAGAACACAAATTTTACATAGAGGGAATATCTAAATTCCTTGAAAGATGGGTGAAGGTTGTAGCATCAGATGAAGCATACTTTGAATAGATTTTTCTTAATTTTATAGACAAGTAAATTATTTATTAGAAAAGGAACAGAATCATACTTGCACGCTGAATATAGAGTTGGTAGCTGTTGATTATAAAATGGACGACGTAGGATTTTTCTTCCCTCCAAAAGAGGGCAGTAAAGACTTTAAGTACTGCAGTACCACGTATAGCCGCGATTTCGGAATGGCCTCCTGCCAAAAGCCGTTGCGGTAGGCCATGGCCCTGCTCTGTGCTCGCTGCAGGAGCTCGGCATCCGTCCGGTCGTAGAGGACCCACGGCAGCCAGAACCACTTGGTCTCCGGTTTCACAGGAACGCGGGCAATGTCCGTCGAGACTACGCCCAGTCCTAGCTCCACGAGACGCTCTCCCACTTTTAAATGCTCAATTCCCGGTCCCTTTCTCTTTGTGTCAACCTGTAAAAATAAACAACCAAATAAGTAAGTTTTTTTCAACCCATATCCGCACCCAATGGTGCATAGGGCACTGCAAAGTAGTGATGCAGTGTTATCTTGAACGTTAATTGCGTAACAGTCAAGGGTCATATTAAATAAATTTTAGTGAAAATCACCCAAATTTATTTTGATGCTGACCACTACACTTCAAAGGTGCACAATCTTTTTTACTTAATAATAATTATTTATATTTCAGAGAACACAGGACTTCCCCATACTAATGTACAGTAAAAAGATTAGCCAACCAATGGTTTCAGATTCACCCATATATTATTAAAATTTACATACAAAACACCATTTCTATGGTAAAAAATTATATAAAACCTTACTAAAAACTCTTACCAAAACCTATATATATTACTATAATAAAACTCATTGAATTTAAATTAATTTTGTAATTTTTTTAAATATAAAATCATGGATATCAACCCCTGCCTTGTTGTGTATATAACATGATGATGTTGGTTATGACGAAACCCGGTCACTAGTCAAATAAAATATATGTGGGAAAAACTAAAGTTGTTATTTTATTTTATAAAATGCAGTTCCACTAAAAAATGTAAGTACAACAATTAAATCTAATGCAGTTTTATTTAAACAGTTATTACTTTCTTATCACTCCCGCAGAACGATTAGGCCAGATCAGATAAACTTACGGAATGATATACCTATCACTATGTGGAGTACATAGGAGACCATTGTAGGTAATACCTTGGTAGTAGTGACAGGCAGCTGCAGCGTGATGTCGGCGACCAGGGCACCGGAGCCTCGAGATAGAGGAGTAAATTCCGCTTTTTGTCCCACGGCTATGCATTGCAGCCAGCTGATGCCGTTCCCTCCGACTAGCTTCACTCCCCAAACCTATAAATTAAACATTCGAGAAATTCTATAACATTGTCATTGTCGCAGCGATATGCCTGAAAGTTGTGTAAATGCTTTCAACATACATACTTCTCTGTAATACTAATATAAATAATATAAAAAGAGTGTTTTGAGAAAAATGAGACAAAAAAAAGGAAATTTCTTTTTACGAAAATGCTCCTTATTTTACATTTCATTTAGATCAGCCGACGTAGCGTTAGTCGGGTAGACTGCGAAACTGGCGTTGTGGGTTCGATTCCCGCCAATTGCAAAATGAATTCAAGAAATATTAATTTCCAATTAGTCTGGGTGTTTGTAATGCATTGTTCACATTAACCCTCCCTTTTCTAACTATTCTACCTGCTGACAAGCCTCTAAATAGAGGCTTTGCGGGTTATTCCTTTAAAAAGAAAAAAAAGAAAGAACCAAATTTTATTTTAGCTCGAAGAAATCAGATATTTTCTTTTCAACCAATGACCCTAGCTAATGTTCAAGGGCTAAATCACGCAGTTGTCTCCAAACCATCAATTCCTCAGTGTTCTTGAAATAACTTTAAAAAATCTGAATTTTCAAAATAAATATCAGTATATATATATATATATATATATATATATATATATATATATATATATATATATATATATATATATATATATATATATATATATATATATATATATATATATATATATATATATATTTATATATATATAAATATATATATATATATATATATATATATATATATATATATATATATATATATATATATATATATATATAAATATAGCTTACTTTACTATCTACCTCTACTGGCTACCCTAATTAATTCTCTGTGCACGCCACTAATTAAAAATGTTGTGAAATTACAAAATGTTTACTTGAACGGGAAGAGGCGGCTTTGCTGAGTGCCAGAAGGGTAAGCGAACCAGCGGACTGTGGTCGATGAGGAGCCGGGGGCCTTCAGCCGAGGACTGACAGCCGACCACTTTCCCCCGCAGGATCTCCTTAGTCTTGATGAAGTGCTCCGGGATATCGGACACTTTAGAAAACTTACTTATCTGTAAAAAAATCAGCTTTTAGTAAACACATTGCTTGCAGGAAACACTTAAAAGCGTCATTTACATGCTGTTAGTACAGAGCGGGAGACACTTATAAGTGTTGTATTTGCTTACATTTGGTAGAGTTCGAGAGGCGCCAACAAACATTGTACAGATGGGAATTGGATTTACAGTTACTTGTGATTAGTATACTGAGGGTCAGGCGGCAGACTGTCTAAATATAATTACGGTCGGGGTTGATGAAAAAACAGCCGGACAACAATATGTTAATAAATGGTGTTCAGAAAATAAATGAATCATGCTAATGAAAAGAAAATATCAAATATTTTAAAACTAACTAAATAACTAACCATAATGCCACTTCTCCGTAGAGGTAGGCAGAAAGAATAGAATGCCACATCAATCTGTCGTTGCAAACAACCTTCGCCTCTTCAACATGCATACATCTCCTCACACATACCCGCCGATTATTCCGACTCCTGACTTGACCACGCCCAAGTGATCTGAAATACTTGATCATGCCAAGTTTTAATCAGTCTTCTTGTGCTCATATTTCTAACTACATTTACCCTTTCAATTTGTTTTACTATTCTTTCTTAACTCCTTGAATTCACTTGCCAAAACCATCTTAAGACCTTTCTTAATTTTATTGATAATACTTATCTCAGGCTTGCATTCTTTCCTTTTGTCATCATTTAAACATCTATCATCTATCATTTTGCCACACATTCATCTTTCATTCATTTCGACTGCATTCCGCCTAGTTTCATATTTCTCTTGCCAACTCCATGCTTCTCTTCCATACATTAGGGTTGGAACTAGGATTTCATTGTACACTGCCAGCTTAGCTTTCGTTTAGTTTTTATTTGCTATAACTGACTTCTGTGCACCATTCACTCTGTTCACTCTCCTTTCTATATAGAATGAAATAATTTGAATACTCAACGTATGTAGTACCAGTAAAATTACTTGAATTTATTGTAATTGTTGTGAATAATGATGTGATCTTATTTTTTTTTAAATATGGTCGTTTTGAAGGTTAAATCAAAGTTTATAAGAATGTAAGGTACATTAAATAAAGAGTTTAAAAAAAATTATACTTACAGGGCGAACTTTATGAATGGCAACGGCCAAACTTACACCAGCTATCGTATATATTGCGATCTGTGAATAAAAACAAAACAATTTTGACAATGACAGCCACAACTTCAAACCAAAGTTTTGATAAACCTAGAGTTTACCCATCCAATTTTACTCGATTTTATCAGAGAGATGTAAATTTAATAAAGATGATAGGATATGGGTATTGAATAATCAAAACGAATATACACATGAAAAAAACTAGCAAAACAATAATGATAAAATTAATATTTTTACAAATTTTATTTCACCTGAGCACCGCGGGTATTATGCTCCAAACCCGAGATAATTTCGTTAAAGACATTCCGTTTTTCTGCCATTTTTTTCAAAAAGAATTCTAGGTCGACCTTTTCGATATTTTGTTCATATTTATTTTTAAGAATTACACAACCACCTACGATTCGGCAAATCTCCGTAAAACATATTTACGAACTGTCAAAACTCGTCTTTAAATAATCTAGCCCCTCAAATAGTTTAGATCAGCTATTATAACTCTTAAAGCCTCTTTAGTACAGTTGAGAATACTATGAGAATTTTACAAAGGGGATTTGAAGTTTATTTTAATAGGTAGGGCCTGGACAAATTAATTCTAATATAAAAGGAGAAAAGACATATCGCTCACTCCTTTCAAGAACGTCATAAATCAAAAATCGTCAATTTTCAGTTGTGCATTTTTTCTGAATGCCCAGAAAATGTACTATATCCCAGCAAAAGCGGCATATTTTTAACTGAATATTTATCCGCTACACGGCAGAAAGTGTATTTTTTGCATTTTGAAGAAAAGGTTTTGTTCAATTAATTTTTTTTTAAATAATAAATATTTTTCAAATGTAGAAAAAACCTTCAGGTTTTACCTAAAAAGATCTGTTGCATAGTAAAAAGTTCAATAAGTGGCTTTATATATATTTTTAATACATTGTATTATATTTTTAAACTTTAAACGTTCTCCTGAATTTTTTTTTTATGATGTTCTTGAAAGGAGTGAGCGATATTATGAATCTAGTGTTTTTGAAAATAATTTTCACATATGAATTACATGAATTTATACTAATTAAGTAAAAAGTAAACCCACTCACAAGTAGGAATAAGCTATTTAACTTCTAAAGTTGGAGACTAAGCAGGGTAATGATAAGAGGTGCTGCATAAGTCGTAGCTAGATTTCAGAGTTATTTGAACTAGGTAATAAAAAGTATACAATATGGTAAAACCTCTTAATTTATTTTTCTTAAAAGTAAAGGAGACAAAATAAATTTTATTAATTGATTAATTAATTTTTGACTTTGAGGTGAAATGTATAAACAATAAATGGAGGTACGGTTGTTATTAATAATTAATAATAATATAAATTTATATTTTTAAATCCAAAACATAACTTTTTCACAACATAAATCACTTAATTCACTCCTCGAAAAAGTAAAGGAAATATTATAGTATAATTTTATTTATTTTTTCTAAACTATAGTGGACCCACTCACGAGTAGGTATAGTATAGCCATAAAACATATAAATTTGAAGCTTCAGTAGGGTCATGATAGCTGTAGCTAGATTTAAGAGTCACTTGAACGTTAGGTAACCAAAAATTACCCATGGCATCCTTTCTTTTTGATATTTAGGCCACATTAGAAGGAAAATTTTCAGAGTGTTATTATCTTTTTCAGGCAATTTTTTTTAATTTTGTAGCAAATAGATCATTAACTTTTCTTTATTCCACAATAACACAATTTTTTATGTAATTTTAACTTTCTGATAATACATATCCATGACCGATTTAAAAATGATCAAGTTATTAGAAATAAAAGTACAGAAGCAAAGTTAATATGTACACTACTAGTCAAAATGTTAAATTCGATATGAATTCCAGTCCTTCAGTGGTACCCAAAATATGCACACAAAAAAAACAATTGTTAGATCAAATAAAAAATAAAGGGTAAGAATTTGGGAAGAGGATTCAACTAATTATGCAATGTTATTATTGTTTGTGTTGGTTGTACTTCATTTTATTTAACTGCTTGTTTTATTACCACAGCGGACAATACCTTGACTTGTGGCGGACCACAAAAATGTAGAATGGACATCTCATGTAGTATAAAACAGTGAATCTAATTGCTACTTATTTCAATACATATTAAACCTTTAATGGTTAAACAGTAGCGTTATGTGCGTTTAGTGTTAAAAAAAAGTGTTTTTATAGTTAAAACAACATGGGTGATAAAGTTAATGTTCTGTTTATATTTATGGTTTTATTGAAGGGTTTAAGTTTAGGAACTTGTCAATATCATGATTATATGTACGGAAATTTTCTGGATGTTTCCTGGAGGCTTCCAGAACCCCAAGGGCCTCCTAAAACAGTATGTGAAAAGGACATAAAGGATATGTATACCAACCTGAGAAATCTCACACTATGGGCTTATGAAAGTAATGTTTGAGTTTTTATTTTATTATTTTCTCAATATTTTCTTCTTCTGGTGTATATTCAATAAATGCAGGTAGGCCCCCATACTGGAATACTTTAAGGGAAAAGCGATCCTCAGCTCATTGAATCCAGGTCCACTCTTTAACGTTGCAGGCCAGGGCTTCTTTTTTTCTGCCTATACCTCTTCTGACCTTCACTTTTCCCATTATTATTTCATGAAGATGATCGTACTGGTCATATTTCATGATATATCAGTAATTGTCAATTCTTTATTTGATTGAGGTCAGTAACTAGCGAGTTTTCCAGACTCTACTTAGTATCTCTTCATTCGTTGTTTGGTTTGCTCAAGATATCTTCTTATCCCACTCCGCGCTAAAGGTTGGCAATCATAATTTTTTGCCTATGTAGTGTATTGAAAGTAGACTGAATAGAGCTTAGAGGGGTTTTCGCTGGACGCTTTTTAACGTGAAGTATGATTAAAAAGTCCATATAATATGTAAATATAATGGAATATAAAATTATTCCTATTCGTAATAGCTTAATTTCACACCTGAAAAACGTATTAATTAGTAGTTGTACTGGCCACTCATTACCGAGGTTCCTTTGAAATATGAAGAGAGAATTGCACTTTATAATTTGTGTTGATAATGGTTAATTTTCAGTGTGGGATGCGACTTCTAAAGCTCCGACAGGCTTACTTCAAGGAAGTCAGTATCACCTCGGTAACTGGGACGAGTGTATTGGGGAGGTGAAACCTGCTGATGGGAGTCAGGGAATGCCTCGCCAGTATTGTTTGCTCATGACTTATCTACGCCCCTTTCCACACAAGGAGTATCCCATTCAATCTGGACCTCTTGATAGCGGTTATAACAAGATATACGTATGTGTATATGTACTTGTTTAAAGCTGTTTGTTTATTACACTTTCTTATCATTCATTTTGAACTTTTACCACTTAAATACCACAACCAGTTTTAGAATTACTATTCTCTTATCAGGTTAACTATGGAGTATAAAATGTAAAATGTTTATTTTATTACACTCAAACATACCCCCTGAAGGTGACACATCATAAAAAATTTCTGAATCGAAGCAAAGCATCTTTTTATGTGATAATTTTTTACCGGGCCGAAAGATTTTGAGCCAACGATTATTTACATTTTTATTTATATAGACCAGGCCAAATGTCATTGTGACTAAGTTTGATTAAATAAAAAAGACAGAAAAGAGCATATAAAAACTCTTAAATATTCAAATGCAACATTGTGCTAAGATTTAAGATTTAAGCTTGCATTAAGCACGATATAAGATTTTAGACAAACGAACCATTAACTATATTATTTCGAGAAATAAAAATACTTTGTGTTCTGATCCACTCACATTTTTATTTAACCAACTAGTTTCGGCAACAACCTGTTGCCCTCTTCAGGGTTACATTTATTACTAGTAATAAATGTAACCCTGAAGAGGGCAACAGGTTGTTGCCGAAACTAGTTGGTTAAATAAAAATGTGAGTGGATCAGAACACAAAGTATTTTTATTTCTCGAAATAATATATCAATATGATCCACAAAGTTAATGCTTTCAATATTCAAAACAGAACCATTAACTTTTTATTTATATATTTTGCCATTTTGTCTCGATTTCCAGAAGTTCTATATTTAGAG
Organism: Brachycentrus maculatus; assembly: GCF_059751285.1. NCBI lineage: Eukaryota > Metazoa > Arthropoda > Insecta > Trichoptera > Brachycentridae > Brachycentrus > Brachycentrus maculatus. The sequence continues at coordinate 410,032 of NW_028280841.1, forward strand.
TATTCTTTCCAAGTTTCTACTCAATCATTAGATGTAATTCCTATAAGCAATATATTGTGAAGAATGCCTTGACTTCCATATTATCTAATATATCTTGATATATGTTTGTTATTCCATGTAGAGACCTGGAAATTTTGCTATTGTGAGCAGAAACATTGCATTTTGGGGGCTTTGTGCACCGGCCAGTTGCCATGCGGTAGAGATTACAGCTCTTCTCCAGTCCCATTTCCATAAGGAATCCTTAAAGTCTTTGGCGTCATCAAATCGGGTTATGGCACTGTCAGGCTCTAGTGATCTGGTGAGACACGAAGTTCAAGCCAACTTGATGCCGTGGGGATGTCAAAAGGCTGATGATCCAAATCCTATATCTTACGGAGCCATTTTATTCTTGTAAGTTGTGTTTATTTTATATGGGGTAAATCTTTAAAAGCATAGTTTGAGAAATTTCAAACGTTAATAAAACATTTTTTTTTAACTGTGCAGATTACCATAACAAATAAAGAAAAAAACAGTAATTTATTAATGATGTCATTTATTTATATTTTTATAAATTTGAATATTCCTAATATATCTTTGTATTATATGATAAATTAGGAACATTATCTAAATAAATAATTGTTCTTAATAAGTGTGTAACTCTGGCCAATTTTACTACTAAAAATAAATATTTTATTAATAATAATTATTTTTGTTTTGTTGATTTTAGTATTCTTGCTGCATTATCTTTTAGTGCTGTATGTGGTACAACTTCATATCATTGGTACAGCAGGAGATTCCTAAACATAGGTATATATTTTTTGTAGACCAAAAATCCGCATACATGTATTTCATTTTACACTTTATTTGAGTTTCGGGGTAGTTTTACAAATAAATTGGTAAAAATATCCATAAATCAACCATCGCTCTGTTCCGCAGGGATAGGCAGGGAGAATAGAAAGCCATACCACTCTGTCTTTATATACATATTCGCTGACTATTCCGACTCCTAACCTGACCACATTTAAATAATTGAAATACTCAATCCTGCCAAATCTCAATCATTAAATAAATTATCTAATTAATATTTGGTACTAAATTTATCAATTATTTATTGCAACACATGGAGATCTATTTATTTAATATATCTGACACTAACAGGACAAAGCAATCTGTCAGGTTGTGGTCCCGTGGTTAGTGTCGCGGACTCGGTTCGAACCCACTCTACCACAATTTGATACCTTTTTCTAATGATGAGCCGCTTAGGGTCACAGAAATAGTATATTGAAATACATATTTATGTCAGTAGTAAAAAAACAAATATTTCTCTTTTCTTTAAAAAAATAAATCTTTTTCAAATGCAGTACATATTTGTGTTAAAGAGTCATGCCAGCGTCATTTTGCCTTTAAAGACTTATGCACATATCGCTCACTCCTTTCAAGAACGTCATAAATCAAAAATCGTCAATTTTCAGTTGTGCATGTTTTTGGACTGCCCAGAAAATGTACTATATCCCAGCAAAAAAGGCATATTTTTAACATAATATTTACCCACTACAGGGCAAAAAGTGTTGTTTTTGCATTTTAAAGAAAAGGTATTGTTTAATTATTTTTTTAAATATACTAAATATTTTTCAAATGGAGAAAAAACCTTCAGGTTTTACCTTAAAAGATCTGTTGCACAGTAAAAAGTTCAATAAGTGGCTTCATATTTATTTTGAATACATTGTATTATATTTTTAAACTTTAAAATCGTTCTCCTGAAAAATCAAGTATTTTGATTTATGACGTTCTTGAAAGGAGTGAGCGATATGTTCTTTTTTATGATACATTTATGAAATATTAATTTAATAATTAATGAAATATACATTTGATTTTTTAACAGACTCGGAGCTTCCCCCATTAGTGAAATCATTTTCTCTGTTTGTCAATTTCAAGGCATTTGGCCGGGAAGAAAAAAGTGCTGATTTGAAAGTACTTAATGGTCTTCGTGTGATTTCAATGATATATGTAGTTTTTGGTCATCGCTTTGGATCCACGTTTGCTGGACCTGTCTCAAACAGGAATTTCCTGGAATTTGTATGAGAAACTTATTATTTTTTACTAAATTCTTCTTAATCTATATTTAATCTCGATCCATTACTTCATTGCAAGCAATACAGTCAAACCTAGAGATATAAGAGACCGGATATAAGTGAAACCTCATTAACTCTAGACCACAGGACTTGTTTCGATGTGCTTTAATACGGGACTATCATTAAATGTACTACGATGAGAAAAACTCACATTTTACCAAAAACGCTTACTTAAACATTTAAAAATAAGTACAACATGTTTTTTGAGAACTTTATATGAAATACAAACATAAAATATCGGTAAAAAATTAAGATACATGCTGGTTGTCACTACATTCTTTACATGTGTTGCCCACAGATTGGATGTCCGTTGTAAATTTTATGAATGTCTTGTAATGTAGAGTTAAAAGACAGGTGGCCAAAGGTACCATCATTTTTGCCTTCTATAATATAAACCACAGATATAAGGGAGATCTCTTTATAAGAGAAAAATGACTTGGTTCTTTGGGCTTGCTTTTATCCAGGTTTGACTGTATTCGCTTTATGTAGAATTGCTTTATTTATTTTGACGAAGATGATTTTAGAGTCTATTTCTTCGTTTTTTACACTGTATAGTTTACTTTTATGAAAATGTTTCACTTATTTATTTATTATTTATTTTCAGTTACATCTTCGATTCACAGGAATATTTATCTCTTACGGTGATCTGGTTGTAGAAAATTTCTTTCTAATGAGTGGAATTGTTCTCACTTATAAACTTCTTAATTCTAAATACCCTATGAATATGCCACTGATTGTATTATCGAGATATATTAGGTATGGATCAAATTAAATAACTGACTCATTATATATAAAATTAGATTAAAATTTACTAATGTAATTCATAATAACAAAGGATAATCTTAAATTCTATTAATCGAGGATATTATCTTGTTCCCATTTGCTTTGGTTATTTTCTCTTTAAATAATTCAATAAACTAATATTTCTTTTTGATATCCTTCGATGAATATCAGGTTTCATTTTAACTTGTTGCAGATTAATTCCAGGGTACGCAGTTGTAATATTGTTTATTGGCCACGTTTTTCCTCATATTGGTTCAGGGCCTTTGTGGCCGGCCGTTGTTGGTCAGGAGATTCTCTCCTGCAAAGTTAACTGGTGGACCAACTTACTGATGATCAATAACTACGTCAACTCAGAACAGATGGTAATTAATATCTAGTTTATCTAAGTATTTTTATTATATTACTCTCACGTGTAAATTAGTCAACCCACTGCTAATGCGTTTGAGTCGCTAGACCATGTAACATTTCTGGTAGCAAAGAACACTTCCTGCACTATGTGACTATATATCACCTTTCATCCAGCCAGCAATGTAACATAGGCGAGACTATGGGCAATCACTAAAATTGATAGCATGTGTTTAGTGGTTACATTGGATGCTACTTATTAGGTTAGGTTGAGCTGAGCAGACCATAAGACACATAGTGTAGGACTACTGATTTAAAGGGTTTGGTGGTGACCTTCGGAATATCCATGAGGTGACCCCAGAGGCAGTGGTCTGGTTGACGAGACTGGACCCAAGACTCTAATATCATAAAACGCAACCCACATGTATGAAGAAGAAGCCGGAGCCACACGCAAAGTGAAATAAAAAAAATAGTAGCTTAGGTAATTTGTGTTAGATTAGGTTAGGTGTTTATAGTATATTTAACTCACGAAATTGATTTTTACTACATTTGAGTATTTTCATTTTTTTAGTGTATTATCCAATCTTGGTACATGCCATGTGACTTCCATTTCTTTCTCCTCTCTCTTACTGTAATATGGCTTCTACGCTCTCAATCTCGCCAAATGCTTGGATTTGTGTATCTCGGAGTTCTGATTGTCTTCTCCATTTTGATTCCTGGCATTATAACCTATTTCTATGAGCTGCCAGGTACTCTGCTCTTCAATGATGAGTAAGAATTTTCACATAAACAATATAATGCCACATATATAAATTTTTTGTGACTTATTTTGCTTAGTTTTTCCTTAATTTTTATTGGTAACCTTCTATTATTTACCCTTTGTGCTAATTTTTTTTCAGATTCATAAGAAATCCACGCGCTCACACAATGTTCCAAATGACATACATCAAAAGCCACGCTCGTGCCAGTTCCTACCTGATTGGTTTGATAGTCGGGTACATTCTGGTCAAGTACCGGCATTCTGGTGGCAAGATTCTTTCATTTGTAAGGATACTCATTTATTTCACATTTAAAAAAATACATATTCGCTGTTTTGACCATTCTCTTATATAATCTTCTTTAAATTATTACACCATCTGAGAGACCTTTTCATTATTTTTTCAATAGTATCTTTCATAGCCTTACGTTATATTATATAGTGTGAATTAGTGGATCTCAAAATGTGCTCTGTGGAGCCCTGTTAATATTTATTTCTGCCCCCTTGATAATGGAAACCGAGATCTCCAGCATGATAGCCAAACTTGTTAACCACAGCACAATAAACATTCTCAGCTTCATCACTTAATAGAACCTTAAAGTTGAAATTAAGGCAGCAGCAGTCACCTAAGTGGTTGGAGCGCTACGTGCAGCGCAGTCAAGGGATAACTGGAGAAGAGTCATTGATTCCACAAGGGTCACAACCCTCAGTAATGAGGAATAAGACGGAAAAGAAGAAAGTTGAAAATGATACCGTTGTGGTTAAGAATGCTAAGATGATTTTATTGAAATGATCAAGATCTCTTTTGATAGATATTCCAATATCTATCAAAACTTTTGGATTTTTTTTATTTGTTTAGAGAACTTCGGTATTGGGAGCTTCCGCGGCCCTTATCGTTGTATTGGGGGTGATGACAACTCGTATGGTGTTCTACACGCCGACCAAATCTTACAACGCCTTAGAGTCGGCTATGTACGCCTCCCTGCACCGCCCCCTGTGGACGTTGGCCATCTCCTCATTGCTCTTGTGCTGCATACTCGGAGACGTTCGTAAGTCACTTACTATCTAACTTACTAACCCGACACTACTCTGCCTGTGCAAATATTCTTCACCTCTTCCACATACATGTATCTCCAGTGACGAATGTCAAATTTAATAAACTTTATAAAATAAAAAAGAATTTTTCTATATGCTTTTTGTACTTGTTTTCGTTTGCAATCAATTGCTCATCTTTTCTTTGACCCCACTGTGTCATTTTTTCACTTCAAATATTAATAATAGTATTAATAGTATTTATATACATATATATATATAAATATATATTTGTAATTTCTAGCTGCTGTGACCTCACTTCTCAGTTGGTTTCCTTGGACGCCGCTGTCCAGATTGGTGTATGGCGCATATTTGGTTCACATAACTGTACAGGAAAGAGACTTAGGCATCGCCAGAGCCACAAAATTCCTGGATATTCCTAGTATTGTAAGAATTTTTAATTTTTTCTCCTCTTATTTTGAAGGTTTCCTATCATTCTGGCAAATTTGACTTTGTCTGCAACCGCTCTAAACTTGCTTCAGTGGAACCGCTCTCTCAAGTTGTTAAACCAACTTCTTTCATGAATAAAATGATTATTTAAGTATAAAAAAAATATAACATATCTCCCAAAACCACTTTTTGAGTTTATCAATGTAACATGACTATTTTCTAGAACCTGAGATGTTCTTAACAGGAGAATTTTTTCTTCTTCTTCTTTGATCTTCCATTCTCCACTGCTGAATTAGGACCATTTCCTTATCCTTCCATTTATTGGTCGGTTGCTGCTTGCAGCCAGTTTTTATCCCCCAAGGGGCTATGTCGCCAGACCATCTTTTTAGAGGTCTTTCGACCCCTCTAGTATTCTCCCAACGTCTCCATCTCCAACAAACAGTTTGTATTTCCAACTGTAGATGAGAACATCAGCAGTTCTCGAAACTAGTGAAACTAAACAAAAAATGGTCTTAAACAAGTTTATTTAAAAAAAATTTAGTTAACCATTCTTCTCATCATACCTACGCATTATTATTGGCTCCTTTTATATGTTGGTTGTAATTTTGATGATGTGGAATTTCGACAGTATTCGTATTTGTATCACATACATATAACTGAAATGGAAAAAATCTGAGTTGGTGAAATTGAGACACCCACTAAAATTGTTTGAAACACAAACGTTGTATACCTATTGAATGTGGTTTGATGTATGGACACTCATTTTCCATAAATATTCTGGCAAATACATGAATTTAATGTTAATCAAAACAATATTTTTTCAGCTGGGTCAGACTACTGGCGATTTCTTTTACTCATTTTTGATATCGTTCATAATATACCTGTTTATTGAGGCCCCAATATGGCAGATATTCAATATGGGTATGAGGTCTGTAATCAGGCAAGTATTTCTACTTCATTCTAATTAAAGTAATGCACCGATTGCTTTGAAATTTCGACACAACATTGCATTAGATTATGTGTGTGTTTTTATAAACCTAGGAGAGATAATGTTTTTATTCAACATTGTTTCTGACACAATGGTAGTGCCATCTGTTGGGCGTTACAGCAACATACGCAATACTTAATATTACTGATGGCAGACAGTGTGCTTTGTGAAACTGTCATTAAGCATTTTCAATGCTTTCGATAGTATTGTTGTTCCATAGATTTTTTTTATTGTCTCACATGCATTGTGAAATTATATGTATTGGAAATGTATGAATTCTATTTTCTTTCTTTTCCATTTAACTTTTTTATATTTTACAAATACTGAAGCAGGTGTTTTTACCTTGGTCAGATAAAATAATATTTTTTTAAACTTTTTTTTATCGCAATGTGACTTTCATTTTCATTTGTTTTCGGTTGCATTATCGTTCAATAGATTTTGAAAATTTTCACTGCCTCAAAAGCATTAAAACAAGTGTCTACTTTACATGAATACTTAATATATTTCAGAGATCCCAAGGATAATATTCCAGCCACAAAGGATGTTGAAGAAATGGATACTATAAGAAAAAATGTGTTAGTGATGGAAGATGAGACAACTGATGAAGCAGACTATAAAACACCTCACCCTGAATAATTATATCATCTGGTGATCGATTACAGTGGATAGATAACTCATTAACTATGTTGCATAGATATCTTTAACTTTATGCACTTCTAGAGTTAGTGACTTAGTTAATTTTAAACTGATTGTACATTTGTTTTGCCAGAAATTTGAGGTTACGGAAAAAATTATAAACATTTGTTTTTTTTTCCGAATAAAAGTCAATTATATACACTACGTAGTTGTAAACATTATAACTGAAATTGAATAATGGAAATGTGTTAAAATTTAAAATGTATGTATCCTTTGGACAATTTGAGTGCGGAGAGATGTAATTTTTTAATTTTTTATAGAGAAATATTTGTGTTTTTATTATTTACAAAAATACTTCAATTTCTTACTATTTCTGTAAACCTGAGCGGCTCATTATAAGAAATAGGTATCAAATAGTGGTAGAGTGGGTTCGAACCGAGAAACTCTGACTTGAGAGTCCGCGACACTAACCACGGAGCCACAACCCGACAATAAGAATTCAAGTTTGATTTCCAAAGTCAACTTTGTGACGTTTGTAATCCATAATATATTTTATTTGATATTCTCGTGAGTTGGTGCGAAACTGCAGGATTATTTTTACGATTATGTATCTTTATTTCAAAGATGGCGTCTTTATAAATCTCTTTGAAGACTTTTTCAAACGAAAACCGGAGCACGTATCGAACACTTTTGAATGAAAACGTTCTAATACAGAGCCATCTATCAGCAATACTTGATACTAAAACTTGTTGACGTCAGAAAATTCAAAAATCGAAAAATCGTTTTGAAATACTTATAAGCTTTTGCATTTTCTCCATAAATGTTGCAGCAATATATTTTCGCTTGTTTTTTTTAATGTTTTATTATTCTTCTAATTTTTATCGCTGTTATTTCAAAGATGGCGCCTTTTTAAATCTCCTTGAAGACCTAAGTTCAAACGAAAACCGGGGCACGCCCTAGTTTAAAAAAGTGCCAAACTACACCACTGATATGTAAATAAAACAAACCAAATATGTAAAAACTTTTATTCATATCAAGTACAAAAAATTGCTTAAATTAACATCGTAAAATTATAGCATATTTATTTCTAAATAAAGCATTACTATAATAATATTTTCACCAAAATTCATAAGCAGTATTGTTCTAAGCTATCTAAATTATCATAAATATCGGAACATTTTTTGAGACAATATAAAATTTGCGATTAACCGCATCATATTTTTTTCTTTTATTCGCAAAATATTTAATTAAAAATACATATACTTAAGTATTTTATAACTAAACTCTAAGATATAATGGAGTAGGTTTGACGAATTTCAAAGTAAGGCTCGAGTAAAAACATGATTTTAATATTAAGGCTTCCGTAGTATTGTGGTTAGCGCATTCGTCTATGCTGCGGGATGTTAAATGGTCATTTCTTAAGATTTTTCGCTGCCCGCTATTAGAGTTTGATTCCTAAAATAAATACAAGTTATTTTTGCTCTCATATTTATTTTATATCACCCCGGACTGACGAGCGGGATTGGGGAACGATTATAATGTCATAAAAAATAATGTTTAAAAATTGTTATTTTTCTAAATATATAAAGATCATACTAAATTCACAGCACATATATTTTATCTGGTATTACTCCCTTCATTTTGCGTACTTCATAAATTTTCATTATAACGAAATAAATATTTAAATACTAATCATACAAGGTATTTTCTCTTTTTATTACAAAATCAATACTTATGTCGAGATGGTGACAGTTGATTTGTCTAGCTAAGTGTACCCATTCAGGTCCATTGCATGATTCAGAAAAAAACATAGATAATTTATAATACCTTATTAATATAAAAACACAAAAAGGCGAGGCTATGATGGCTATGGCTTGATTTCATATAAAATATCCACTTTCAAATGTATTTTACCTATCTACTAAAAATATACATATTTTATTTATATATATTTATTAATATAATACTCGTTCTGTGTTCATTAGAATATTGACAGATAAAAATATTGATGAACAAGCAAAAACATACTTATATTTATTTACGAGGGTTGATTGATATGCTCCTCCCGTGACCTGCTTGGAATTGAGCAGTAGAGCTGATGTGTTTTCATTATGTAAGCTAATATGTGTAGAGTACCGAGAGCCAAGTTTAAAATCTCCCAATGGTTTAGTTAACATTCAACCGGCTACTGCAAAATGGTGTTCAATGTTGAAATGCAAAATTGTGCGTAACGTTTTTTTTTAATTTAAGAGGACTTTCTCCTACTCAAACCCCTAAGGGTTGTTGAGCATCTTGGCAGATTCAGTAATGTCGTATTGTATGTAGCGTTGATGGATAATTCAAGTGTGACAGAACTTCATGTGAAGATGAACATAGAGGAGGGCTTCATGTGACTGCATCAACCGAAAATTAAAATAAATTTGGACTAGTCGAGTTTAAGGTCATGTGGTTTGTAGATTAGTGGTTTGCAGAAGTAGAAAAATGTTTTGTACCAGGAGGCTTACACATTGGAACATCGTTAGCAAAAGTTAATACTGCATCGAAAAATACAGTACTTTTTCATTATTGAGTCAAATATATTAGACTATTATTCGAGACGCACATTTGTATATACTTATGTACGGAAGGCATTTTATAATTCAACAGAAAATAGATTCTCATTTAATATTTCAATAAAATACTTGAAAAAAATATTGTTCGTTTTAGTTCTCCTTTATAAATTAAATGGATATGTTTCACTCGAATTTGAATTCTCTTATACAAATCGGGCATTTGTTTGACGCCTTCAAACACTGTCTCAAGCAGTCTCCGTGGAAGTAGTGCTGGCAAGGAGTCACCCTCGCGGACTTCATAGAATTGAGGCACACAGCGCACACGTCTTCTAAACTTTTGATCTCCTCACTGCTCGCTTTTCTAAACTGATCTAGCACTCCGCACTCCATCCTCAGCACCCTCCAAGAGTTCAACCAAGCGTCTTTACTTCTGATGAAGATATTGACGTAAATGACCAAGAGTACGATCTTGTATTCTCCGAAAAACACGAGAGGAAGGACGAAGATCAGGGAAAGGGAAATGGTGAAACAGCGCAAGATAACGGGGGCGTATAGCGACTCCAAAGATTCGAAGATTTCAAAATGAAACATGTTCAAAAACGCTGGGAAGATGTCGACGAACACCTTCTCGGTTGTCATGTAGAAAGACCATGTCACGATCTTGTACAAAAGAGACGGTTGGTACTGCTCGAGGCCTTTCTCCAAGCCGAAGACCAAGAGCATGAAGATGACCGTTATGATGAAGGTGACCGCCTTGGTCCATTCGAGGACTATCTTGGTGGTGGACATGGCGAGGTGCTTGAGGTCCGAGTGGTGGGTCATGTTGACGTACGGAGACCAGTTCTCCTTCTCGATGAGCTCCTTGATGTAGGAGACGCAGTAGGCCACCACGTTGTAGAACATGAGCGAGTAGAGGCAGGTCACTCTCTTCTTGGGGCCCCACGGACCGACCAACACGCGGTCGCACATCATGAAGAACACCAACTGAACAGGAAAACATAGACGATATGGGTATTCAAAATCCATTAAATCAGGCATTTCCAACAAATTTACAAATGTTTGGAAATCAAATATTTTAATAACCACCCTACGGATATAAACAAATAGAAGATATTAAACTACAACATTTTAAGTGGGTCCAAATATTTGTTCGCAAGTCTGGGTTTTTCCACTCAGGAATTATTTTTACAATTTGACATCTGAACATAGACGAAGAAGAATAAAAAAGTCGGTGACTTATGACAGTCATATAAAAACTTAGACTTCCGAATTTTTCTTCATTTATGTTGAGATGTCAAAATGATATTAAACATTTTTTTTGTCTATTCATGAGAAATTTATGAAAAAAATAGGTAGTGACGTGAAGTATTGTTTGCATGCTGGTGTAGTGATGTTAGTCTGTAGTTAGGTATAGTCCTGACGAAGAGACAGATACATCTCAAAACCGGCAGACTAAAATATCGGTGAGTGGTTAAATACTAACATTACTAACATTTTTGTAAAAAAAAATCAATATATTTCTTTACTAATGTAGGAAATGTCGGTATTTGAAAGGAATAATTACCTGATTAGCCATGGTGGAAAGATTCGCCATCTGACTAAAGACTTTCTCACAGCGATCCAGCGGAGAGTACAGACAAAACATGAAGGATAACACGGGACGGTAAATCTGCCGCACGAACGCTGAATGAAACCAATCAAAATACACGCCAAATTAATAATACAACGACTCTCAAATTAATAAATCAACATATAGATATTCAAAGTACTAAGACTCTCAAATAAATAATTATCTTTTTAGCTATAATTTCCTTTTGACAGTCAAACCACTATATGCTAAAACAATCCTTATATCACTCCTTTCAACAACATCATATATCTAACATCGTCATCATTTTTAAAACATTTTATTATATTTTTAAACGTTAAAAACGATCTCCTGATACTAATCTATAATTTCAGGAAAACTCATGCCTCAAAAATATTTTTTTAATTTTTTTTCCTCCAAAAATCAAGACCATTTAAAAAATTGATAATCTATACGTATTTCTATTCTAGACCCGTCTCCCTATTGAAGACTTGTAATAATGAAATATTAATTTGAAAATATTTCTTTAAAAAAAGACATTCAGTCATTGTTCTATGATAGATTGACATAAAAAGAAAAAAAACTTGACCTAGGTTTTTCTGAGTTAGCAACAGGGATATTTAATAGGAAAAATATTACAAGGGTAGGGGAAATTATTAAATGTAATTTATGTACGACTCCAACAGAGTTGCACCCTAACCCAACTTGACAGATCAATTAAGTGTCGTCTCGTCTTTTTTAAATGATTTCTATAATAAGATTGACTGTAAAGTAATAAGAAAAGCAGACGCGGATTAGGAATCGAGACGTCACATGAATAATTCTCATTTATCATGTATTTATTTTATGTTCAATTTAAATGTCAAATAAACAAATTTATCAGGCGAATGTAGTTGGAAATAGGAGGAGAGATAGACCTAGGAAAACTTGGCATTATCAAGTATTTCAAGTATTGAGGTGTGGTCAGGTGAGCAGTCGGAATATCGGAGGAAATGCATAAATGTGGAAGAGGTTGATTAAAATGGAGATACGGTTGGCATATAATGTAATAAATTAAAAATTCTTTTATTTCGTCCTAGTATTTCTAAGCGGTATTTTTTTATTTGTAGACATATAAAAACCAATAGAAATTGATGGAAAACTTATGTGTGTGGGTATGTGTGCCGGTTGCCTACTTTACTATTGGTAAATGTGATATCTTGAAATTCAAGCCTCTAAGGTTCATATGGCATATAACATAAAATAATTCAAATAGCAAGATATAAAATAAACCGATTTTTAAACAGACATTTTCCGCACCATAGGCCATTTGTATCGTGTAATAATTTTGCTCGTCAAATACATCAATAAACAATGATCAGCCCTGCTCTTCAGGTACTAGTCCAGGGTAGTTTTAAAATCAATATTAGAGTGAATGACATAATATTTATTCTGAACCTCCTGGGAATTGAACCCGGGACCTCTAGCACGGCAGCCAAACGCTGTAACCACTACTTGACGCAAATCATTACATTTGTTACATAAATCAGTATATATATCTTAATTTTTTTATAAAAATAAAACATCCATCCCTGTAAAAATATTAAAGAACGATAAGGCGCCATCTTCTTGTATAAAAAAACGTATATTTAATCTTTAAGGTTTGATGTAAACGACAATAAATTTTCTGTTATCGATGATTAGCCACGTCAAATGTTCCATGAATAATTTCTGGAATAAATTATCCAGAAGTATTAGTATTTAAGGAGGGTACAGCGCAACAGGATTCAGTACGAAAAATTCCGATCCTGTAGTAACATCGGTAAGTTTATTAAATATTTATTATCACTTTATTATTATAATAATTAAAGTTTTTATTCCAACTCAACTATTACTTTTAAACTTAGACATGAGCAGAGCATTTTTAAACATTGTCCGATGCGATGAATAAAAAACAAATATAATCAATTTAAAAATCGACAAAAACAATACATACGAGTATATCGTAGTCATACAGGAGAATCGTGACCAAGTGCATTTTTTACAAAAACGTGATCATTGACTATTTGATATAGCTTAATATTGCACTGAAAAAAAATCTCAAAGGATTTTAAACTTGGAAGTAATATATATTGACTTGTTAAAAATGACTTTATAATTGATGTTTATTTTCTTAGCAAGCAAAAGTGACTTAAATGGCCCTCCTGAACATTTTACGTTTTGTTAGTTGGTCACTTTCTCCTGTACGACTACGATATGTATATTAATTATGTACATAACTTAGACGTATAAAACCAATCTCGATACCAATACGTATTATTTATTGTTTGTTAGTTTTTGTAATCGCCTGTTAATGAAAATGACTGTAGTTTTCAAAACTATTCGTTTGAAATGAAATAAAACTCAATTACTGAACTCAATGATAGTCAATCTGTGACATTTAAATAAAAGTTCGCTTGCATTCAAAGCTTTCTCTGATGCGCCTAAGTGAAGGCAAAACTCAGAGCAGAATTTTTTTAGTGATATATTTCGATTATCGATATATTAACAAATAAAAACAATAAAAAGCGTTATTTAAGAACTAAAATTTCTTAATAAAATAAACATCCGAATTCGTAAGAAGGAAACGTATGGTCACCGCCCTAAAGCATTGACGTTAAGTTAACTTATATTATTTATTGATTCGGCATTAACTTTGTGGAATGACATGTTGATTTTTTTTAAATTAACAACTTGAATATACCACTTAATGAGTTTTATTTATATATAGGACTAGTTTCGAAAACTAACAGATGTTTTCATTCATCTTCTGGTTATAGATGTGTTTTTGTTCGTTAGTTTTAATTTTTACCAGAAGATGAAAACATCTGTTAGTTTTCAAAACTAGTCATATATATAAATAAAACTCATAAAGTGGTATATTCAAGTGTTTAATTTTTATAAAATAATTAAGTTCTTTATGTCAAGACAAATAATGAAAATAGTATCTCTCATTTGTTCCTTATGGCTCTTTTAGAATATCTCAGCGGCCATTTTAGGAATCACTGATCAATAAAATGAGATATCTTTTACAAACGAAAACTCGTTATACACCAAGTAAATCAAATGCCGGATGTCACGTATAACAATAATAATGAAATATTAATTTGAATAATAATGAAATATTAATTTAACCGACAATGTTTATCGTAAATATGTATTTAAAATTAATCAAAGTGAAATGTAGAGGATTTCGACCGGGCTGAAATAATTAAAGAAACCAATCTTAGCAAATAATTGAACGTAACTGAGACATATTTATGAGAGTATAAATCGCAGCAATACACTAAGTCGATGCGATGCAGCGCCCTTTAGTGGAAATTATGGTTAGAAGAATTAATTTTAAATATGAATCTAAAGGAATTTCAGCGATATTTGCGAAAAAGCGTCCACCATTTTGTAAAAACACGTAATGTTTCGAGGGTTGTTATAATTCCTCTTTAAATTTTCTGTTTTCCAACTATTAAGAGTCAAATTTGACCTCAATCGACTCGTATACATTAGTGTCCATTTAACACAACCAGTCGAAGTACGGGTACACGACCTCAAGTGCTCAAGCCATTGTTGCTACTCTTTTTTCACTACTTACTATCCATTCTTCACTTTAATTACTAAGTAACTGTTATCTTTTTCAAGCACGTTATACGTATTCCTTCAAATATATTCCACTCATCACTCGATCCTGGACTTATCCCCTTGCCTTCGTCTAACTAACGATTTTTTTTTCAGAGAGAAATATTTGTGTTTTTATTATTTACACAAATATTTCAATTTTATACTATGTTTGCGAGCTTAAGCGGCTCATTATAAATAGGTATCAAATTGTGGTAGAGTGGGTTCGAACCGAGAAACTTGACTCAAGAGTCCGCGACACTAACATGGGGACCACAACCGGACAGTTTGTTTTTATGATTAAAATACTTCAAGTAGCTGGTCATTGTTTTCTACCAGATGTTGATATCACAAAGTATAAATATTTTGGTTTGGCATCTAGTTTTTTCACATCTTTCTTCCCACGAAATAACTCGGGCGGGCGGGTGTTTATTTTTACGATCTTTCTATTTAAATGACGTGTGAACATCTGACCCAATTTCTAATTCAAATGCTTTTTCAATTTGTTTTTCTGCTTTATTTTACGACTTCTAAGTGTCCCACCAAGGTCGTGTGAGAGATTATTAATCTGGGCATCGATTACAAACGGAAGTCATGATAACATTTTGACTACTTAATGTAGATAAATGACTTTAACGTTGTTTCTACTGCGGAAAAATTAAATATTCCGGATTTTTATTCACTTTACACACTTGTAACATTCACCATTCTACCCGTGATAACCACACTACTCTAATTTTTGAAAGCCATACAAATATGATCAATGTCATGACATTTCGTGATTGAGTGTCCAGTTTTCATCTTAACTTATCGTCTATGTAGACTGATGGGGTCAACTCTCTTCATCTCCAGGTTGTAGGTCCTTCTATCATGGACAACGTCACCTAGGCCATGCCTAGGTGACGTTGACAAATCATGTTATCTTTCTGTAGCATCAATGAATTCTTTGGTCTTCCTCTAAATGTCTTTCGAAGAAGATCCATGGCGATTGTCTGGTTCACAATTTTTTAGTTCATTCTCTCACTCACTCTCACGAGAGGTGGATTGAAGTAGGAGAATAGATTTAGATCTCACCTTTGGCGTGTGCCAGTATCCTGCTGTAGACTTTGACGGGATACTTGTAGTTCGCGGAGATGAGGAGGGGGAGGACGAGACACGAGTAGGCGGCTAGCCAGCCCCCAAGCAACAGGGGGCCCGCGCCCCGCCCGCAGTACGGCAGCAGGAGGACCACGGAGAGAAGGCAAACTAAAACGAAATAATAGGAAGGTTAGAGATTGGTTAGGTAGGAGAGAAGGTAAACTGGGAAAAGACAATGAAAAGGTTAGGTTTGGTTAGTTTGGGAGAGAAGCCAAACTGGAACAAAACAGAAGAAAGGTTAGGTCCGGTTAGGTTAGGAGAGAAAGCACACTGGAACAAAACAGTGGGGAAGTTAGGTTAGGTTAGGAGAGAAGACAAACTGGAAGTAAACAATAGAAAGGTTAGGTCAGGTTAGGTTAGGTAGGCAGGGGTTGCGACGACAAGGTCCACGGCTCGATTGCTGTAGAGATGAAGATAAATATAAACTCTCTTATCTTATCCTAATCTCACCTAACGTAAGTTATGTTGATTTGGTTAGGTTAGGTTAGGTTAGGTAGGCATGTGAGGTGTTTTCTAAACCTTCCCAACATTGTTAAATTTTCGATCTGCAGATATATAAAGGCTGAGATACCAAACCATCTCAAATGTTCAAATTCAGAACGCGAATTTGACTTTTTTTAGAATATATATTGAAAAAATATGTTTTTTTTTACTCGTCACCATTCAATAACTCTTTCATTTTAAAAATCACATTTTTATTTCTTAGAAAACTTCAACACAAAACGGTATTTTAAGTTTAAAAAAATCAAGTACGTCGAATGTTACCTGGGTCTTAAGAAAATTAAGTTGCGGTTTGTCGTATATTGGCTTTAATTATGCTTACAAATAAAATAAATAAAATTAGCGTGTGCTATAAAAAACTTGGATGGATCACCATTCCATATTTGTGCGCCGAACACGTCGGCCACAATTCGGCCAGAGAAATTTCTTAGACAGAAGATAATTATAATTTTAAATATCTTTCCAAAGGGCATTCATCCAAGTTTGAGAAGTGCATTCTTGGGACCGTGCGACATGTGTATTATGAATGAAAATTGTTTTCGACTTCACGCGTTGTCGCTCAATGTTGTTGATAAAATCGAAGCGATGACAACGTGCCATGTTTAAATTTAACCATTAATATCTGAAAACTCATCCAACAATACACGAAAACAATAGATAAATAAATATGTACAAATGAGATCTGATGTGTTTACAAACACATATTTGTGTTTGTAAACACCCAATGGTTCATAGGATTGTCACTACAAAACTTATTAACTTATTAATATGTACTTCAATTCATTAATTTATTTAGCAGTCACTTTGTGGTAATATGTATCCTATTTAATTTAAGTTTTACTTGGTAAATACCACTTTTTCTTAAAATCTATTGTGACATTCCGCATCATTTTTAAACCCCGTATGTGAAGCTAAGTCCAAATTTTAGAGTTGTGTCCTTGGGACGTTGAAGGATGAAGGGGAGGTAGGAACTATTTCTTATTTAAATATTTTTTTATCTGCGGGAATATAGACAATAGGGGGAGGCTTTAGTCACTGTCATATCGTTAATTAAAAGTTTATTATTATATCCCCTTATCATCCATTGTTTACTTTGTGTAATATCACTTTTATAAACACTTATTCATGACTACCGGTTTCGGAAAATCATTCCATCGTCAGGCCATTAAAATTATTACGGTTTGATTTGCATAAAAATAAAATTTTGAAAGAGAAAAAGAAGATGGATGAATCACAATGGGAGTATTTTCAAAAGTGGACTCGAAGATAAATTTAGTTGGTTATTTATTATGGGTAAGTTTTTATTTTTACAAAAGTGGTATTACACAAAGTAAACATCTATTGATGATAAGGAGAGTGTTATATTATCAAACCATAAAGTTATAAAGCATAGCTTTATACATACAAAATATTATTATTGTTTTTATAAATTTCTATTGTTTCAAAATGCTGCAGTTTTCACTTTTGCACTTTTCGTATTAATTTTATTTAGGATTTGCACATTATTGTTGTTATATGTATGATCGTTTTCTTTTGATTGGTTAGCGAACTCTGAAAAATATTTTTTTCTAAACATTTTGAAACAATATAAATTCATAAAAATTTTAATAAATATGAAACCATTAACAAAATGACAATGACTTAGGCCTCCCCCCTATTTTTTATGTTCCCGCTGATAAAAAATAATAAGTAATTAAAACTTCTGACTTCCATAAGAAAATATAACTTCCATATTCTTCTTCATCTATGTTGAGATGTTAAATTCGTTTCAACGAATAATTCCGTGATTATTCACAGGTACAAATATACATTTCGTTTACTAAATTAAGAATTGGAGAAGGCGCAAAAGAAACATAAACAAAAATTTCATCTTGTGATTTTTTTTATTTATCCGCAAAGTATCCTCATTATCAAACACGGACGCAAACCGAGATTTGTTAATTCTGAAAATAAGTTGTTTCCGTTTCGTATTCATTTTGGCAACGTGTCTGTTGTCATGTTTTCGTTTTTAAAATAATTCTCAGCTGATGTGGCGTGATCCCTTATCAAAATCTTTTCTTTAAATATCTCGCTTGGAAAAAAAAGATACGCGACAACAAAACAAAACATAAAGGATTCGGGCTGTGGTCGTGTGGTTACTGTCGCGGACTCTGAGCCGGAGGTTCTGGGTTAGACCAACTCTTCCACCACTAGTACGAGTATACAGCTTCCACTGATTAAACTCTTCAGATCATGCCCACCGATTACGTAGACTTTTGACACCACCAGATATTAGGTTTTCAAATCTTTTTTGACCGTCCCTTTTCTGTTCTCCTGTTCACATTCGTCAAATATACTTTCTTAGTCATTCTTTCGCTATCCATTCGGTCCACACGTCCATACCGCCTTAAAAAACTTTTCTTAATCTTTTCCATTGTCCCTAGTTCAGCCATACATGTATTTTTTATGTCATAAATAAGTAAACTCAAGTGGTATAAAAAAAGGTGTTTCCTTAATCATTTTAACATGTCTTACCACAAAGTAAACGCCGTAATAATAAATAAAATAAAATTTGACCAGTTAATTTATTTACAACATTTTGAGAGTGTCCAAATACTTGTTCACAAATCTTCAGACTTTCATATTTTTCTTCGTCTTTGATGAGATGTCAATAAAATAACATGAAAAATTACTCCTATAATTGAAGATAATCCAGATTTGTGAACAAGCATTTGGACACACTCAGAATGTCGTAAATAATATTCCTGTTAACTGGCCATTCATACAAACCCACGATTATTTTATTTCTCGATAATTACGTGGCTAGTCAAAGACGTAGAAATACTCGTATAGTCAACACCAAGAATAACTGAAGTGATGCATTTAGCAATATCATATGTAAACAATATCACGTGTATTTGTGCCACCTTGAAAAATATTTAATTGAATAATAATAACAAATACAAATTGCGATCAATCCTATGTACCCATCCGGTAAACATCAATACGACTTTTCCATTTTAATTTATGTATTAATTGTTACACAGTTTTTTTTAGTTTACCAAGTTGTATTTTGTTGTTAAAAAAACACATCAAAATTAAAATTGTGACAATTATTTCGACTAGTTATGTAATTTTCAAACGAATGTGGAGATTAAATGGACAGACGGATGTGCAGTAGTACTTTTCCATTTCCCGTTAGTTAAATAGATTTAAAAAAATGATTTCTACCCACGATTTGATCTTAATATTTAATTTCTAAAAAAATGGCGTCATCAATATTGGTGAAATAAGAAATTTTTACGAGACGATATTTCTAAGTTTTAAGAAATGAAATCGAATTATGATAGTGTTAGTAATCTTAGGATAACGAGAATAAATATAATGAAGAAAAAAATAACGAAATCTTTGTATTGATAGTCGTTAAAAGTATGGCATTCGATGTTTTTTTGGTATTTTTTTATGTTTAAACCGCTTCTAGATTGAATTTCTGATTTCTTAAATTTACCAGTATGATTATTTATATTATATTTTAAATAATTTTTGAGAAAATAATGTGTTGGAAGTATGTCCATTAAAATCTATCGTCTTTGTATTTATGTATTTATTGTTTTATTTTAATCGATTTTTATATTAGTTTTTACTATACCTGTTTAATAACTGACATACGTATTTAAAAAATTAAAAAATATTTTTTCAATTATCTATTTAATAATAATTTCTTCAATACTTCACAAGTCATAATTCGATTGATTAATTTTAACTTTGTATTAATCTTTAATTTCCATTTAAATAAATAATATTGCTTGGTTTTCGATTATTTAGTTAAGTACCTACTTACATTTGAATAAATATGATAAGTACGTACAGTACTATCTAGATGTAATATTCTTCAGTTTTATCCACATAAAAATTACACCCAAATATTATACAACTGAAAATATGACCCATAAAAGCGTTCTATATTTTAAAAATTACATTGTTGCCATAGTGAAAATTTTAGTAGGTCAGATATTATATAGGTAAGTACTTGTTAAAGTACTAATCTATAAGGGTTGTCACTCAATAATTTACTCTGCTGTTTAATTTGCGTCCTAATCTTACAAAACGAACTAGTCATGCAGATCTGTTGTTTATTCAATTCCAAAATAAATCTCACCTGTTTTGGCTATCTTCTCGTCCTTTATTCTGGGGTCTATCTTGGATAACGAGTCACTTCGCACTCTTCCTCTCACTCTAGTAATCATACCCATTGTGAAAAAATATATGTCTTTAAAACCCAAAGTCCATAAAAAATCACAGATTCTACGAAATTTGATTAATCGTTCGTACGATTCAAAATTTTACTTCAATTTTGAAACCATAAGACGCATTAGGTAAAAACTTTTTTCTACAACCGTTGCACTGTCTTCTAAGTTTGAAAACGTTGCTGATTTTCTAGTCTTCGATATCACAAACTGCTCGATTCTTTTTAAATTCAAATTTAAAAGTTCGAACAGGAGGATAGGAACGATTCTCGATTGTCTTTTGTTTTTAATAAACGTCTTTTCAACAAAATGGCGACGGTACGTCAACTTTTTCAAAGCGCGGGAGAAAAGTATGGCGCGTCGTTTCAGGCGTGCGTTCCGTTTGTTTTTGAAAGCCACATACTGTTTAGGATCGTGACTTTTCCTATTTTCGTCGTGTTGTGCCGCGAACCCGCTTATTGCGCGTGTATTTCTCTCTCGAGTGTCGGCCCTATGACGTAGGTACATTCACATTTCGCGAGCCAAAAAGGCCGGTACTCCATATGCACATAAATATAGTATAATAAACAAACGGGTGCCGACTGACTAACAACATCAACACAATGTACAGCGCATGAGTTTATATCCAGAAAAATGTCGCTCTTGTCCGCTATACCTCATATCGCACAAATTTGCAAATAACTTACATCAGTGGATTTATATACGAACCGCCAAGTATTTATCTATTTATCAGGTCCCAGATTTAGGTTAACCGATTGAACAATCAGTACAACAACCCGCAGCAAAACAGACATGTTACATACCAAAAAAATAATAATAATAAATATATATATATATATATATATATATATATATATATATATATATATATATATATATATATATATATATATATATATATATATATATATATATATATATATATATATATATATATATATATATATATATATATATATATATATATATATATATATATATATATATATATATATATATATATATATATATATATATATATATATATATATATATATATATATATATATATATATATTAGAATCTGGAACCATTGGTTGAAAACTCCTCTTATCGGATATTTGAATGAAATCTTACTTTGAAGCCTTACCATACCTTATATTTGATTATCTTGTGGTGTATATAAAATATATATTTGTCTAGCCTTCCACCAGTCTGGTGATGTCGGTAACGTCAAAATCCGGCCACTGGTAATAAATAAAATAAATGTGAATAAAACTATGTATATAGTTGTTATATTATATAAAAACCAGTTCCACTGAGAAAAATCAGTACAAAACTTAAATATAATAAGAAAAATTATAATGTGCTTGATTTCTAAGTTTAGTATGTTCATATTTAAGATATTTAATCAACTCAAGATCAAAATGTTATTCATGACTATATAACTGTTTGCGAATAAATCAACCTTATGCACTTTTTCTCAAATTCATTTATTTTGTATGTGGCTACTTTTCAAAATCAAGAACAATGATGGTTCGTACATAAATCCAGTTTATTCAACCTTTTGATTTTTTTTTGTTTTATGAGAAACGTGGTATCACTTTGACAAGAGCAATATGTTTTAGCAATATAATTTTCTTTGGCGTCCGGTCACCACGTTTCGCACAGAGCGATTTTTTGCAACAAAACATGTTTTCGGGCAATAATTCATCATGTCCTTATTATGTCCAACTCTGTAGCGTAGTGACTGGTACCTATCTATCCTGGTTTTGGGACTATTTATTTGCTATGTAGGGCTGACCTATAGGTTAAAGTCTTAAGAAATTAATTTGCTATATGAAGAAGACAAAGATAGAAATAGGCTCGATACCTTCGTGTTGTAGTGTTGATGTCGTATATCATGGGCTGCGAGGCGAACAAATTTCTCTGTTATCTAATGATTGATAACTGGCAATCTACAAGGACGAAGGCAGGTGGCCGAGGCCCAACAAGTTAGGCCAATCATGTCCGAAACATGACTGGACTCCTCCTGATGTCGCTCTAAACAATACCCAGAATTTGTAGGTGTGGCGACAGACAGAAGCGAATAAAATATTACTTCGAGAGAAGGAGAGAGATAGAGAGAGAAAAAGAGATATCACGTTAGCAATGTTGTTCAAACGTCCCCAATCCTTGGTCCAGCGTTTCCCAACGTGGGGCGCACGCACCACCGGGGGGCAATTTGAATGTCTTGGGGGGGCAATGCGCAAATCGTTAATCTTTGTTACATTGCTGTCGAAAAACTCATTAAAAAAATAAATTATAACTTTGACTTTTGGAGAACATGATGGCAACACTGTTATATTTACAACATTCTAGTCAAATTATAAGCTGAAATAATAAAAATGAAAATGATATTTTCTGGCGTCTCTCATGTGTGTGATTATAATCCAGGATTCGGATTATTAAAAGAGTTTCTGCTCAATAAAAAGCATCTTTTCATCTCACCAATAGATGTCTCTAGTGAAGTTCTAGTGATTCAAGAATAATGTTTCAAAATTGCTTCATATATATAGAACTTCTAAGAATTTAAGTAGTGTGTTTGTCAATAATGGGTAGAATCGGTGAATGTTACACGTGTGTAAAGTAATCACTTAAACCAGCCTATAACGGTTGTCAGCCCCGTAAATGTCCAGACTTCCATATTCTTCTTCATCTTTGATGAGATGTCAAAAAATAATACTATTATATTTGTCTTATTTGCACTTTTCCATGTTATTTTTAGCGATAGATGGAAATACCAGTCCAACGTAAAAATGGTTATAATGATTATAGTCGTGTACTTCGCATGTGTGTGATTGACTTGTTCGTTCGTTTACATTTTGTAAAGTTTATAAACTTATTTTAATTATAGTCAGAGTATGAAAAATGTTCGCCATTATTCAAAAGATTATTCGCATTTCGGTTTCTCAAGCTAACCCCAAGGACCGCACTAATTTTCTTTGGACTTGTAACATAATATACATATTATTTATTTATGAAAATTAAATAACAACATTATTTATTGAATGATTGAAATTGACTTTTTTCCGAATTTGTTTGGTAAATAAAAAATTGGGCGTTGAGATTTTTGATTCGAAAGTGGGGCATGGTACAAATAAGGCTGGGAAACACTGCCTTAGTCCAATCGAATGTTTTGTTTTGTCAATTTTATGTTGGACAGTATTTTACAATCTACATATGAAATGGCTTCTTTTTGTGATTTCATTAGTCATATAACTATACTGTTTTATAGTAAAAAGGTGTATGAAGTCATAAATTTATTTTTATTTTATTTTATTTATTTATTGGATGAATTGCGTATTGTTGACAATCTGCAGAGGACTTGAATGGTACCCACTTAATTCGAAGCGCATGCAGTCGTTGACGGAATTGATTTCATATGAAAATAAGAATTGCCTAAGCAAGTATTTCCATAAATAACTGTGACGATATACAGTCTATCAAATTTAAATACTTTCTGGATTCAGCCAACTCCATACAGTACATGCATATCTAAAGATTTGAATTATTCTAACGCAAGATACTTTTGAAATTCAATTATTTTGTTCAAGTTGCAATACTGGCAATGGCGGATCGACTCACGGGTACACCAATGTAATAATTATCTTTTTTTTTTAAGTCCGCAAAGAGAATAGTCTTTGCAAACATTCTTCGCCTCTTCCACGTTCATGCATTTCCTTATATATTTTTCGAACCCTCATTCGCACCCCAATGGTGCATAGGGCACTGCATTATATTAACACAGTGTTATCTTGATCTATAACACACGAAGGAAAGGTGATCAGCCCTCCGCTTCAGGTACCAGTCCAGAGTAATATTGAATAAATATTAGAGTGAAAAAATCCCTTATATTTATTTGACCCCCCCCTGGGAATCGAACCCGGGACCTCCAGAGCGGTAGCCGAGCGATCTGACCGTTACACTACGGAGGTGAACAAAATTATATATACCCTTATATATACCCACCGATTATTACGACCTGACCGTTTTCAAGTATTTGGTATACCTGATCGTGCAAAGTTTTTTTCGGTCTTCCTCTGCTCCTGTTTTCAGTTAATTCGCCTTTCCTCACTCATTCGTTCTACATGTCCAAACCATCTTAACACATCCTTCTTAATTTTATCGATAATGCTTATCTCAGCTTTGCATTCATTCATTTTTTCACTATTTGAACAACCATCATACATCGTTTTGTCGCACATTCTTCTGAGAGATCGCATATCCTCTGCATTAAGTCTACTTTCATCCTTCTTTTTATGTGATTTCAAACCAACGTTAACAGCCGTAGTGTTTTAACAAAATATTAGAGGCAGCCCTGCATTTTAAACAGTCGATGACCATTGGAATATTATGTCGACTATTATTCCAACCAAACAGGAAACAAATTCGGATTTCTTCATAAATGACAAACACTGAAAATCCGACGTAAATTCAACATAGAATAGATTGTAGATAGAATATCTTTGCCAAGTGTAGAAGTACGCAATTATGTACATGTTTTCAGATTCAAAACAGACAAAAAATGTATTAAAGGATTTTGAACGTCAGAAAAATTGGCGCCAGGCAGTGTTGCCATATGCCAAACCAAAAATCTGAATCCAACAGTCTAGAAATCTGTATAAAATCTGTATAGAATCAATAACCCAAAATATAAAATTTATTTTTATACACATTTTTACTAATTTTAGAAATCAAATCCTTTTCTATTTTTAGTTTGGAGCATGGATCATTGTAGTTGTTTTGATAGTAAAAATCCCTCCAACATTTCAGTACCTACTCATTCTCAAATGTTAATTATACTCGAATCTATACATATTTTCGTTCTTCTGTTTTATCATATACTTTGTCCAATTCCGAAAAATCTGTGTAAAACTAAAAGACTACCGAAGAGTAAAATCTGTCATCTGTAACGGCAGCCTAAAATCTGTATCAATACTGATAAATCTGTAAATATGGCAACACTGGCGCCAGGGAAGGCAAAACTATGGCAGCTGGTGACAACATTTTGAATGTGTCCAAATACTTGCTCACAAATCTGAGTTCTCTCCATTTAGCAGTTATTTTTATACATTTTCTTCAGGCGTTTCCCAGTTGTAAAAAAAAATCCGGAGTTAGGATTATTTTTTCCCCAAAGAGAATACAAAAATCTTCAAATCCTTGTCAGCACCCGATGGTGCATAGGGCACTGCATATTACAAACGCAGTGTTATCTTATTTATTTATTAATTGGAAAACAACAGAATATTCACAAAAATAAAAAAATATAATAAAATTTAAAAATATTGAATTCCAATTACAGATTAAGTAACTTAACACTTAAGTAATCTAAGAATAAAAATAAACTGTCATGTACATAAATTGATCGCTAACAAATTATCAGCCCTGTGCTTCAGGTATATTTGGTAATATTAAATAAAGTAAACTTATAATAATATGACATTATTTTATGTATTTACAGTGAAAATATCACTTATATTCATTTGCCCCCCCCCCCTGGGAATCGAACCCGAGACCTGCAGAACGGTAGCGAGTATTTCGCAATAAAGCTCTGTGACCTACTCCCATTATCCATAAAACCATCAAATAACGAAGCTATCATTGGGTAATGGAGGTGAATAAATACGAAATAAATAGGTCAAGTCATCCATTAGTACATGACTCATGATAGACAAATAAGTAACAAATAATTTATTTAACAAGTATTGTGAAATGTGCCCTCGGTACAGAAAAAGCCAGTGAAGACACATTATTGTAAATTTACCTTACTAACTATCACGACACTTCCCTGCAGAGGTAGACATAGAAGATAGAACGTTACACAAATCTGTCTTTGCTAACAATCTTCGCCTTTTCGAATTTTCATACCATCGTTTTTATGTCGCTCACTCCTTTCAACAACGTCATATATCGAAAAACTTGTTTTTTTAGGAGATCGTTTTTAAAGTTTAAAAATATAATAAAAATAAATATCAAGCCACTTATTGAACCTTTTATTTTGCAACAGATCTTTTTAGGTAAAACCTGAATGTTTTTTCTCCATTTGAAAAAAAATTGTATATTTAAAAAAAATAATTAAATACTTAATACCTTTTCTTCAAAATTCAAAAACAACACTTTCTGCCGTGTAGCGGGTAAATATTAAGTTAAAAACACGCCGTTTTTGCTGGGATATAGTATATTTTCTGGGCACTCCGAAAACATGCACAACTGAAAATTGTCGATTTTTATATATGACGTTGTTGAAAGGATAAGCGATATGTGTTCTACAGTGCACGTCAACGTATCTGAAAATACTCTAATTTACAGAAATCCGATAGAAGTGGGTAGGTTTGGTTCCGAAAAATTCGCATGTGTCATGTTGAGGGGAATTTGATCGTAATGTATGTAGGTTTTCCTGCTTCCAACCTACGAGTTTAGTCCCACGGGCTATTTCAGAACCGACTCGTGAGTGAAATCACGAGGATGACGACATTTCATTCAGACACAAAATAAAAGAGTATCTTGAAATGTCAGTTAGTATCGAAATAGATTTAGTCATTCCGTTTTTGTGTGACAGAATTACAGCTGTAAACTTTTTATCACTTTCAAAATTACTCGTACATATTCTTCGAAACCTTTTTGTCCCATTAATACCCGTATTCACAGATTCTGTTAAATGTTTGACTTTGCGACGAAGAAGAAAGATAAGGTCAATCACACACGTGTAACCGTGTATTAGGTCAAAATCATCAAATTCTCCAATAAATTACCGATGCTTACCAAATATAAATGCTTAATATCAATATCAATATACAGTGGAAACTCTCATAACGAGTAATTCGCATAACGAGCAAAGAAAATGTGAAAAAATTGTTCCCTTAACGAGCGACATTTCGCATAGCGAGTTACAGAGAAAGGGCAAGTCCCCTTTTCACGACATTAAATTGTGAGCCTGATTTTTATAAATACTACATTATGATTGTTTTTTTTTTTTTTAATTTGAACAACATTTTATTTTTACAACATTTTGAGTGTGTCCAAATACTTGTTCACAAAATCTGGATTATCTCCAATTACAGGAGTTATTTTCATATTAAAGCTTCTTTACATCTCACCAATAGATGTCTCTAGTGAAGTTCTAGTGATTCAAGAACAAGGATTCTATATTGGTTCATATATATAGAACTTCCAAGAATTTGAGTAGTGTGGTTGTCAATAATGGGTAGAATTGGTGAATGTTACACGTGTGTAACATTCACCAATTCACTTGTGATCACTTAAACCAGCCTATGACGGTCGTAGGCTGGTTTATGCCCCGTAAATGCCCATACTTCCATATTCTTCTTCATCTTTGATGAGATGTTAAAAAATAATTTAAAATATAATATTTTATTTTTGTTTTCTCGACAATATTACATAAAGACATCTCGTTTAGCTCCTTAAAAATCTCAAACGCACGTAGTGTCAATTCTCGAAAATTGTCTGCATTGTGATTAACCGAAGACGCGTGACTTGGCTGGGATACGTTTATTGACTGTTAAAAAATAGTCGTCAACAGACCACACATATACTTATTTTTTTTAATGTTTTTAGTAAACGTTTTTGGTAAAATTTCAGCTATTCTTATCGCCGTACATTTTACGTCAGTCCGTATTAATGTACATTGAAACAAGTCCCGTGGTTTAGGATTTAACGTAAAAAAATAAAAGACATTATTTACTTATAACAAAAAAATTAAGCATTAAGACCAAATAATGTGTCATATCACATATCCATTTTCCTATATGTATCATGTATCATCATAAGTGGAGTGCACAGAGAATTAATTAGGGCAGGCAGTAGAGGTAGGTAGTAATGTAAGCTAGGTATTACTTACTAGGGTAGCCAGTAAGGTAAGCTAAGTAATGTAGGGTAGGTACTGGTTGCGTTTTTATGTCACGCAGGTAAGCAAGGATAGGCAATGCTTTTCTGCCTAAATGGAATGCACGCCCCTGATTATCATTGAAGAAGTCCCGTGGGTAGAAGAATTTATATATTTTTATAAATATTGAAAGCATTTACTTAAAGACAATTTTTTTAAATGTCTGTAATATGTTTAAGTATAAAACCACTCATCTAGATTTTAGGCTACTGATTTTGAGACGTATCCGTCTCTTCGACAACAATCCTTGAAGGTATCTATTCTAATAACACTAAACACAACATGGCACTATTTTCGTACGTATAAAAAGTATAAATCACATGCATTTTTTTTACATACATTCACGTATACAATAACAATTAGACATGTCCAAATGGACCTTGATAAAGTTAACTATTTTTATTAATGTATCAAATTGTTTACAGAAACAATATCTCCCTGAACAGAATTCCAAATCAGTGAAGCAAATTGAATGTATGTACATATATATTGCATATATTTAGATATATCGCTCACTCCTTTCAAGAACGTCATAAATCGAAAAACTAGATTTTTCAGGAGAACGTTTTTAAAGTTTAAAAATATAATACAATGTATTAAAAATAAATATCAAGCCACTTATTAAACTTTTTACTGTCCAACAGATCTTTTTGGGTAAAACCTGAAGGTTTTTTCTCAATTTGAAAAATATTTAGTATTTTTAAAAAAGTAATTAAACAATACCTTTCCTTCAAAATGCAAAAACAGCACTTTCTGCCCTGTAGCGGGTAAATATTAAGTTAAAAATATGCCTCTTTTGTTGGGATATAGTACATTTTCTGGGCATTCCGAAAACATGCACAACTGAAAATTGACGATTTTTGATTTATGACGTTCTTGAAAGGAGTGAGCGATATCAGGACTTATATAAGCGTCGATATATTGAGCATAACAAACTGAATCCATGTGGATGGCTCTTTTATTTTGAACATATTGAGTATGTCCAAATATTTGTTCAAAAATCTGAATTATACCCGCTTCGAAGTTATTATATATATATATATATATATATATATATATATATATATATATATATATATATATATATATATATATATATATATATATATATATATATATATATATATATATATATATATATATATATATATATATATATATATATATATATATATATATATATATATATATATATATATATATATATATATATATATATATATATATATATATATATATATATATAACGTGGTAATATTTTCCTTTTGAAAATTAAGTGTAAATAATATGTAAAGTGGGTGTATAATAATAAAATAAACAATGTGTTGCTTTGTAATTAAAGTTTATTCTTAATTTATCTTTATAATAATTTTTATATCTATCTATCTATCTATCTATCTGATTCTGACAGTTAATAATATTATCGGAAGTCTTTTGTTTAATTCTGAGCTGGAACTGTTTTGTGTAGGTACTATTTGTAAGTACTTAATAAAATGTATAGGTAGGTACCTAGTTATTTTATTACATCTCCCCCCTTGGGGATGAAAATTCATAGTAAAATTTAGTGATATGATAATTTTTTTTTTTCTTTCTTTCTTTTTTCCTTCTTTTTTTCTTTCTTTTTTTTCTTTCTTGTTTTTTTTTCTTTCGTTCTTTTTTTTTCTTTTTTCCGTTCTTTTTTTCTTTCTTTTTTTTTGTATTTTTTTTCTTCTTCTTGACCCTTTTAAAGTAGACACAGTTTTTTTTCAATCCATTTGTTTTTTTCTTTTGAATTCCTTCATTTTTATTCCGATCTCTTAAAGTATCTTCTAATTTAACCAAATTTATAACTTTTAATTGTTCATCTGCATTTTCATTCGATTTTAATACTGGATTCCTGCTTAGACAATCTACTTCTAAATTCTTCTTTCCTGGAGTGTATTTTATTTTATCTTTCGTAGAAGTTTTTTCTACTTTATTTTTATTTTTATTTTTCAAGCACTGTTTCTGTGTTATTTGTATGTCTTCATTTTTATTCTGATATTTTAAAATATCTTCTAATTTAACCAAATTTACAACTTTTAATTGTTCATTTGCATTTTCCTTCGATTCTAATACTGGATTCCTGCTTAGACAATCTGCTTCTAAATTCTTCTTTCCTGGATTATATTTTATTTCAAATTCATATTGCGATAAATAATATGTTAAATCACCTAACTCTTCATCGGTCCTAGATTTCAGATTCATATTTTCCAAAGGTTTGTGATCTGAATAAACCGTAAATGATTTACCTATTAACCAGTATTGCCAGTATCTTACTGCTTCCTTAATTGCTAAACATTCTAAATATATTGCTTTCTTTTTCTTCTGGGCTTCATTTAGTTTTTTTGAAAAGTATGCCACTGGTTTTTCTCTACCATCGGGCTGCTTTTGTTTCAAAATGGCCCCAACACCTTCTAAAGAAGCATCGGTATAAATGTTGATTGGTAAATCCTGATCAAAAATTTCTAGAACGGGCTGTGAGCAAAGCATGCTTTTTGTTATTTCAAATGCTTTTTGGCATTTATCACACCAAATAAATTTTTGATTTTTCCTTAGTAAGTTATGCAATGGATCTAGTATTATTGCACTCTTTGGTATGTATTCATGGTAAAAGTTTATTTTCCCCAGAAATTGTCTTACATTTTTTATCGTTTTTGGAACAGGAAAATTCTTTATTGAAATCAAATTATCCTTTACTGGTTTTATTGAATTATTTTGAATTATATGACCTAGATATTTTACCAAGTCTGATGCAAATGCGCATTTTGTAAATTTTAACCTGAATCGTAAATTCCAAATATTTCAATTTGATCATTTAGTAATAGTTTGACATTTATTAATGGTGTTACTATTCGTTTTTTTGATCGGTTTCGTTTAACTTAGCTTCTATAACTGAATTGTTTACATGTCTGATAGTATTTTTATTATTAAACTTATCATCCTCCTTTGTTCTAAACCAGCACGTTGCTTCAGAGTGATATCGAGTTCCCTTATTTAAATTTTCACAAATCTTACATGGACTTTTATCTTTAATTTTATCACTAGTTCTTAGATTTCCACGTCTTCTTTGATTATCTTCTAATCGTTTTCTTTGATCATCTTCTAATTTTTCTCTCTCACTCCGAACATATTGTAGTAATTGTTTTAATACATCTAATGTTTCATAATCCATTTCCATTTAACAAAATTGTCGTTTTATAACGTGGTAATATTTTCCTTTTGAAAATTAAGTGTAAATAATATGTAAAGTGGGTGTATAATAATAAAATAAACAATGTGTTGCTTTGTAATTAAAGTTTATTCTTAATTTATCTTTATAATAATTTTTATATCTATCTATCTATCTATCTATCTGATTCTGACAGTTAATAATATTATCGGAAGTCTTTTGTTTAATTCTGAGCTGGAACTGTTTTGTGTAGGTACTATTTGTAAGTACTTAATAAAATGTATAGGTAGGTACCTAGTTATTTTATTACATATATATATATATTTATATATATATATATATATATATATATATATATATATTTATATATATATATATATATATATAAATTTAAATTTTTTTTTTTTTTTTTTTGACATCTCAACAAAGATGAAAAAGAATATGGAAGTCTGGGCATTTGCAGGGTTTACCACCGTCGTAGGCTGGTTTAAGCGATCACTTTACACACGTGTAATATTTACCAATCTTACCCATGATTGACAACCACACTTTTCGGAACCCCTAGATATATTAATCAAACTCGTGATACAGTTCATGTGAGTTCACTATTAACATCTATGTTGGAATAGGGAAAGCTTTTATTAAGCAAAGACTCTTTCTATTTTTAAGTAAGGACCGAATCTTTGATTAAATTCACATACTTTAGTCCCGCCAGAAAACAATATTTTAATTTTTTTATGTAGTTTGATTAGTTATTTTATTAACAGCATTTTGAGTGTTATACAAGTTCTTTAGGGTTGTATGGACATGTGGAGCGAATGGATAACAAGAGAATGACAAATCGCTCACTCCTTTCAAGAACGTCATAAATCAAAAATCGTCAATTTTCAGTTATGCATGTTTTTGGAATGCCCAGAAAATGTACTATATCCCAGCAAAAGAGGCATATTTTTAACTTAATATTTACCCACCACAGGGCAGAATGTGTTGTTTTTGCATTTTGAAGAAAAGGTATTGTTCAATTATTTTTTTAAATACACTTAATATTTTTCAAATGTTGAAAAAATCTTAAGGTTTTACTTACAATGATCTGTGGCACACTAAAAAGTTCATTAAGTGGCTTGATATTTATTTTTAATACATTGTATTATATTTATAAACTTTAAAAAAGTTCTCTTGAAAAATCAAGTTTTTTGATTTATGACATTCTTGAAAGGAGTGAGCGAAATGTGAACGGGAGAACAGAACGAGGATGGCCAAAAAAGACTTAGCTCGATCAGATCAATCAGAACATGAAATTTGGTGGTGTGAAAATCTACGAAATCGGAGGGCATGTATGACTAGATGTATGGACTAGACGTAAAGGAAGCTAGAATTGTATGTCAGAACAGAAGAGTGTGGCGTTCCATATTCTCTGCCTAAGCGTGCAGGTAAACGGCATGATGGTAGTAGAAGTAATAGTAGTAGGGTATTTTTTAGGCAAGGGGGAAATTATACTTTTGACATTGATGAAATAGTTTCTGAACAGCCTCAACCATGTCCATCTTCTTCTTCTTTATGAGCCCTCTGACCTCCACTGCTGGATATAGCCAGTGGTTCAGCCGGTTCGCACCGGTTCGCTAGAACTGATGTCTAAAATTTTTGGAGTTCGCCGAACCGGTCCTTAACCCTTTGTTGTCATGTATCGGAGCATTCTCAGTTGTTATGTGAATGTTCTGTTTATGTGTAGAATAAAAAACAAATAAATGAATAAATGTTAAAACTATTTTTATAGGGGGGGGGGATTGTGAATCCCATCACTGGATATAGGCGTCTTCTCCTTTTCTCTATTTCCTCCATAAATTTGAAAAAAATATTCATATCAGTTCAGTACTCATCTTCCGAGAAAATTGAACCATTGGCTTGTTTCCAATAAACGTCATTAATCTCTTCAAAAAATATACTACAATGATACCGCCAATCGCAGTTTTGCGAACACCTCATAAAAGTAGACAGGATTAGGTATCTATCGTAGTATAAATCATTGAACCTTTTTATTATTTCATTAATTTTCCGAGTAACATTATATTTATTTATAATTCCATCCCGTTTACGTGACTGCCAACATGTACAATTTAAAAGACTGCCTTTGTTTTATGACCAGGTAAATTGAAGACACTTAATCAATTGTAACATATCATTTATATGATGACTCTTGATAGTACAGTGAGATGTATTTTTCCTTTTTACGCATTCCTTGATGCTGTTGTCCTTTGTTTTTAGGCGGATATGACGTTAATAAGCTTTTTGCATCGTTAGTTTTCTTTCAATATAAAGAAAATTAGTTTTTCGGCACGTAGACTATTATCTGTCGATAGAATTAGCAAATAAATATCAAGAATTTAAATGGTATCCCAAGATAGTTGAAGTCCATTGAGATCAGAATATGAAAGTCAAGGGCTACGACTCGTCATTGGTCGGTTAAAGCGAAAATT
Source organism: Brachycentrus maculatus (assembly GCF_059751285.1). NCBI lineage: Eukaryota > Metazoa > Arthropoda > Insecta > Trichoptera > Brachycentridae > Brachycentrus > Brachycentrus maculatus. Next base: position 444,356 of record NW_028280841.1, read on the forward strand.
TTATACACTGTGTAGCATTCACCACCCATCATGGTTGACAACGACACTACGTGCTAAATTTGAGAAGTGTGGTTGTCAAACATGGGTAGAATGGTGAGTCTTACAAGTGTATCAAGTGATTTTTAAGTAATATTTTTGATTTGTATCAATGTTGACCGCGCCTGGAATCGAACCTGGGACCTCAAGCATAGGCAAACATGCTAACCAGTACACCACGGAGGCCTGCGAAACGTCAAATGACGCACAACCTAATAACCCGCTCAGAATAAAGGTCGTAAACAACAAAAAATAAAGAAATTTTACGAAAACAACTCTCCAAATTTACGTCATCAGACTTCACGTTCAAAACAACGTGACATAGTATTTCCAATGTGACGATGCTCGCGACATAAGGATTTGATACTCAAATAAATAATAACACACTATTTGAAAATATACTCGTAGAACCACAATATGAAAACAACAGAAACACATGAAACGAAATCAAATACATACTTTGAATACTACGCAACAAAGCTGAAAAACGTGCTTCAATTATCCATAAAGTCAATAAATAACGAAACTTTATATTATATATAAAGGGTATTAATAATTGAATAACGGATGTGAGTAGATTTGAACTAGATCGTATCATTCGGCCAGTGTTCATACATGACTCATGATAGAAAAATTTCTAATCGAGTTATTTAATTCAAGAAAACCCAGTAAGAACATAATATTGTAATAATTATAATCCTGATTAATCCAGTATTTTCCGATTCACTTATCTATCATTTTCATCTCGATATTTTATACAATACGTTATATCTCCGTTTTACATTGGACGTAGGGATTTGTAGAAAAATAAATCAATAAATATTATATTTATTTAGATATTTCAGAAAATATTTTCCCTCGATTTAGGCATTTTTTTTAAATATCCGATGGTTTAAGATAAAATTATTTTTTTACTAATGCTCCTCCTTTTCTGCTTTCTCGTGCAGCAATAACGTCCCATTATATCGACAGGCATCAAAAATACATGAATAACGACAGCTGTTTTCATCAGCTAACTATCGACTGACAGATCGTATTATTTTCACTGTTGTGATCGTAAATTATTTTCACTGTTGTGATTTGCACTATACTGTTATGACACGCCTTTCTATCAAAATATCTTAATATCCCAAAAGACATGACGGTGATTTTAAAATGACGGCTCTCATACATCCGGCGTATGTTCTACAAATTTGAGGATTAAATTATTTCAGTTCAGTACAAAACTGCAAACAGTATTATTTGCACTCGAATGGGAGATATTAATGGTCCGTGATTCTCTTTCAAATTGGGCACGCTTCGTCTTAATAAAAAAGAACTATTTAAAATTTCATCGCATCAAAGACCTCATTTTCACTCAACCCAGTTTTCCCATTCATAAATCATTTATTTTTATTTTGAACGTCATAAGAACTAAATGTACTGACAAAGCTATAACCGGTTTTCGTTTCACATCTTTCTTTCTTTTCAATAATAATTCAAATTTAAAAATTAAATTAATGAAGAAATGGTACCTAATTAAAATTTAATATTTAAAATTTGAAAATCGATATCGCATCACAAGGAAGATCTACGAGTTCGTTATCTTTCTCCTTTAAGGATGTACATTCAAATATACAAAGTCAGCGCGAGGAGCCACACATGTTACACAGGAGCGCACATTTTTTTAGAATATGTAAAATAATTAAATAGTTTTCAGAATAGAATTTAATTGTTAAATCATTTTAATATCTTCTTACCTTTCAATTACTCTTTTTTCAACAAACCCGCATATTTGTTTCGAAGGAAACCTTAATTTTTCAATACAAAAACGGTATATTCAGCAAAAAATGCAATTACGTCAAATGTTACCTACGTTTAAAGAAAATTAAGTTGCGGACTTTTGATTATCTTCCTAATATAAGTGTATACAACGGGGCGATGTGAAACATATGTGGTAAATTGTGCCTTTCGTGATCAGACATTTTTTAGGGGCAAAAAAGAAGTGACTTTTAATATTTTTACAGGAAAAAATAATTTAAAGTTAAGTAGAGTCTTTAACTAGAGGACGAAAACAATTATAAACTGGCATATATCCGTATTCACAAAACCTATTTGACCTAGTAGTGATATCTCCATACAAAAAAAAAACCTTCGGTCAATATCTCCTTTATCCTATTCTATTCAGTTAAAACCTGATGGTTTTATTATTATCCCTCTGGACCAGCGGTTTGGAACCTGCGACCTCATGGGTACTCTGCCAATTTGCCTTTTTTAATAAGATTTTCTTTATATTTAATAATTCAGCTTCCGTAAAACTCCAACATTAGTCGATGGATTGACTTGATTTTTTTACAAAAGTGACCTTGTGTCAAATCAGAAAAATTAATGTACCTTTTAGAAATGAAAATGTTCCCTATCCCAAATTTAATATGTCAATAAACAATAGATATTAACTGGATCAGGGTAGGATCACGGTGTAAGGACCGGTCTAATAATTTTTGTATGAAATTAACGTTACAAGGTCAAACGCTAACAGATTTTATGAATACGGATATCAAAATAAGGGAGACAGTCTTAGAAGAGAATATGTGCGGACACGCTACACGCCTTGCGCCTTGTGTTACAGAACTAATTGAATATTTGGAGATCTAATTATAAATCTTATAGTAATCACTTGATCGCGATACGTGGCCCGTTGTATCGTGGCGACAGTTGGCAGGCAGACAAGTCTGTGGACAACTCACCGCCACGTGGAGACAAATATTCCATACATGCACGTGATACATGTTTAGAATATCACACCATACGCATAGACATTTTAATTTAAAAAGCACACTACCCCGGTATAATGTGTCTGCGATATTTTGGTAGTGTCGCAAACATCGAATCAAAGGTCCCATTTTTATCAGCCTTACTCTAATTACGAGTGATTTTGGTTGCCAAACAAAATACATCGTAATAATAAATAAATTTGGGATTTTTCATCTCAAATGCCAATAATCGGTGGATATATCGCTCACTCACTCACTCTCAAGAACGTCATAAATCAGAAAACTTAAATTTCAGGAGAACGTTTTTAGAGTTTTAAAAATATAATACAATGTTTTTAAAATAAATATCAACCCATTTATTGAATTTTTTACTTTGCAACAGATCTTTTTAGGTAAAACTTGAAGGTTTTTTCTCCATTTGAAAAATATTTAGTATATTTAAGAAAAATATTAAACAATAAATTTTCTTCAAAATGCAATAAGAAAACTTTCTGCCCTGTAGCGCGTAAATATTAAGTTAAAAATATGCCTCTTTTGCTGGGATATAGTACATTTTCTGAGCATTCCGAAAACATGCACAACTGTAAATTGACGATTTTTGATTTATGACGATCTTGAAAGAAGTGACCGATATATGAAGAGATGTATGAATATGAAAGTGGCGAAGATTATTTGCAAAGACAGATTGGTGTGACGTTCTATTCACTCTGCCTACCCATGCGGTGAAGCGGCGTGATGGTTACTTAGTTTAGTTATTTTTTTATATTTTTTATATACATTATATATTTTTCTTAAACATTCTACAGTACAATTCCTCTCTTCCGCCACTTCGGTTCATAGTGGAGAGGTTTTCTAACAAAAATTTAATTCAGATATCAAAAATAAAATTCTTACTTTATATAAATTATTCCTTACTTTATATATTCACTTCAAACCCTTGTCCGCATCCTCAATGGTGCAAAGGGCACTGCATCATATAACCGCAGTGTTATATTGATCGTTAACACACGAAGGAAATGTGATCAGCTCTCCGCTTTAGGTAGATCAGCCCTCCGCTTTAGTCCAGGGTAATATTTAATTAATATTAGAGTGAAAAATCAATTATGTATATTTGACTCCCCCCTAGGAATCGAACCCGGGACCTCCAGAACGGTAGCCAAGCGTGCTGACTATTACACTACGGAGGCAGACAAAATATAGCACTGAGTAGTTAATACATGCGATCCCTCGCAAATAGCAATTAGCAATAGAAAATAGCAAATAGCAAATTACAAATTAATCGTATATAGCAAATTACAAATTACTATTAATAATAATAATAATAAAACCCTTACCGCACCCCAATGGTGCATAGGGCACTGCTTCATATAAACGCAGTGTTATCTCGATCGTTTACACATGATGGAAAGGTGATCAGCCCTCCACTTCAGGTACCAGTCCAGTGTAATATTGAATAAATGTTAGAGTGAAAAAATTACTTATATTTATTAAACCCCCCTAGGAATCGAACCCGGGACCTCCAGAACGGTAGCCGAGCATGCTGACCATTACACTACGGAGGCGGACAAATTACTATTACACATCGTCAAACGAATTTTCGATTTTTATTCTTTTTTGTACCGTATCATTTCGAAACCATCTAAAAACGGAGTTCAGTGTACACATTTTCACGTCGGTCGCACGTTACAAAACATAAATCAGGACGTTTCGCTTTGAAACTAGGAGCTAATTTTTATTTGGAAATTCAAACGCAAATAGCTGGGAGCATTGTCCATTTGCGCGATGGTCCGTTGCACTTTTCAGTAGCGGTGAACTTTCTGCAGCACCAAAAGAATATCGTACATAGCATCCTTATTTCGAGAAAATTTATGTCTTACAATTTTACGAGCGTTTTTCTAAAAATATTTTTTCGCGAACAGCGCACTAGTGTTCTTTAGATGTTGAAATGAAAAAAAGATAAAATGAAATGAAATAAATTATTCATACAATGATTTTTCATCAGAATGATGGATTATTTTGACGTAGTATTTGACACATTTGATTGTTCGCCTCCATAGTGTGGCTACCGTACTGGACGTCCCGGGTTCGATTCCCAAGAAGGTCAAATGAAATATTAGTGATTTTTCAGCATAATATTTATTTAATCTTGCTCTGGACTGGTACCTGAAGCGGAAGGCAGACCACCTTTCCTTTGTGTATTTAACGATCAAGATAGCACTGCTTATATACGTTGCAGTGCCCTATGCACCATTGCGGTTAAGGGTTAGAATAAGAAGACACATTTGAATTATTATTTTTTTAATCTAGGAAATTAATTACTTCTACTACTTTATAATACTACTATCATGTCGTTCATCTGCAAGGGTAAGTAGAGAGGATGGAACGCCACACTCGTCTGATATGCACTCCTATCTTACTTCACATATATTTAGTCAGACACCACCAGGGTTTAAGGATACGATTGTGCTAAGTCTTTGAAATCGAAACGTGGAATAGGCAAAATGAGGATGAAAAAGCAGTGGAAAGTGGCGCCGTTGAAATGCATTCCCTCAGACGAAAATGTGGAAAAACAATGTATGACGGAATTAAAAACGAATGTAAGACTGAAAAGTACCTATAGGGAAAATTGGTGTCCTAACTAGTCGAGTTTTTGTGGCTTTGGAGATATTCACATCCCTCTTAGTTTTATTCAACCTTGTCATGGTATTATTAAAAATATTGATGTTAGTTTGCTCAAAATCTTTAGTCTTCTAAAGTTATTAATAAATTATTTAATTTTGTTGCAGGTTTGTACTCACTCATCATCGAAATGAAGATTCCAGCCATCCTCCTTCTGCTAGCGTTCGCTTCTTCCACACATTGGTTCCTACAACAGTAAGTTCCTTACAAATAGGCAAATAGTAATTATACGAAGAAGTTTATCGAGATGCTGATAATCTTCTTCTCCCTCTTACTTACTTCTTTATTACTGAAGGTTGTGACCCTTGTCGAAGCAATGACTCTTCTCCAGTTATCCCTTGACTGCGCTGCACGTAGCGCTCCAACCACCGAGGTGCCTGCTGCTACCTTAACTTGATCGGTCCATCATGTGGAGGATCTTCCTCTCTCTCTCTCCTTCAGGCTACCAATCACAACCAGTCGTTCCAGGCTATCCTCATTGCCACGCACAACGAGTCCAAAGATCTGAATAATCCTTCGTGTCACGGACACTGACCTGAGTCAAGCCATCGAAGTGCAACTCCTGACGAATGGACTCGTTTGTGCGTTTAGCTGTCCATGGGATTCGGAGCATGCGCCTCCAAAACCACATTTCAAATTCGTAATTTTTTCTCTTTTTTTGGTCCATATTTCAGCAGCATAGGGAAAAATGGAGTGGACCAAACTCCTGACAAGCTTTATCTTGGTGCTGTTGCTCACAGCCCGGTCTTTCCAGATTTTGTCTAGCTTAGACATGGCACTTTTGGCAATGGTGATACGACGTCTGATCTCTCCTTCGCAAGTTCCTTCATTGCTAATTTGAGATCCAAGGAACTGAAACTCATTTATTATCTCCAGACCTTCGAGTGAGTTTCCGAGATCACCAAACTTCTTGGACCAATATATTATCATGATCTTGGTCTGATAATAATCATAATACTGAAATGGAAAGAAAAATTTATTAAAACTTTATTTGGCAGTCATCCAGTGAGAGGATGTTTCTGCCAGTGTCAAGTCTTATTTTCATTTACAAACAAAATAATAATAATAATTAATGAAAAAATCATAGTTAAAATGCATTTAGATTAAGCTTTATCATTTAAGAAATTATGACTGCTATTCTAGAATAAGGGTCCGAAATAAGGGTGAATACTTCCTTATGTAATTACTAATATTAACCTTATTAATTATGTAATTACTGTATGTGAATTACTTGAAATAAGTTGGATTCCTGCCTGTATTAAGCTATTTAGAAAAATCTTCTTCACTCTTTATATGTCCAACTCTACTTTGGCTCATAAGTGAGTTGGTTTGAACCAGTTCTATGCTTGTACAACAGATTGTTTTTATTATGTGGTACCATTGTGTTACTTTCAGAACGAGAGCCGATAGCAGTCTGCTATGTACTCCCTGCAACGGGCCAGAATGTGAACTGACGTACGGAACTTGCTACTTCGGAACCTACAGGAACTTCTGCGGACAACAGGAATGCGCCAAGGTTCTATTCTTTTCATTATTATTTTTCCTTCCCGCGCTTCTTCGCGTTTAATTGATGAAATTTTTAACTAAGGCGGGATATTCGATAGCTCTCAAATTATTTTTTTTTTTAAAACCAGGTAACATTTAACGTACCTAATTGTTTTTTTTTTTCTTAAAATACTACTTTCGTGTGGAAAAAATGAATTTATATTAAAAATAAATACGTGGTTTACCCTTTCCTGGCATGAATCATTCCATTTGGGATCGGCCATTGGCTGCAGGTAACAAACGTGATATTCGTATTACGTATGAGAATTCAGGACAAGATTCCCAAAGATTTAAAAATAATAATAAAAAAAGAGTTATCGAAAGGTAATCATCTGGCTTCTCGCGCAGTCGGTCGATTTCAGAATTGTGTGTTTGCGAGTTTCCGTTTAATATTAAATTTATAATTTATTTAGCAAATTAGCGCCATGTTCTAGGCAAATTGACATACATTCCTGCTGCTTGTCAGAATAATACGGAGTTAGATTTTTCTTCTTCTTCCTCTTCTCCTAGCCTAATGGTGCAAAAAGCACTGTAACGTATCGACGTTAAATGTTACAACAGGTGATACGTAATACCACTAATCACCTGTAGATGAAAACAACTGCAGTTTTCGGAACTAGTCGTGTGTAAAGAAATAAAACTCAATACGTGGTATTATAGTATTTCTTTTCTAACCCCTGTCCGTACTCAATGGTGCATAGGGCACTGCATCATATAGAAGCAGTGTTATCTTGATCGTTAAATACACGAAGTAAAGGTGATCAGCCTTCCGCTTCAGGGTAATATTAAACATATATTAGAGTGTAAAAGCACTAATATTTATTTTTACCCCCCTGGACTGGAACCCGACACGAGAGCCAGTGGCGTTCACAAAGTTTTAATCAGGCTAGGCAGTAGGGTTAGGTAAGGATAAGGCATAGCAAGCGCTGGTCTTGTTTATATATGGAAGTAGGGTAATCCAGGGTAGGCACTGTTTTTCTGCCTATATCGTACGCACGCCTCTGACGGTAGCTAAACACGCTAGCCATTCCACGGAGGCGGGCGTATTTTTACCTGCTGATATGTTTGACAATTTTGTATCAAAGAATTAAGCTGAAAATTTCCGTCTCCGTAGTGTAATGGTCAGCACGCTCGGCTACCGTTCCGGGGGTCCCAGGTTCGATTCCCAGGGGGGTCAAATAAATATAAGTGATTTTCTCACTCTAATATTTATTCCATATTACCCTGGACTAGTACCTGAAGCGGAGGGTTGATCACCTTTCCTTCATGTGTTAACGATCGAGATAACACTGCGTTTGTATAATGCAGTGCCCCATGCACCACTGGGGTGCGGATAAGGGTTTGAATGAAGGTGAAAATAAATAAAGGAAAAAAAACAAAAGTAATCAGTACCATCCCAATGCCAAAAATCCTTAAAAATCATTGATTGTAATTGTATGTGTGGTCAGGGCCCCAACCAGACGTGCGGGGGCCTGTTCGACCAGCGGGGGCGCTGCGGCGACGGGCTGAGCTGCCGCTGCGGGGTGTGCACCGGCTGCTCCACCGACACGCTCGAGTGCTACTACCGCCACTGCCGCCCCGAGCCGCAGGAGGAGCCCGGCGCGGGCGTGCGCCCCGCGGCGCGCCCCGACAGGTACCCCTTCGCCACCCTGGGCTAACCTGCCGGACCTTCAACACACCCGCACCCACACCCGACCACCGGATACGGACACACACTTGTAACCATGCAAGATACGGACAAACCCATGTAATCATGCAAGATACGGACAAACGCTTGTAATCATGCAAGATACGGATAAACCTATGTAATCAGCAAGATACGGATAAACCCTTGTAATCACGAGCTTAAACTTGCTTCTTTGCTATGCTAATTCAGTGAAACCCGGATTTAACATTTTCCCGGAAATTGCGTAAAGTATTATATGTTCCTACATTTATTACTCGCATTTACGTTTTTTCTCCCAGTTTACGTCGAAAATATCCTGTCATTCGATTTTTGCACCGATCTTTTTTGACATTATTCGCGATCATCGTTTCTGAGCAGTTTTTCCGTTTGTTGTTTCTTTTATTCGTTAAAGAAAAAAGTTTTTTTTTTCAATACGTTTTTTATAACCCCAATTTATGTATTGTATTGTAATATACGAATGTATTGTAATATACGCAATCAAAACAAGTACGTCCAAATATTTGAACAAATTAGTCGTGATCAATTATTTCAAATATTTGATAGTGGTTAGGTCAGGAGTCGGAATAATCGGCGTGTATGTATGAGTTAGGTCAGGAGTCGGAATAATCGGCGTGTATGTATGAGTTAGGTCAGGAGTCGGAATAATCGGCGTGTATGTATGAGTTAGGTCAGGAGTCGGAATAATCGGCGTGTATGTATGAGTTAGGTCAGGAGTCGGAATAATCGGCGTGTATGTATGAGTTAGGTCAGGAGTCGGAATAATCGGCGTGTATGTATGACAAAATATGGAAGAGTCGAAGATTGTGTACAAAGACAGCGATGGTTAGTTGGTTTAGTTAGTTTTTTTTCAATATATTTTTCTTAAACAATTAACTGTAGAATCCCTATTACCCGCCATTCCGGTTAAACTTTGACTTTTTTTCTAAATGTTTAGTTTCATTAATGGATTCGGCAGTCACTATGTGGTAATATGTGACTATCGATAAAATTAAGAAAGTTGTGCTGAGATTTTTTGGGCATGTGAATCGAATGAGTGAAGTAGGATGGTAAAAAAATTAGGAGGCAAATGCGGTTGGCAATAGAAGCAGAGGGAGACCAAAGAAAATTTGGCATGGCCAAGTGTTTCTATTACTTGAAAGTGGTCAGATTAGTTGGAAATAATCGGATTAATCGGCTGGTACGTAGGATGAGATGCACGAATGTGTAGAGGCGAAGATTGAGTGCAAAGACAGATGGGGGTGGATTTCTATTATCTCTGCCCACCTCTACGGAAGCGGCGTGATGGTTAGTTAGTTAGTTTTTTCTGATACATTTTTCTTAAGCACTTTAATACTGTACACGCTACTGCGTGAATCCCTCTTGTCCGCCACTCCAATTCATTCGACCGTCAATAATTGACATTTAAAAAAATACTTCTTTACTTTCATTTTTAATTTTTCATATCTCTTTTCTTATTATTCTTTTCTTCAATTTTTACATGTATTGTTCATTTTCAATAAAAATAAGATATTTAATACGGTTTATTGCAATGTTTTTAACATAGAGAACAATACATACTGTCATTTTTGAGTTCAAAGATTATAAATTATATAAATTCATTTGATTTATAGATTTGGCATTCTTCATCTTGTTGGAATAACATGATTTCATTATAAAAATAAAACACTTGTTTAGGACCACTTTTTGAGTTTATTAATGTTTTACTATTACGTTATGTTTTACACTAGTTTCGAGAACTACAAAGATCATCATCAACAGGGTAATATTCATACAGTTTGTATTTTCACCTATTGATGGGAACATCTGTAATTCTCGAACCTAGTCGTGTTTACATTAAAAATCTCAAAAAGTGGTATTTTACGTGTTTTATTTTTATTTGCAAATCTTTGTATTTTAGTATTTTCCTATAATCCGGCTTTTTTTAGTTACAACTTATTATTAGAGGGATTCCACTGTACTGAAAAATTGACATTTACGCATACGATCTAGCATGACGCATTAGGATTTACAGTATATAGGGAAATTCACAAGAACATTAAACGAAATTGCCACCATAATATGCTGCATAAGTCGAACTAACTGTCATCGGAATTGATCGCGCGAAGAATTGATCTCGATAAATACACGCTAATTCGTCGTACATCCAAAACTAAACCGCTCTAAAATAATAATAAATTTGAATCAGAAAACTCTCAAACAATTTTATTACCAATTTTAATTTTAATTTTATACTCTCAACCAATCCAAAAGCCTCGTGTATATGCTCAGGAATGTACATCCGCCAAAGACACTGGGCCTCTTGGTCCTGCAGAGATTAATCACACAGATTTAGTGCAGAAATACGTGACAACGCAATTCGATACGACAAGCCTCAGCTCATAATAAATTGCACGAGTATGGTTATTTTATTCATCGAATTAGTTTTTCTTAGAATGGCATGTGACTTGCATAAATTAATCGGTTTCAAACTAAATATTTTTAACGTCTGTATAATAAAAACAATTATATTACTTTACTTGGTATTTTAAGAGCTCAAACTCAATGGAAATACGACAAGAAACATACATATTATTTAGGACGATTTAGTCTATTAATTTTACACACATATCGCTCAGTCCTTTCAACAACGTCATATATCAAAATCTTGATTTTTCAGGAGATCGTTTTTAAAGTTTAAAAATATAATAAAATGTTTAAAAAATAAATATCAAGCCGGCCATCCTATGGCCTATTTATGAGAACTTTTCTGCATCCTGCATCTATCTTTGTGATAAGAAATCCCCATAAATCTCAAGACGGACTTGTGCTTGTTTCAAAAGACTTTTACTTCTACAACAGACTTTTAGTTCTACATACTTCTAAACTGTTTGATATTTTGCGTGATTTTTTTACATTTTTTAAAAATATTTCTTTGAGCTTTACTTCTTTAAGACTGCGTTAGTATTTTGGAATTAAACCTCCGTTAAACGTTTTAAAACATTTTTTTCTGAAAGAAATAAACAATTCATGTTACATATTCCTCAAATGCTTTTCTTGATTTTTTTTTTGATGTAATCAAAAATTCCGATGGCAAAAACAATTGTAACTTCGTTTATTCTCCTGCGTTCTGTGATATTTTAATATGTTTCCATTTGATACTTTATTTTATATAAATATTATTTTTATATCAAATATTTATATTACGTTCCAATCGATGACTTTTGTTATATTACGCTTTAATGCACACGTTATGTTTTGTAGTATTATAATATTATATTTTATTATATTGTAAGTTATTACTTTAAAATAAAGAATGAAAATATATTGTAACAAGCTCGTTAAGTAGATGACATTAAAATATTGTTTTTTGATACTTATAACTATTATTATTATTATATAAATAACTGCTGTATGACGCTAAAAGACAAAGTAAATATTATATATGTAGAAATATATAAATTTTAAATACATAATAATATAAGATAAAAATTGAATATTAAAGTTTTTTTAATGCGTATTTATAGTTTTTTTCGATCTCTAATATGTCAATTATAAATATTATATATTATGTTTATGTATATGCATATTACGCTCAACATTTAAGTATTAAAATTATTATTGAATTCTGAAAACATCGCAATAATATGTAGAGTATTATTTAATTATTGATAATATATTAATAATCCTCATGTTTGATATTAAAATAATCATTCGACGAGTAATATACCAACACTTTTGTTTGTTCCGCATTTGTTGAAGTATTATGTCTAATAGATTATTATTTAGACTCATTCACTGTATGTACGGGGGCTGGATTTTCTATATGAGCTTACTGATTTCGAAAAATAAAATTTAAGCATCCATTATTGAATAATTTAATGATTAAACGTTTACTAAGTGAACGTAGTAGAAGGATAACTTCGATTTTTTCTTCGTGCTCGCACATTATATTTTCTAATGAGAAAGGCCTTTTCCGTGTTAAATTTACACATTTCCTGTGTATTAAATTAAACTTTTTAAAAACACTCTGAAAACATTTAAAATGAATTGAATTCAAACACTTTCTCAGTAAAAAAAATATATTTATTCCAATTTATTATTTGCAATATACATACATCTACAAAAATCATTAAAAATCGAAGGACTTAGGGATACATATATATTTTGGATTAAAATCCTTAAAAATGGAATAGCCCACTAAAACCATCCCTGTACTACACGTAGTAAAACATTCCCATAAAAAATACATTGGAAGCAAAGAGCAAAGTTTATCATTTTACCAATTAAAGTTCAGTATAATTGTTATTATTAATTATTATATTATAATAATTTAATATACATATTATTATTTAGGTTGAAAAATGTTCCTCTAGTGATAGTTAAGTTATCTTTGCGAAGTTGGCATTTAAAATGAAATGTGGTACAAATGAAATAGATAAAATATAACGAGGAAAGAGGGTATCCATATTTGTGTACTTATTTGTATGTTTGAGTTGGAGAGGGCGCCTCTGTCGCCATTCGTGATACATTTATGAAAATACTCTTTAAGTCACAGATAAGTTTATCGATGGAGTGATTATATTAAAATGAAAGTGTTTATAATTATATAATTTATAATTATATAATTAAGTATTTATATAGGCTGTGTCTTTCTTTAGCTTATCTTACATTGTATATGTATCTTTATAGTAAAATCTAAATAATGTTCCATATTTTTTAAATATTTTTTTAATTACTTTGCTATGTGACCTAAATTAACTTTTTGAATCATTTTACTGGCTGGAAAATGATTTATTAAGTTGATGTTATTCATTTGTGTTTTTTTAAGCAGTATTAATTATAACTTTAATTCTCGCATAAAATAATATATTATAATAAACCATAATAATAAATACAGGCATGCAAATTATAAAATGTGTTCTTACTTACTCCTACCGACTTGAATTTATACCTTTATCAATCATTCCATTCCAGAAAACATACTTCACAAATATACAAAATCATCTTCCTGTTCCAAAATTTCCCCATTTACTACTATTTGACACTCATTTACTACCTTGACTTAGGATTTGTCAACATTAATCAGCGAATCACTTTCCTTGAATATATTTTGTTACCAGCGCCTGCAGATCTTCTCTACTATCGACAAGAAGCGCAGCCTCGTCAACATACAAAAGGCAATGGACAGTAAAATTTATAATTTTAGCTCCAAACCTTTTAGTTCTTTCATGTAAGTATATATTAAACAGCTACGGCAACATTACACATCCCTGTTTATCACCTTTAGAGATGCCAAACCAAGAAAAATGAATTAGTTACCCTAATGCATGCAGTGCTATCCACGGACAAGGCGGCGATGCCTCGGATAACTATACAATACGCCATTAAAAACAAACTTACGACTGAAAAATCGTTGTTTTGTTACAGAAATGTGTTTAAAATAGTTTTTCAATAGCGGTGTTCAATTTAAAAGATGACCATCCAGAAAACAGTATCCTTAATATTGGCGCGAAAAGTAATTGTCAGGGGGCCAGTACCCATGATATTTTCATTAATTTTTGATAATAATAAAAAGAATATCAAAGAGTTCTACAAATGAGTATGTCTAAATACTCATTCGTAGAACTCTTTGCCTTTCCCTCCTCAATAACTATTACACGCTCTTACTGCGTTTTAAGCTCTTTACAGCTTAACTTATTAACCTAACCTTTTAGAATCTGCATACCAAAATACCTGTCATGACAGGCATTACCATATAAAGATTTACCACATTGACTATCAAGGAGAGTAAAAGGGTTATTTAATTTATGTACAATATGTTATGTATGTTTACGTATTATGGACTTGAACGCATTTAAATAATAAACAGTAATATATAGTACATACATAGGTAGGGGAGATGGTTTAAAATGATCACGATGATTTTTTGACGCTGAGTTCTGCTTCTTCATCGCGGGTCACAATTTGTGTGATCGGTTAGCTTCTTTCTTGGTCAGTCTCCACCCGTCTCTTCAAATCGACATATCCGCTGCAGTGCATGTCAAAGATATTTCTTGACGTTTAGTTATTATTTTATAATTTATGCTGAAATTATAAATCCGTACCTACAATCGCTAATTTTTTTTGGTATGATTCCTGAATTTGTTTGGTTTTGTTTTTGTTGCGTTATTTCTCGTTTCCTTGGACTGTCTTACGTTTGAGCTCTACTTTTTCCTTGCGTTTTTCTTTCTTTCTGTAAATCCATATATTAAGGCTGCCGATAAACATTATTGTTGAAACCATTTTCTTGTCGTAAAATAATCACGGATAATTTGTGTCAGTTATGGGGGTCGAAACAAAAATCCGAATTAAATAACGACTTCTACTCTTCGAATAAAAATAATATTAAATTAAAAACTTTCTCTTGTTCTCAATGCCAATAGAAAAAAACAGAAAACATGTACTTTAGAACGTCTGCCCTTACTTCAAATTTCAAATTTTCGGAAACAATTTCGAATTTTCTCAATCATTCGTGCGCAGTCTCTTTTTCACAGTTTTGTAATCCGGGCGTTTTTTAAATGTCGTTAGTAGGTGCATAAAAATTGAAAGGGATCATTCTACTCCGAATAATCATTTTGAACCAGCTCCCCTACATATTTCTTTACAAATTTACCTATATCAACAAAATTAATATGCGCATATAGTATACTTTTCGACGAGTGTGAATGACCCCTAACTTGTAATGACGCCGTAAACTTAGTACAAGGTTTCTGAGAAATATGTCCATCTTTTTTCATTCAGTATAAACTTACGCAAATAGAAAGAGACACCATAAGAATCGTACGTGGTAGCGAAAAAATTTCTCAACAATGAGATTAAAAAGAGACGGAAAGTTTTTTGTAGTGCGCCATTCTTATCTGACGTTGGATATACATTAGTATTGGAATGTCGATATTCGTATGCTGTAAGCTTGTTATCTATATTTATGGTTAGTGGACCCGAGTACAGATGGCGCTTGTGTCACTAAAAATCATCTGTTCTGTATAGCTGCCGCTGCATTATTTTCTGCAACAATAAACTGTCAAGTCAAACGCGCCGACCGTATGGGGCTTGGGAGTGTTTTAGTGAAATAAAATATTGTTTACCGGCGAGAAAAATAAGACACAAGGATGCAGTTCGGTACGCGAGAACTAACGGTCAACGAGATCCATGCAAAATTTGGCGAATACATGGAGAGCCAGGAAAATGTGGAGTGCGCCGCGAACTATATTTACGAGTCGTTGATCGAAGACCTGACCATGGGAGTCCTGTTCGACTTCCACCACGGAATGAAAACCGGGCTTTCGGACATCCTGGAAGGCGAGCTTGAGAAAGAGGACCCTCTTTTGATTGTAAACGCGCCGGAATGCGATGTTTTCGGGCTGTCTGTCGTGAAAAAGACTCCTGATTGCAACTGCTCCTGTCCCAACTGTGATCGTCCTGTTTCCGCTACAAGATTTGCTCCACATCTAGAAAAATGCATGGGTCAGTCATTATTAAGTTAACTTATCATTTTCTTCCTCCCACCTGTATCTATTTTTATAACATCTGATTTGCGCAATACAACAATATTTTCATTATCTAATGAAGCTGTCAATCTGGCCAATCAATAATCGGGTTCGAAAAAAAAAAACGCGTCGAAATTTAGTACTTGGATTTTTTTCTGGATTTCTTGGATTTTCATACATTATTTTCTCGTAATTTTTATTTTCCTTTAGTTTTTTTTTTGAAAACTTAATTTTCCTTCTTCATTTTCCAGTATTTTCTGAGCATTGTCATGATGTATTTTAACTAAATTTAGAAACAATTTATATCATCTTTATTTATTCGGTGGAAATAATATTATATACAAATATATATAATACAATATTAAGAAAGATTTTAATACAGAAACATGCCGATTTTCATGAAAATTTTGAATGTTTTAACAATTAATTGTTTTCACATATTGCAAAAACGAAACATCTTTAAATCATATTTTAAGATTGAAAACTACAATTTTACAAAAACATTTATTTTTTCACTCGTCAATGAAATACTTCCTATTTATATTTCGAGTGTGTCCAAATCTTTTTACAAAAATACCGAATTTAACGAGGGATAATTAAAATCTTAATAGAAATATGTTTTTATAGACTAGAGTTCACTTGTCCAATTAAGAATTCTATCGAGAAAGTGTGCAATTGATAGTAAGTACTATTAAATTCTGCATGGTAATATAAAGGTCCATTTTTATTATCTACAACTCTGGAGTGTAGGACTGATCGGGTGATCGAGTGAAGACATGATTGTCTTTTACATAATCGACGATTAATATGATACGGTGCCCTATACACCACTTGGGTGCATGTCCACCAAGAGGCAGAGGAATATTAATATGTCTACGCTTTAAAATTGGAAAATATCCACCGATTTGTAATTCTTGTATTATCAATTACCCGATAGCATAATTGGCTGACCTAATTTATTGAAACTAATCAATTTTAATTTTAAATTAATGTTTATCGCACCGTACTACGCATACACCTTCGAAACGTCTTCTTCTTCTTCTTCTTCTTCTACGTCGTTGTTCTCATTGCTGAGGGTCGTGACCATCCCTCTCCTTGTTCTCAAATCGTTTTGTGTAGTTTCCCTCTTTTCCTGACACTACCATCCGGAAATTTTGGCATCTTTGATTTGGTCAGTCCATCTAAATCGAAACTAACGTTGAAATAAATTTACTAAGAACGATAATTTTTTTCAAAAATATATGTTACGGGTAATGCTACCGTACGAATTAAATCTAGGTTTATCCGGGCATTACTCAATCCTGTTGGGTAATGTTCGAAAACTGACAAAAATACACTGAAATTTGCCGTTTACCCATGTATACCGAGGTCTATCCAACACTGGCCGGGTAATGTTAGGTTAGGTTAGGTTTTTAAATTTACTATACAATATGTTTGGTACTTTTTTATGATTTAAAAAAAATAGACTGACTTATACTATCCACGTTTTTCTGACATTATTCAATCAGCATTGGGTAGACCTAGGTGTACACGGGAACTGCGAATTCAATTTAATTTTTGTCAGTTATTGAAGCAATAGCATTTGGTAATGCTAAGTTAACTCGGATAAACCTAGGTTTACTTCGTATTCTAATTAGCATTGCCCGTAATTCTTAGTTTCATTTTCAAAGGAAAATTTATTATTATTTAAAATATTTTTAACATGAAATTTTTTGTGGCTATGTATTTTATATACATAACACAAATGCCTATGTTGACCTACTGACTCATCGACACACAACCTAAGGAGCATAATCTCATAAACTGACTAAACAAATACATAGTTTACCATTTTTAGAAAATCTAATTACGGGAGCGAAAAGGGGGTTCATATTTTATTAGGATAATTTGTTATTCGAAACAATATTTTACCCAAAATTCGAAAGACTTTCACTGAAAAAATTCGAGAGATTTTTTTCAGTGAAAATCCTCACCAAAACGTTACATTTCCATGAATGATTTTAAGTAATCAGGAATTCTAGCTCGTAAAATTGTTACGTTTTGATGCAATTTAATGATTTCAAATTGGTTTAACACAATATTGGTCTCGTTTTGTTGCAACTTTAATTAAGATTTCGATAGAAAAGAGTAAACAGAACATATTTGCATTTATGGATTTTTTGTGCAATATTGGAAATTTGACTTTTTGGTGAGGACCTCGCGCGCGCCCCGTAATATGGAGGACTAATCGCGGGATTTTCTTTTGCCATACTTGCAACGTGCCTAACGAACACTGATTTTTCCAAAATTCTGTAATTTATATGATTAAGTTTTTTTTATCCCATTTTTATCGTCATTGTAAATACAACAATAAATAAATTCTCGAGATTTTTTTTTACAAATCAGTCGAAAAGCTGATAAATTCACCCGATAATTGGCTGAATTTATCGGCTTTTCGAATGTTTTTATTCTCAATTTAAAAATATATATATTTCTTGAAATTATTACAAATTAATAAAAATATTGGTTAATACGTTGTCATGGAAATTTAGCAACAAAAAACCTTATACGATTTTTTTTTTAATTAAAAATCTTTATTTAAATCAACCCTTTATTAACTTTTGTTGTTTTGACAGCAAAAAATATCATAATAATTAAAGAAAACACTTTGTTTTTTACCACTTGAGTTTTATTATAGACTACATGTTTCAGAAGTTAAACTTCCATCATTCAGGTCTGTATAATAACTAAAATATAAAATATAAAATTTTTCTATAAATAAAGAGAGGGGAAAGTAAGGGGAAGGGGTTAGTCAAGGAACGGAGTTTGAAAACAAAGGAAAAATTTAAAGCAATGGCGAAGAATTTTGAAACAATATATTATTTAATAAATTATTATTAGAATTCAGGTTTTTTTGTTTTTTTTTTTACCACAAAGTTAATGCCGAAACAATAAATAAAAAAATATCATCATTATGATTTTTATTTTCCAATTTTTATTTTATTTTATTGTGTTTTTACATATTTGTTATATTCTGTTAATGTTTGATAAAATGATAATAAATCTCCACAGAGAAGAATAATACTTTGAGCTCACATAATAGTCTATATATGTATGTGATACATAAAAGATAATACATATTTAGAATTTTCAAATATCATATGCGGTATCATGGACTGAATGATCAATGTTTCACAGAAAATAAAATAATTAATTAAGCTAGCTAATGACAGGTTGTTAGTCCTATAAATACCCAGAGTCCATTCACATCCAGTCAGTTAAAAGCAGTTCCTCTTCTATGGAGATAACTACTTTATCAATTGTTGAAAATCACAAATTAAAATATATTTACAGGCATGGGCAGGAACAGTTCCCGTATCGCGTCCCGTCGGATCGCCAGTAACAGCAAGGAGCCCGCTATGTACGCCGGACTCCTCAGTGACGATGATGACGACGTGGACTGGGTCGGAGACCGAAGGAAGAAGAAAATTCGCAACAACGGAGTCAAGAAGCAGACCAAACTGAAGTGAGTATTAATTATTCCACAAGTCATGATGTTGTAATAAAATTATGTTACAGATTATACTAACCTTGTGTCGGAGTCTCTCGCAATACCAGCTATCCCAACAGACAATTTTACAGCATTATAATTAAAATGCACAATAATTAAAATGGAAAATCACAAAGTTAGTGCTTCAAATATAAATTAAATTTTACAGCAGTTTAAAAGTATGGACATATTTTTTTATATTACTTGTATTTTTGATTTTTTCACTGTAATATTTATTCAATATTACCATGGACTGGTACCTGAAGCGGAGGGCTGATCACCTTTCCTTCATAAGTAAAACGATCATGATAACACTGCGTTTATAAGACACAGTGCCCTATGCACCATTGGGGTGCGGATAAGGGTTTTAATAATAATAATAATTACTTGTATATGATTATTCAAATGCTGATTTCTTTCAAAATCGCTGATGCGAAAACAAATCCATCTGAGAAGGATCACTGAAGGGTATATATATATATATATATATATATATGTATATATATATATATATATATATATATATATATATATATATATATATATATATATATATATATATATATATATATATATATATATATATATATATATATATATATATATATATATATATATATATATATATATATATATATATATATATATATATATATATATATATATATATATATATATATATATATATATATATATATATATATATATATATATATATATATATATATATATATATATATATATATATATATATATATATATATATATATATATATATATATATATATATATATATATATATATATATGTAATAAAATACCTAGGTACCTACCTATACATTTTATTAAGTACTTACAAAAAGTACCTACATAAAACAGTTCTACCACCAGATGCCGCATGCGTCGCACAGAATTAAACAAAAGACTTCCGATAATATTGTTAACTGTCAGAATCAGATAGATAGATAGATAGATAGATATAAAAATTATTATAAAGATAAATTAAGAATAAACTTTTATTGTCGTTTCTTTAATTACAAAGCAACACATTGTTTATTTTATTATTATACACCCACTTGACATATTATTTACACTTAATTTTCAAAAGGAAAATATTACCACGTTATAAAACGACAATTTTGTTAATTGGAAATGAATTATGAAACATTAGATGTATTAAAACAATTACTACAATATGTTCGGAGTGAGAGAGAAAAATTAGAAGATGATCAAAGAAAACGATTAGAAGATAAACAAAGAAGACGTGGAAATCTAAGAACTAGTGATAAAATTAAAGATAAAAGTCCATGTAAGATTTGTGAAAATTTAAATAAGGGAACTCGATATCACTCTGAAGCAACGTGCTGGTTTAAAACAAAGGAGGATGATAAGATTAATAATAAAAATGAAGATTTACAAATTACACAGAAACAGTGCTTGAAGAATGAAAATAAAAATAATGTGGAAAAAATTTCTACAAAATATAAAATAAAATATACTCCAAAAAAGAAGAATTTCGAAGCAGATTGTATGAGCAGGAATCCAGTAATAGAATCGAAGGAAAATGCAAATGAACAATTAAAAGTTGTAAATTTGGTTAAATTAGAAGATATTTTAAAAGATCAGAATAAAAATGAAGACATACAAATAACACAGAAACAGTGCTTGAAAAATGAAAATAAAAATAAAGTAGAAAAAACTTCTACGAAAGATGAAATAAAATATACTCCAGGAAAGAAAAATTTAGAAGTAGATTGTCTAAGCCGGAACCCAGTTTTAGAATCGAATAAAAATGCAGATGAACAATTAAAAGTTGTACATTTGGTTATATTAGAAGATACTTTAAGAGATCTGAATAAAAATGAAGGAATTCAAAAGAAAAAAAACAAATGGATTGAGAAAAACTGTGTCTACTTTAAAAGGGTCAAGAAGAAAAAAAAATACAAAAAAAAAGAAAGAAAAAAAAAGAACGGAAAAAAAGAAAAAAAAAGAAAGAAAGAAAAAAAAAACAAGAAAGAAAAAAAAGAAAAAAAAAAAGAAGGAAAAAAGATAGGAGGAAAAAATAAAAAAAATAACTTTATCATATCACTAAACTTAAACCAGTCCCTTCACTACAAGAAGATGATCCGGAGGACGAGTGAAAATTTTACTATGAATTTTCATCCCCAAGGGGGGAGATGTAATAAAATACCTAGGTACCTACCTATACATTTTATTAAGTACTTACAAAAAGTACCTACATAAAACAGTTCTACCACCAGATGCCGCATGCGTCGCACAGAATTAAACAAAAGACTTCCGATAATATTGTTAACTGTCAGAATCAGATAGATAGATAGATAGATAGATATAAAAATTATTATAAAGATAAATTAAGAATAAACTTTTATTGTCGTTTCTTTAATTACAAAGCAACACATTGTTTATTTTATTATTATACACCCACTTGACATATTATTTACACTTAATTTTCAAAAGGAAAATATTACCACGTTATATATATATATATATATATATATATATATATATATATATATATATATATATATATATATATATATATATATATATATATATATATATATATATATATATATATATATATATATATATATATATATATATATATATATATATATATATATATATATATATATATATATATATATATATATATATATATATATATATATATATATATATATATATATATATATATATATATATATATATATATATATATATATATATATATATATATATATATATATATATATATATATATATATATATATATATATATATATATATATATATATATATATATATATATATATATATATATATATATATATATATATATATATATATATATATATATATGTAATAAAATAACTAGGTACCTACCTATACATTTTATTAAGTACTTACAAAAAGTACCTACATAAAACAGTTCTACCACCAGATGCCGCATGCGTCGCTCAGTATAATACAAAAGACTTCCGATAATATTGTTAACTGTCAGAATCAGATAGATAGATAGATAGATAGATATAAAAATTATTATAAAGATAAATTAAGAATAAACTTTAATTATAAACTTTAATTACAAAGCAACACATTGTTTATTTTATTATTATACACCCACTTTACATATTATTTACACTTAATTTTCAAAAGGAAAATATTACCACGTTATAAAACGACAATTTTGTTAATTGGAAATGGATTATGAAACATTAGATGTATTAAAACAATTACTACAATATGTTCGGAGTGAGAGAGAAAAATTAGAAGATGATCAAAGAAAACGATTAGAAGATAATCAAAGAAGACGTGGAAATCTAAGAACTAGTGATAAAATTAAATATAAAAGTCCATGTAAGATTTGTGAAAATTTAAATAAGGGAACTCGATATCACTCTGAAGCAACGTGCTGGTTTAAAACAAAGGAGGATGATAAGATTAATAATAAAAATGAAGATTTACAAATTACACAGAAACAGTGCTTGAAGAATGAAAATAAAAATATTGTGGAAAAAATTTCTACAGAATATAAAATAAAATATACTCCAGAAAAGAAGAATTTCGAAGCAGATTGTATGAGCAGAAATCCAGTATTAGAATCGAAGGAAAATGCAAATGAACAATTAAAAGTTGTAAATCTGGTTAAATTGGAAGATATTTTAAAAGATCAGAATAAAAATGCAGACATACAAATAACACAGAAACAGTGCTTGAAAAATGAAAATAAAAATAAAGTAGAAAAAGCTTCTACGAAAGATAAAATAAAATATACTCCAGGAAAGAAGAATTTAGAAGTAGATTGTCTAAGCAGGAATCCAGTATTAAAATCGAATGAAAATGCAGATGAACAATTAAAAGTTGTAAATTTGGTTAAATTAGAAGATATTTCAAAAGATCAGAATAAAAATGAAGACATACAAATAACACAGAAACAGTGCTTGAAAAATGAAAATAAAAATAAAGTAGAAAAAACTTCTACGAAAGATGAAATAAAATATACTCCAGGAAAGAAGAATTTAGAAGTAGATTGTCTAAGCAGGAATCCAGTTTTAGAATCGAATAAAAATGCAGATGAACAATTAAAAGTTGTACATTTGGTTATATTAGAAGATACTTCAAGAGATCTGAATAAAAATGAAGGAATTCAAAAGAAAAAATAGTGATATAATAAAGTTTTTTTTTTTTTTTTTCCTTCTTTTTTTTTCTTTCTTTTTTTTTTTCTTCTTGACCCTTTTAAAGTAGACACAGTTTTTCTCAATCCATTTGTTTTTTTTCTAGTGATATAATAAAGTTTTTTTTTTTTTTTTCCTTCTTTTTTTTTCTTTCTTTTTTTTTTTCTTCTTGACCCTTTTAAAGTAGACACAGTTTTTCTCAATCCATTTGTTTTTTTTCTTTTGAATTCCTTCATTTTTATTCAGATCTCTTGAAGTATCTTCTAATATAACCAAATGTACAACTTTTAATTGTTCATCTGCATTTTTATTCGATTCTAAAACTGGATTCCTGCTTAGACAATCTACTTCTAAATTCTTCTTTCCTGGAGTATATTTTATTTCATCTTTCGTAGAAGTTTTTTCTACTTTATTTTTATTTTCATTTTTCAAGCACTGTTTCTGTGTTATTTGTATGTCTTCATTTTTATTCTGATCTTTTGAAATATCTTCTAATTTAACCAAATTTACAACTTTTAATTGTTCATCTGCATTTTCATTCGATTTTAATACTGGATTCCTGCTTAGACAATCTACTTCTAAATTCTTCTTTCCTGGAGTATATTTTATTTTATCTTTCGTAGAAGCTTTTTCTACTTTATTTTTATTTTCATTTTTCAAGCACTGTTTCTGTGTTATTTGTATGTCTGCATTTTTATTCTGATCTTTTAAAATATCTTCCAATTTAACCAGATTTACAACTTTTAATTGTTCATTTGCATTTTCCTTCGATTCTAATACTGGATTTCTGCTCATACAATCTGCTTCGAAATTCTTCTTTTCTGGAGTATATTTTATTTTATATTCTGTAGAAATTTTTTCCACAATATTTTTATTTTCATTCTTCAAGCACTGTTTCTGTGTAATTTGTAAATCTTCATTTTTATTATTAATCTTATCATCCTCCTTTGTTTTAAACCAGCACGTTGCTTCAGAGTGATATCGAGTTCCCTTATTTAAATTTTCACAAATCTTACATGGACTTTTATATTTAATTTTATCACTAGTTCTTAGATTTCCACGTCTTCTTTGATTATCTTCTAATCGTTTTCTTTGATCATCTTCTAATTTTTCTCTCTCACTCCGAACATATTGTAGTAATTGTTTTAATACATCTAATGTTTCATAATCCATTTCCAATTAACAAAATTGTCGTTTTATAACGTGGTAATATTTTCCTTTTGAAAATTAAGTGTAAATAATATGTAAAGTGGGTGTATAATAATAAAATAAACAATGTGTTGCTTTGTAATTAAAGTTTATAATTAAAGTTTATTCTTAATTTATCTTTATAATAATTTTTATATCTATCTATCTATCTATCTATCTGATTCTGACAGTTAACAATATTATCGGAAGTCTTTTGTATTATACTGAGCGACGCATGCGGCATCTGGTGGTAGAACTGTTTTATGTAGGTACTTTTTGTAAGTACTTAATAAAATGTATAGGTAGGTACCTAGTTATTTTATTACATATATATATATATATATATATATATATATATATATATATATATATATATATATATATATATATATATATATATATATATATATATATATATATATATATATATATATATATATATATATATATATATATATATATATATATATATATATATATATATATATATATATATATATATATATATATATATATATATATATATATATATATATATATATATATATATATATATATATATATATATATATATATATATATATATATATATATATATATATATATATATATATATATATATATATATATATATATATATATATATATATATATATATATATATATATATATATATATATATATATATATATATATATATATATATATAACGTGGTAATATTTTCCTTTTGAAAATTAAGTGTAAATAATATGTAAAGTGGGTGTATAATAATAAAATAAACAATGTGTTGCTTTGTAATTAAAGTTTATTCTTAATTTATCTTTATAATAATTTTTATATCTATCTATCTATCTATCTATCTGATTCTGACAGTTAATAATATTATCGGAAGTCTTTTGTTTTATTCTGAGCGACGCATGCGGCATCTGGTGGTAGAACTGTTTTATGTAGGTACTTTTTGTAAGTACTTAATAAAATGTATAGGTAGGTACCTAGTTATTTTATTACATCTCCCCCCTTGGGGATGAAAATTCATAGTAAAATTTTCACTCGTCCTCCGGATCATCTTCTTGTAGTGAAGGGACTGGTATAAGTTAAGTGAAATGATAATTTTTTTCTTTCTTTCTTTTTTCCTTCTTTTTTTTCTTTCTTTTTTTTCTTTCTTGTTTTTTTTTCTTTCTTTCTTTTTTTTTTCTTTTTTCCGTTCTTTTTTTGTTTCTTTTTTTTGTATTTTTTTCTTCTTCTTGACGATTTTAAAGTAGACACAGTTTTTTTCAATCCATTTGTTTTTTTCTTTTGAATTCCTTCCTTTTTATTCAGATCTCTTAAAGTATCTTCTAATTTAACCAAATTTACAACTTTTAATTGTTCATCTGCATTTTCATTCGAGTTTAATACTGGATTCCTGCTTAGCCAATCTACTTCTAAATTCTTCTTTCCTGGAGAATATTTTATTTTATCTTTCGTAGAAGTTTTTTCTACTTTATTTTTATTTTCATTTTTCAAGCACTGTTTCTGTGTTATTTGTATGTCGCTATTTTTATTCTGATCTTTTAAATTATCTTCTAATTTAACCAAATTTACAACTTTTAATTGTTCATCTGCATTTTCATTCGATTTTAATACTGGATTCCTGCTTAGACAATCCACTTCTAAATTCTTCTTTCCTGGAGTATATTTTATTTTATCTTTCGTAGAAGTTTTTTCTACTTTATTTTTATTTTCATTTTTCAAGCACTGTTTCTGTGTTATTTGTATGTCTTCATTTTTATTCTGATCTTTTAAAATATCTTCTAATTTAACCAAATTTACAACTTTTAATTGTTCATTTGCATTTTCCTTCGATTCTAATACTGGATTCCTGCTCACACAATCTGCTTCGAAATTCTTCTTTTCTGGAGTATATTTTATTTTATATTTTGTAGAAATTTTTTTCACATGATTTTTATTTTTAATTTTATCACTACAGTATCTACTCAATGAATTAGGGCCACGCAGAATTTCGCGCAATTTCTCAATTCAAACAGGAATAACTCAGAGAAAACCTTGAATAAAACAACATTGAATTTTATTTACACATGAACACTTTATTACGCTTAAATTATGCATATATTTTCATATAAATATAGTTAGTATTTAGTATTTCCACCTTTGACAGAAATAACTGCCTCAATTCTTTTTGGCATACTTAAAATGCACTGTTTTATCATGTTTTTTATTTCTTCGTCTTCTGACCAAATTTTTTGAATATTTTTTTTAGACAGTCTACTGTCGGATTTAGAAATGAGTATACCTTATTTTTTAACATGCTCCATACGTTTTCTATAGGATTAAGGTCCGGAGAATTTCCAGGCCAGGGGAGCAAAGGCAGATTTTTGTTAGACAAAAATTTTATTATTGATTAAGCCCGGTGGCAAGGTGCCCCATCCTGCATGAAGATGTATGGACCTTCTGTTGGGTCGAGTGTATGGTAGAAGGGCAGTAAAATTCGTTCGAGGACCTGCTTATAGAAATTTTGGTTCAATGTTCCTTCCACGAAAAACAACGGCCCAGGTAAATTGTTAATAATACATGACCATATCATTGTTGCAGGGGGGTGTTTGATTACTTTTACCACACAGGCCTCATTGTAACGTTCCATTGGTGTTCTCCTGACGAATCGACGGCTCTCTGTCACGGCTTCTAACCGGCACTCATTACTAAAGATGACCTGAAAAATAATGAAAATTTAAGTTTAATTCAAATATATAAGTTTATTTACTAAAATGATATGTTGAAAATTCAATTTAAATAAATACCTTTTTCCAATCATCTACCGAGTAATTTCGATGTAGCCTGGCCCATTTTAATCGATCCGCTTTCATTCGTGGTGTCAATTTTGGTGCTTTTACAGGGCGCCTGCATTTCAGATTTACTTCGTAAAGACGTCGCCTCAGTGTTGATACCGATATATTTATACCCTCTTCTTCCAATTTTATTTTTAATGTTTTTGCTGATGCACTACGGTTTTCTAAGGCACTTTGAACGATTTTTCGATCAGTCTTCGGTGTTGTTTTTCTAATCCTACGACAGTTCTTTCGCCGATTGCTGGTGGCGGGTGACTGATTTTTTATTGATTTTGAAATTCTGTCCACTGTTTGACGAGAAACGTTTTCTTTTTTTGAAATTTCTCTATTAGATAGTATTCCTAATTTTAGTAGCACTATAACACTAGACTTTTTTTCCTCAGAAATGTCTTTACTTTTTCCCATTTTGTCCTTTTCAAAAAAAACACTTGTGTTTACAAAAAAAATTTATACTTTATGAACTAAAATTAAAAATTAAGTTTTTTTCACAAGATACGATAACTATATAACCTCTCTGAACAAAACAACAACCAGAACTCAAGAAACTTCACTAATAAATGAGATAGGACTTTTTTTTGAACTTTCAACTATCTGTCTACCTGTGCTAATTAGGGACCTTTCTCAGAAAAAGGGTTTGAAATTTTGTAAAGGCTTAAACAATCCAGGTATATTTTACATATTATTGAAGGTAATATACATGATATTAGATGTCAATAGAAAACTTAAAGTATTTATGTAAAATAAATATAATAATCCAAAAGATTTCAGAGTATTCAAAAAAATAATGGGTGGCCCTAATTCATTGAGTAGATACTGTAGTTCTTAAATTTCCACGTTTTCTTTGATTATCTTCTAATCGTTTTCTTTGATCATCTTCTAATTTTTCTCTCTCACTCCGAACATATTGTAGTAATTGTTTTAATACATCTAATGTTTCATAATCCATTTCCATATTAACAAAATTGTCGTTTTATAACGTGGTAATATTTTCCTTTTGAAAATTAAGTGTAAATAATATGTAAAGTGGGTGTATAATAATAAAATAAACAATGTGTTGCTTTGTAATTAAAGTTTATTCTTAATTTATCTTTATAATAATTTTTATATCTATCTATCTATCTATCTATCTGATTCTGACAGTTAATAATATTATCGGAAGTCTTTTGTTTTATTCTGAGCGACGCATGCGGCATCTGGTGGTAGAACTGTTTTATGTAGGTACTTTTTGTAAGTACTTAATAAAATGTATAGGTAGGTACCTAGTTATTTTATTACATATATATATATATATATATATATATATATATATATATATATATATATATATATATATATATATATATATATATATATATATATATGTAATAAAATAACTAGGTACCTACCTATACATTTTATTAAGTACTTACAAAAAGTACCTACATAAAACAGTTCTACCACCAGATGCCGCATGCGTCGCTCAGTATAATACAAAAGACTTCCGATAATATTGTTAACTGTCAGAATCAGATAGATAGATAGATAGATAGATATAAAAATTATTATAAAGATAAATTAAGAATAAACTTTAAACAGTTCTACCACCAGATGCCGCATGCGTCGCTCAGTATAAAACAAAAGACTTCCGATAATATTGTTAACTGTCAGAATCAGATAGATAGATAGATAGATAGATATAAAAATTATTATAAAGATAAATTAAGAATAAACTTTAATTATAAACTTTAATTACAAAGCAACACATTGTTTATTTTATTATTATACACCCACTTTACATATTATTTACACTTAATTTTCAAAAGGAAAATATTACCACGTTATATATATATATATATATATATATATATATATATATATATATACATACATAATGCATTTTCTCCACCTCTGTTGTGTAATGGTTAGCCCGTCAGAAATCCGAGTTCAATTCCCAGAGGGGATAAAAAAAAGTGATTTTCATTATCTTCTTGATTTTAAATCACCCTGGACTGATACCTGATGATCAGAACTTATCACCTTGTCTTTATGTAATTAACAATCAAAATAAAGGTGCACCGATATGATGCAGTGCCCTATGCACCATTGAGAGTGCAGAGTGCAAATGAGGGTTAGAAGATGAAACGCAAACTTCCGTGGTTTCGGATTACTGAAGATACTGAAATGTGACTTTGGTTTTTGAGCACAAATAATGTGATTTCAGTGGCAATGCTAAGGCGACCAGCACCAACGGGATGTCTTCGGAGAGCGCCTCCTCGTCCCAGGAGCCAGGGGGAGCGACGTATGAGACCATGACGTGGAATGAGAAGAAGAACTTGCTGCTGCAGATCTGCGGAGTCGTTTCCGAGCATACTAAGAAGCTGTGCACGAGGTGAGACATTTTTTTCTTCTAATAATGACATTGTCTTCTATGAACAAAACTTACTAACTAACTAACCATCACGCCGCTTCCGCAGGGGTAGGCAGAGAGAATCGAACACCACACCACTCTGTCTTTGCAAACATTCTTCGCCTCTTCCACGTTCATGCATCTCCTCATATATACCTGCCGATTATTACGACTCTTAACCTGACCACTTTCAAGTATTTGGCATACCTGATCGTGCCATGTTTTTCTCAGTCTTCCTCTGCTCCTTTTTCCAATTACATTCGCTTCATAAATTTGTTTTACCGTTCTTTCCTCACTCATTCGTTCTACATGTCCAAACCATCTCAACATACCTTTCTTAATTTTATCGATAATACTTATCTCAGCTTTGCATTCCTTCCTTATTTTACTATTCGAACATCTATCATACATCGTTTTGTCGCACATTCTTCTGGAAGATCGCATTTCGACTGCATTCAGTCTGCTTTCATCTATCATCTATTATATCTATGAACTCAGTCATACGCTTTCTGCAAATTCACCAAAGCACAGAAAAGCTTTTAGTTTTTGCCCAAAAACTTTTCCTTAATGTTGCGCAAGGCAAAAATTTGATCCGTACATCCTCTCACATTCATAAATCCACTCTGGACATCTCACACTTTGTCCTTTGTTATGGTTCTCACTCTTTCAATAAGGATTCGACCATACATCTTACCAACAGCACTCAATAGACTGATCAAGTCAATAGACTGATCTATGAACAAATAAACTGAAAAAAAAAAAACAGGACAGTAATATCTCGCTTAAAGCCAGCCCTCCCTCCCCCACCTCTTTTTACGCTGTTCGCTATAAAGCTGTGTTAATAGAGTGGTCATTGATTCACCAAGAAACCGAAAAATGCAATCTTTTACTCGGGGATTTCCTAATATTTATTAGTTTATGTGTAAAGCGTGTCGACTCCCAATCAGTTTATACCCTTTCGGTGTGTAAGGTGTGTGCATTCCCAATAAGTTTATATATATGTACAATAATACTGTTTTGTCATTTGCAACGCATTAGTTTTTATATATAAAACTGCAACAATTGAACTGCGTACAAAAATGACAGACGTTCGTGCAAGGAAGTGTGTCAAAAAAGTGCTCTACCATTACTAATGTCTACTCTCTAAAAAAGTGCTCTATTAGTGTATTGTTATTTATAATGTGGAAAACAGATCCCACTTAGCGCTGATTCGTTTAGTATTACGGATATCTGATATAATTTTTCTGCTCGCTTCAACCTGTTCCAAATATTATGGCTCAATACACAAACTGACGTCTCAGAGTAAAAAGTCATAAATTGCGATATATTTATAAATATCTCAGCATTGAGCTTCTAGAAGTTCTAGTATTGTCCTCCACCGTAGTGTAATGGTTAGAACGCTCGACTACCGTTCTGGGGGTCCCGGGTTTAATTCCTAGAGGGGGGGGGTCAAATAAGTGATTTTTTCACTTTAATATTTATTTAATATTGCTCCGGACTGGTACCTGAAGCGGAGGGCTGATCACCTTTCCTTCGTGTGTTAACGATTATGATAACACTGCAGTTATATGATGCAGTGCCCTTTGCACCATTGGGTTGCGCCTAACAAAACTTTAGGGTTTTGCCGCAAGTATCAGGGTCATGTGGAAATCCTAGTACATATTTAAAAGGCGTGCCTAACCAAACTTAAGGATTTAGCCACAAGTATGAAGGTCATTGGTGTCGCTTTGTTGAAGGTCCACGCGGTGTCCCCAGCACACGGAGGAGCAGCGCAAGTCCCTGCGCAGCTCGGTCCTGGAGCCGGGCCCGGAGCAGGCGGGCGGCGACACGCTGGCCCCGCTGGCGCCGCACTCGGCGGGCTCGCCGCCCGACTCCAGCCCCTCCTCCAGCTGCTCCTCCTCCTCGCGCAAGCGGGACAAGCACCGCTCGCGCGCCTCCAAGCCCAAGAGGGAGAAGCTCAGCCAGGACTCCAGGGAGTAGTCCGCTCCGTGCTCCCGTTCGCCACTGCACTCGGACCACTCGTGTCTGATACGGTAGAGTCTCTGTAATTGGGTTTAATATCTTCAACTTGTTTACACAAATCTGGATTATGTCCAATTATTATTCTTCTTCTTCTTGATGAGCCCTCTAACCTCTGCTGCTGGATATAGGCCTCTTCCCCTTCTTCCCAATTCCTCCGGTTGGTTGCTGCTTGCAGCCAGATTTTTACCTCCAAGATTTTATCTCTAATTATAGGAGTTATTTTTCATTGTGCATAGCACCCAATGGTGTATAGGGCACTGCATCATATCGATGAGGTATTTTTATATTGCGTACTGGGGATATCAGATTATAGAGACTTTACTGTATCTAAACTTTCGACCTGTCATTTTTCTATATAATTTTTTTCTCGCCAAAGGAGAACCATACATTCTCACTTAAAAACCTTCTTTCTTCTTATAAATGTCTGTATTCGAAGTCTATCTATCTACGACTCTCATAGCACTTATGTAGTGTATTATTGATGTATTGATGTATTGATGTATTGGTGTATTGGTGTATTGGTGTATTTTGAGCAACTGTATTGTAGTCACATATTATCATATCCTATCGGGTTTCTTTTAATCCAGTTGAATTTCATTGGACCGTTTAGAATATTAAAAATGTGACCGAAACCTCAGGTCAAAGATAGCTCGTAATTGAAAGTATAGCTAAAATATGATATGCACCGCTCTAATCTGTACTGATAAAACGAACCAACCCGACATGGACATTCAATTCATCAATTCACTGAGGGGCGATTTGAACACGATGATGTGTAATTATTGATAAAAAGAAGGTCCGCTCTTTCCGAGTGAGTTTGTTATCTAAGAAAGTTTGACTGAAAATAAATAGTGTGGCAAAAAAATGCAGGGATAGTTAGATTTTGTAATAAGTAATAAAAGAACTGTTTCCTAGTAGTGTTGATCTAAGCAAAATACCCGTATTGCAGTAATGCCCCTAGCTACATACTACTTTATTATTACTGTTCAGTTTAGTTGACTCACTCAGCAACATTCCTGTTTGATGTCTGATTGGTCTTATAACCAGATTTCCGATAAACCGATCATAATGGATAAATCAAAGGTCAATGATTGCGATTGAATGTGTAATCATCTTCCTGGCTCCATCCCAACTTATCTTTGTAGACTGTTAGCTTCACCTCTGCTCATCCTCAGGTTGTAGGTCCTTCTATCACGGACAAGTCACCTTGGCCATGCCTTCGAATCACATTATCTTTCTGTAGCATCCACGAATTTTGTGGTATTCCTCTAGATGTCTTTCGAGGAAGATCCACGGCGATTGCTTGGTTCACAATATGATCAGGTTCTCTACGTCCTACGTGCCCAAACCACAATTACCTTTCTTCTACCTTACTATCAAAGCTTGTTACACACTGGCTTCCATGAATATGTGAACTCTTTATTTTCTCCAAGGGACACTCCAGCTGACCATCTAAGCGTGAATGAGTTATCATCTCTGTAATATAATTACATACTCAATCATTACATGTCATAATCATTTCTTTAATTTTAATTATTTGTAACTTTGGGGCATTACTGCTTTGTTGCTATTACGTTTGATTTAGAAAATTAACCTAAAGTTTTTCATTATTTACCATATGATGTCCACATATTCAAAAAGAGGGTGAATATTTTTAATGCATGCCTATATTTCCTCTAAGGATTATATTAGTGATTAATAAATGTCAATATCTTGTATTTAAAATATAATATTTGGAGCAGGTTCACAGAATCTTTATCTGTAGAATCAGTTGCCATTTTTTTTTTACACTTTCGATTTTGGGCTTGCAATTTTTTTCTCAAACATAATGGAATGAAATTGGTCACAGTTTTGGCTGTTCTACGGATAAATTTGTCAAAGTGTAGCACTCACGTAAATTTTCTGTGCAATAAAAAAAGACACATTTTATTTCACAACTCTGAATGGACGGGAAAAACAAATGTATACATTCCTCGCCATGTTAAAAATTAAATCTTAATTGCCTCCATTGTATAATAATAAGTAACGCCAAGTAATAACAATAAACTGAGTGAACACTGCATTCTTTTTTGTTAATACAGCGGAACCTCTGATAAAGAGCACGTCTCATAACTAGTACTCGTATAACGAGTGTGCAAAAAAAATGTGAAAGTGTTGCTCCCTTAATGAGAGATATTTCGCATAACGAGTTACAGAGAAAGGGCAAGCCAGGACTTGGCTTAACGAGTAAGATTCCGGGACGAATTATGCTTGTTATGAGAGGTTCTACTGTATTCTTAAGGATTATTATAATAACTGTTTAATATTCATATTGTATTGAATGTTGTCTATATGTAATTTTATTAATATCCAAAATATAATCAAATATTTATTAGAAACATCTAAATGTCTAAAATAATCCACATTCTTTATGTAGTTAAAAATAATAAACTATATTTGATGTTTTTTTTCTTTTTACAATACTTCGTGGCACACTTTTATAAACTTCATAAAAATAAAAATAAACTTAGTTTGTGGTTTATTTTTATGAAGTTTATATTTTTTTAAAATTAAGATCTTGACGAAATATTGTTTATGATAACTATGATATGAAAATATGACGTTAATCAAAATCACAGGTAAATTTTAGTGGAGTTTTATGGGTAGTGAATTTATTTTACGCGTAATTTAATAATGGATTAAATAATAATAATTTATAAAAAAATATGTAATATAATTTTATATAATGTAAAATATTATATACTTTCCTAATATGAAACCTGTTATAAAAATTCTGACTTATTTTCATCATTATGTGTTTATTTTCTTGATTATTAAGAAAAAATGTCTTCTTTTTTAACTTATTTGTAAACTGCATAGAACATATCAGCGTTTTGATCATCGTACATGAACGGATGTTTACGGCAGCGCTTGAATTATTATTTTGCTGACCCTTCGGGGATTCGAACAGGACCTCATGCAAACTAATATACCTTGCCAGCTACTTGCCATGGATGCCAAGTTGCTATTGCTTTCAAAATTACTAACTTATTCGCATACCACAAACTTAATTTAATTCAAAACATAGTTGACTTCTACGCCAAATCAACCAAGTTTTCATCATATCAGATAATGTTTGATTTTCTTCTTTTCTCCTTCTTCCTCTTTATTTAGGACCATGTCCTGTCATTCTCCGGTCCGCTCCTGAGAGGTGGTAGACCAGCTATCCTTCCATCGTTTAGGTGGTCTTCCTGGGGGTCTGATCCCGCTTATGCTGCTGTCCGCTGATATCCTCACCACCCGGTCCAAACTCACTCTTCCCAAATGATTTCTCCAGAAACGTCTTCTTTCTGGAGAAATCATGTGATTTGTTTGATTTTCAAGTAAATTTAATGTCTTCAAAAATACTTCTAACCCTCATCCGAACTCAATATTGCATAGGGCACTGCATCTGATCAAAGCTGTTATCTTGATCGTGTATTGAGTGAAGGCAAGGTTATTGGTCTTTTCTCCCAAGGAACTTACTATGTATTGATTTTGTCCTGTTACTTGTTATTTATTTTGACTTACGTGGGAATCAAAACCTATATAAATTTTCCTATAAAAATCCAAATATGTTTTGTGAATTCATCCCAGGTTTTCTGTAGGGTCAGCATAAGAAACATTCATCTTACGCAATGATTTTATGCATCACTAAACAGATAAAGAAATACATCTCATCGTAAATACATCTTAAAAGGCAGCTAATTTTGCGGACAATAATTTTTAATACTAACAATATTAATATTATTTATTAAATGTATCACTCTGAATATTCACTCTACATAGATGTTTCATAACAAGTTGAAACACCTATAATTTTTTATTAAAACTTGATTCTTCATTCATTATTTATTTAAAATAAATCTTTGTAATTTGGCAGTTCCGACTTTGTTATCTTGGCAGAAATAAACTCTAACCTTACGGACTAGAGTCCATTTATTCTGTTTTACTGTGAATTAATATTAAGCTTGTTTTAAAGTATTGCATGATTGTATATCACCTTTTTTCAAGGATGCATGTATATATTTTACGGATTTTTGTTTTGTATGTAGAAAAAATACTCCTCTTGTATAACTGTACAGTGTAAGTTTGTAAAAATATGTAATTATGTACTTATCAACCCCTCACGTACTATAGTTGACCATAAATGTACATTTTAAGGATTTGAACATTTTGTCTGGTACATTTGTACTGCATCCCTGGAGTAACGCATTAAATTAGGGAAAGGTTTTAACACCATCTGATGGTTTTACCTGCGAGTAGGGTATTTTTACCATTCATATTATTTGTTGGGTAATTTATAAATACCCATATTTTTCGTAAGTATTTTACACTATCAAGCTTACTTTTTTCAAAATAAACAGTGTATATATTGATAAAGATATAGAAAGGAAAGTGAATGCTGGGAACAGAGTGAATGGTGCACAAAGCAAAGCAAAACTGGCAGTAAATAAGTCCTGGTTCCAACACTAATGTATGGAAGTGAAGCATGAAATTGGCAAAAAAAAATTAAAGTAGACTGAATGCAGTCGAAGATATTGATTCTTAGCAATAAGCCAATGTATATCGATTCTGCTTAGTAAAGAAATTGAATCAGATAATGAAAAACATACAATACAGTGTAAAAAATATTTAGAAAAAAACTCGAAATTGTGCATTTGTGTCTTACATTAGTACGTGTACATAGTAGGGGTCGATATTGTTGGTAAAATGGCTTATGAAGCTGGTTCATTTGATGGATTTCTATTTTGACTGAAAAGTATACTGATTTAGATATCTCAGACTTGTTATATTTTATTGACGTGTGAATATTTATATGTGTATCTAAAATTTATATAAATGTATACATATCCCTGTTTGTAAAGTGTATCGATACCGTTCAAAAGGGTGTGGAAGTACAAGGAAAAAAATCAATAAAAAACAAAAAACTTTTTATAGTTTTATTCTCATAACCTAAATCATACATTATTTTTACTAAAAAAAAACAGGTAACATCTACAGTGTTGCCAACCTACATGCAGCGTAAATCGGTAAGTGTGGACATACTAAAAAAAAAAGACATTTAATGCCCGTTTGGTTTGTGTCCACAACTGTCATTTACCTATGTTTTTAATTTGGCTTCAGCGTTGCGATTGGTGCACTCTAATTGTTTATGGAACTCATTTTTGTCGATCATTATGCTCTAGTGCTTACCTACAAAGCTATGATGGAAACAACAGTGTAAATTTTATCAGGGTTGCTAACAAAAATCTATAGATATGTTCAATGTGCTAGAAAGAGATGTTCTCAATTTAAATTAGCTTCTCTATTGAATTAGTGTTCCAGTTATGTACAATATAGAGATCAATATTGTCAAAATACAAGGTTTGTTATCGGAAAAAATATAGATTTTGTCTGCTGATAAATGAAAATCTCACAGGATTAATATTTCGTTCAAATTAACGTTTGGACTTTAGGCTAAAAAAATACATTTAAAGTGTTATAAAAAATATTAAATATTTATTAAATAACACTCTTATAATATTAACAGGTAAACATACATCACAATATTGACATTTAACAACAGCAATTTACAATTTTTGGACAAATTTAATATTAGGTCGTAGAAATATTTTTTATGAATACAGGAATAGATAAATTAATTTGATTTATTTAATTGACACAGTGCAATCATCTGTTATTTTTTATAGCATTGCAATTATTTGTATGTAATAAAATACTTTTTTTTAAAACACACATCGTTCACTCCTTTCAACAACGTCATATATCAAAAAAACTTGATTTTTCAGGAGTTCTTTTTTAAAAATATAATAAAATGTATTAAAAAATAAATATCAAGCCACTTATTGAACTTTTTACTGTGCAACAAATCTTTTTAGGTAAAACCTGAATGTTTTTTCTCCATTTGAAAAATATTTAGTATATTTAAAAAAATAATTGAACAATACCTTTTCTTCAAAATGCAAAAACAAAACTTTCTGCCCTGTAGCGGGTTAATATTAAGTTAAAAAGATGCCGCTTTTGTTGGGATATAGTACATTTTCTGGACATTCCGAAAACATACAAATCTACGATTTTTGATATATGACGTTGTTGAAAGGAGTGAGTTTGATATATGACGTTGATATATTAAATTGAGGTAATAAGTTTTTCAGTACATAGTTAATGCAAAAAGCAATAAGGTCAACATTTAATTACAACATTAACCATATTATGAAGATTTATTAGAATTTAGGCTTTGTACAAAATACTTTTGATTCTCTTGGCTTTTAATTGAGCTTCGAATAAGCATGTAACATTTATATAGATAATTTAGCTTTATAATAAATAGTACGAAATTTAGAAATCTTACGGAGCACTTTGGAGCAATTTTAGAATAGTCACTTAAAATCCATACAGGTAACAATTAGTAAAATTATATTTTTTTAAAGTTCTAACGACATATACCTAAATAAATGCATTTTCTTTTAAATTTAAAAATAACATAAAAATGAGATTTTATAATAGAATAAATTGGTATTATTATTGAACCAAATTCACTATCATTATCACAAGGAAAATAGAAACATTGATTAGTGAAATAAGAAGTTTACACTTGGTTTAAAATAAAGACTCATGTATTTTGTACATTCTATCGAAAAAAAATAGAAATTTTTAAATTGTCAGCTATTACTAGAATTACTAGAAATAATTTTGCAGTGTGTTGCCATTGTAATAATTATTTTATACTATTCATTCAAGTATTTTTTTGCAGTGGCAACACAAACTTACATTGTTTGGTGTAAGTTATTTGAATGTAGCATGACTATTTCGTGCGAGCAATTTGTTTTGATTGTTATTTAGAGTTTTTAACCCGCAATTGGCACACAGACTGTGACACCGTTGATAATGCCCAACCCCTGTTTGGGGAACAGTTTAAGTCATTGCGGTACCCGAAATTCAAACCTAAATTTATCTAGACTAAGCGTTCATATCTCAATTATTTTTGGCTTGAAACGTAGCTAATTCTTCAAACTGCTGACATTCGTAGAAAATATCCCTTTAATATTTATAGACAGCCAAGGAGATGGGGCATGACAGAGTGACTTGGAGACATCTCGTGTTGGCCATTTTCTCCACCTAGGGAGCGAACGTGGAAAAAGAAGAAGTGTTGCCATTATTACTCTCTATTATTTTTATACACTACAAAATTGTCAAGAGATGGGTAGGTACTAGGTAACTCCAAAACATAGTTAAGTATTTTCGGTATCATACTTCCATGCACACATTTTAAATGGTTTTTAAATATTGTTCCTTCCTGGTTTTTAAACATTGGTTATGGAGAAGTTTGTTAAAGAAATGTCAGGAGTAGTTAGGTCAGGAGTCACCAGGTATGTATGGGAAGATGCATGAACGAGGAAGAGGCGAAGATTGTTTTCAAAAACAGATTAGTGTGGTGTTCTATTCTCTCTACCTACCCCTGCAGAAAAGCGGCGTGATGGTTAGTTAGTTAGTGTTTATTTTTATTTTCTCCGTGCACTTTAACCAATTTTCCGCTGTTATACAGACCACAAGGGTCTTGATGGGGAATTTAGGAAATTATTATCTTTTGGACAAGCAACAACATCATACCTGACGATATTTAAATTAGCCAATATTCCAGCAATTTGGAAAATAGACAGTCTAATCCTTTACATATATTTTTTGCACTTGTTTACATATATTTTATATACCTATTTATTTCTTGTCTCATACATAAGTTATATCTATGCACAATGTCAGAACGCATTTACTAAAAAAAATGAGAAATCGACCTTTAAAGTTGAAAGTATTATATATTTTCATTTTGACATAAGTCAATCAATATTGTCGAGAAATACTGCAGCGTACAATGAAGTGGTTAGTTATATATATTCTTTGTATTGCCTATCTAGGTTGCATGTCATTAAAAATGTTGAGCAGACATCTACATATAATTCAGGTATTTGCTAGAAGGTAATATAAAAATTTGGCATAATTAGATTTGTAGCATTTTCCAATTTTTTTTTTGAGAATCAAAAAAGTTATTTATCATGTAAATAAAATGTAGAATCACAAGAACATTATATGCACAGACACATTTTTCATAATTTGTATGTAATTCTAAAAAAAATACTTAAAACTAAGCTAATTTGTACTGATAATTTAATATTTAAAGATCTAAAAATTTCGCATTATTTATTTTGAACAAGTTTTATTTTTTAACTTTATATCTATCTATCATCTTTAAAAATTACATTTATATATTTTTAATTTTAAATGCCGGTTACTTGGCTATATTGCCATTAAAAAATAAAAAGGCATAAAAAAAAGGAGAAGAATAAATACACATTAAAATTTGATCACTAACCAAAGTACAACGTAGTACCTGTTAAAACTAAAAATAAGATATAATTTTAAAATATAATAAAATAACAACTATGTAATTTTTTCCACATGAATTTTATTTCACCAGCAACCGGGTTTCGTCGTAACCGACATCATTAAACATCAAAAATTACATAGTTGTTATTTTATTATATAAAATGCAGTTCCGTCAAGAAATGTCAGTACAAAACTTAAATAAAATAAAAAAATTAAAAGTACGGTAGTTGTTTTTTCACAATTTTTCATTTCTTTTTGCAATTATTACCTATGGTTTTTCTTTAATCTCTCCGTGGATACCACCCCAACCGTAGAGATATAATATACCAGATCAGATAGCGTGTGGCCCCACGTTTGGGGCGTAGTGATTATTTCTCAAATATTTCCAGATTATGTCGGGATTTGGACTACCAATGCCGTCTATTGATGATACAACACACTTAAATAATTTTTCGGCTAGTTAGTTACATGTTTTACCGACTGAACAAACAATGTTTTGAAATTTTATTAATTTCTTACAACTCAAGAAGTTAACCCGGAGAAATGTTTTCAATCTACTGACCTGCGCCAATTTTGTGATCTTTCACTTAGCCTTAAACCACATTGGCAAGGTAAGGATAGTTTAGGTTAGGTTAGATTGGATTATTATTTTAAAACAATAGATAAAGTAAAATTACTACATAATTGACCGTAATTACATTTTGTGACAGATTTTATCAAGCAGTTCAATCCGGAGAGCTGTCGTCTTGCTCAATTGAAAACAGAGTGTAAGAATCCGTTGGCTTGTTAGGGGACTTGGCTGTATGCGTTTTTAAGTCTTTAAGTTTTGAAGTCTCCAAAACCGGGTTATTTTTAGAAGCTGCCGTCGGGGAAACCCGGTTCGAACCATGCGGTTCATTCTCAGGGGGCGTGGCGGGTCGAGCGATACGGGCATTGGTTTTCTGCGAAGGTACGTCCATCGATGAGTCAACGATGGGGGAAGGGGACATCAGGTTGACCAGTTTCTTCTCCCTTTGCTTGTCGCCGGGATGCTTGAGGATTCTCGAGTGAGTCTCGTTTGGCTGCTGCGGGTGGAGAGTGTGTATGGGGAAGGTTGGAGATTCGTTGGGACTGAAGTCTTCGCTGCAGATAGATGGAGAAGTAGGTTCAGCCTGTAAATATCATAAACAATATAAACCTTAAGTATTTCTTAACTATTACTTTTTACCTAGCACCAATTGCTTAAACTCTCCATGCATGGCGCCCCAACTTTGGGGCCATAAAATACCAGGCTGACCTGGTAGATTATGGCGTATGGCCCCACATTTGGTACAAAGTGATTATTTCAAATTGACAATATTTATTGATTATGTGTGTGGCATATTTTTAAAATGTTGATATTCAATCGTAAAATTTAGTTTATAATTCACAAAAATGAAAATTCATAAAAAACTATTTCTGCAAGGTACAATCTTTTCATTAATATCTTACTAATCAAGAGCTCGATTGCTTTACATAATGATTCTTTAAAATGGAGTCTCACATCAGTCTGGAACATTGTATGTAGAATGTGTATTGATTCTATGTTTTATATTATTTTAGAAATTGTATCCTGTGATGCCAAATTGAGTCAAACTTGATACATATTGCAGTTGGTGTAATAAATATCATGCTAGTGTAATAATAGCCACACTCCGCATAGTAGCACTAAGGGTTTAAGAAAGAATTTAATGCTAAGCATGCTGCCAAAAGTCAATCCGTGTAATTTTATATACGATTACAACTAAATAGGTTTTTCCACTTTTATTTGACCAGTAACTGGGTTTCATCCTAAACAACAGTCCAGTCGTTTGCTGATCAAAATTAAAGTGAAAAAAGTATTTGAATTGTTGTTTTATTCTTTTATAAAATGCAGCTCCACCAAGAAATGTTAGTAAAAAGCTTAAAACATGTAATTTTGAAGAAAATTGAAATTTGCATTCAATAATATGCAGAAAAGTTCATATTACACGGTATATGCGATAACTTATTAAAAATATTTGTCCCTGTTGAGTCATCTACAAAAATCTTAAATTGCTTTTCTGACATGAATTTGCAAAATTAACCATTGAAGGACCATCCGCAAATACGGGAAGGACTACTGCACAATTATCTCACCTTGACCAATTCGACCTTGACGTGGACCAGCTGAAAGTCGGCCACCAAGACGCAGCGCAGCACCAGCCACACTGCAGAGCCCAGCCACAGTATTGTGTACATCCAGGCCGACGCCACGCTCACCAGCACAAAGATGTCTACCATCTCAATTGTTTTATCATCCTCGATACTGAAAAGTAAACATTTTAAAATAATAATTCTTTCTAAATGGCTTATATTTTCATAAAATTCTACTGCAAGAATGTTTTTTTTAAACTGTAAAATAAAAATATGATTAAATAAAGGGAGATTCAGTTTTTTTTTCTTTCTAAAAAACATCTCACTCTCACAGTTTTAAGAAAGGTATTTCTACCCGTTCGGTCAATTGATGCTTAAGGCCGGGAAGGGTATTTTTACCTTCTGTGCCAGCCTCGTTTCAAAGTCAGAAAAGAAGAATTTATCCAAAAATGTTATATAAATATTATATAACAATTTCTTAGTTAATGTTTAACTATATGCAACATTTTGAGTGTGTCCAAATACTTGTTCACAAAATCTGGATTATCTCCAATTACAGGAGTTATTTTCATATTATAATATGAAAATAACTCCTGTAATTGGAGATAATCCTGATTTTGTGAACAAGTATTTGGACACACTCAAAATGTTGTAAAT
The DNA here is from genome assembly GCF_059751285.1 of Brachycentrus maculatus. NCBI lineage: Eukaryota > Metazoa > Arthropoda > Insecta > Trichoptera > Brachycentridae > Brachycentrus > Brachycentrus maculatus. The sequence goes on from NW_028280841.1 coordinate 487,924, forward strand.
ATATTAACTGGTCAAATTATAAGCTTCATAATAAAAATGAAAATGGTATTTTCTGGCGTTTCTCATGTGTGTGAATATAATCCAGGATTCGGATCTCACATACTAATATAAGAGTTTCTGCTTAGTAAAAAAGCTTCTTTACATCTCACCAATAGATGTCTCTAGTGAAGTTCTAGTAATTCAAGAACAAGGTTTCTAAATTGGTTCATATATATAGAACTTCCAAGAATTTGAGTAGTGTGGTTGTCAATAATGGGTAGAATTGGTGAATGTTACACGTGTGTAAAGTGATCACTTAAACCAGCCTATGACGGTCGTCAGCCCCGTAAATGCCCAGACTTCCATATTCTTCTTCATCTTTGATGAGATGTCAAAAAATAATATTTAACTATATGTACATAATTATCAAATCCCATCACCAGCGGTCTGCAGACGTAAAAAATACCTAGCCAAAATGTGTTAATAAGGAGATCACGGTTTTCAAATGAGCAGTTTCTCGTCATTTCTATCCTGACTTGGGAATGATTCCCCAGGTCATATAGCAAGACCACAGATATTTATATTGATGTACCCTTTCTAGTATATCTGAGGAGCACAATTGGAAATTATTGATTGTCACTGACAATCATATATTTGATTTTGGACACATTTATTTTAATTACCTTGCTCTAACAGGATATGTTAATGTATTATTCATTAAATATTTGTATACTTCTATGTTTTCAGCTAGAATAACCTTTTCTCGGTTTTAAATAAGCATTATCTATAAGAATGGTGTGTTGAGATGGTTTGAGCATGTTGAGGTTTGTGAATGAAATGAGTGAAGAAAGAACGGTAAAACAAATTTATGAGGCAAACGTGGCTGGTAATAGTAGCAGAGGAAGATCGAAAAAAATGCCATGATCAACTATGTCAAATACTTCAAGACAGTCAGGTCAGGAATCGGAGTAATCGGCGGGTATGTATGAGGAGATGCATGAATGTGGAAGAAACAAAGATTGTTTGCAACGACAGATTGATGTAGCGTTCTATTTTCTCTGCCTACCCCAGTGGCATGATGATTAGTTAGTTAAATTTGCAAAATATTCACATAAAAAAATGTATTAAAATCATTTCATAAAACCATACTTACTTTTCTGGTCTAGTCATGTTATTAAATACTTGCGTGAATGACTTCATTCCATGTTGCAGATTAGTTGTGATTGTTGTACAGACGATGCCATAGATAAAACAGAAAACAAAGGCTGGTATCACGATGCGCCACGGTTTTTTCAATCTGAAAATATAAATGTTATTTTAAACCAATCAATGCATTTCAAATCAGTTATAAATTTACACAATATGGCTCAGTCACAATATCTTTTGTTTTATTCTTTTTAAACGATTATTTCTTGAAAGCTATTGATTTTTCTTTCAATAACAGATATGTAAGTAAGATAAAGATTATTTAGATAATTAATGACAATAATAAATTGACAAATCAGTGCCCATCGAGTATAACATTTCTATCGAATACATAAATGCAATACTAATATGACAGTCCGCCTCCGTAGTGTAATGGTCAGCACGATCGGCTACCGTTCTGGAGGTCCCGGGTTCGATTCCCAAGGGGGGTAAAATAAATATAAGTGATTTTTTTCACTGTCATATTTATTCAATATTACCCTGGACTGGTACCTGAAGCGGAGGGCTGATCACCTTTCCTTCATGTGTAAACGATCAAGATAACACTGCGTTTATATGACGCAGTGCCCTATGCACCATTGGGGCGCGGATAAGGGTTTTTATTATTATTATTATTATTAATATGACAGAAAAAAATATCTAAGAAATTGAATATTAATTTCATGCATACATAGAAAACTCTAAAATAAACAACAAAATACATAATTTTTGGAGACACAATTTTGGCATAATTTTTAGAGGATTTTTTCAATCTATTTATTTTGTAAAAGTAGGGAAGTAAATACTTTTAATATTTACGTATGATACATCTTCATTCAATCCATACTTTCTATACGATATATGAAGCACAGACATGGATTTTCACATAACTGGCGGTTGCGCAGAGAGGCAGGCGTTGTGGCGTAGTGGGTGGACGTTCGACTGCGAAAATGGCGTCGCAGGTTCGATTCGAATTCAAGAAAGATTTATTTTCAATTGGTCTGGTAATTTTCACTAGAAGTACACAGCAGAGGACATCCGGAGACACGCTGGACTGATGACCACACAAGGAATGCTGGATTGTGACGGATGCTAACAGCCCAGGATAGGAATCACTGGTAGAGTGCAGGGGGAGACATATACCCAAAGTTGGATGGAATCCTCTCCTGAATAAGTAAGTCAGTATGCTGTGTTTGGCACATTGATCTCTAAAAATAAGTTATATCTCAATATTACAAAATAAATAAAAATATAGTCAAAATTATCGACTTACGCATTACACATGACAAAGAAGGTAATCCAGACAATTGAAAATATAATAGACATTATCGGGTTATAGAATGGGAAATAGCAGGCGCTGGATTCTGCCCACTGGGATTTAATGAAATCAACAGGTACATCTGAAAACAAAATTTAATAAATTATTATAATTTAACTATATATATTTTTCCACATTTATATTACTTGACGAGTGACCAGGTTTCGCCATTACCGACATCCAGTCTGATGTCTGTCATATCTGATGATATCAATTTCACCAATCTGGTCATGTCGATAATGATGAAACCTAGTCACTTTTCAAATAAAATAAGTGTGGAAACAACTGTAAAACTGTTATTTTAAAATACAGCATTTTTTTCTAGCTAGAAGAAACAAAAATCCACTTAATGATCTATTAACCTTGTACGTAATAAGCAAGGTAAATAATAAATGCAGCTCCCATCTAAAAAGAATTAAAATAATAAGACTCTTCTCCAAATTATATTTTAAGCATTGACCTGTTTTCTACAAATGATATTGACCTTTTTATCCCTTTGTGGTCTTATAGGTGAAATTAATGTCTTTCTTTATGAAAAGGTTTCACACTCTTGGATCTGGGGATGTAAAACTATACAAAACTATATTTTGTAAATTCCCGTCAACTTACACAGGTTTGACTGCATTTTCTCCGAGTCATTGAGAGCGACGAAGGCATCAGATTGGTTTTTATAAGCTATGTTTTTTGGGGAAAGAATGCAGTTTTGGTCGAAGGAAACGGACAGTATCTGCGTAAAGACCATGCAGATCAGGGAGAAGACCAACCCGCACGCAAACAAACTTATCTGCATACCTGAAATGAACATATAAGTATAAATATATTATTCTGAGAAAAACACGCTAATCATTTATGTCCATAGTGATAATTTTCAGGGGTCATTTCAAAGTGTATCGATGTACCCAGTTTACAAAAAATAATTGAACTAATATACACATACAAATCTCTCTCAATACTGACAAAAACTGACTAGCAATAATTATCATGTTAATTTATTTAAAGATTTGGCGTTTAATTTGTAGAGCTCCTTTCAATTTAGGTATTAAATATTAAAATCAGTGTTTGATTTCAATGTTTAATATTTAATCATCTTCTTTTTTTTAACATCTTAACATAGAGGAAGAATAATATGGAAATCTGGGTATTTACAGGGTTTATGACCTGTTATAGGCTGGTTAGGTGATCACTTTTCACACGTGCAACATTCACCATTCTACCCATGATTAAAAACCGCACTACTAAATTTTTTTAAACTCCTAGATATATTGATCTAACTCATGGCACGGTACATATGAGTTCACAAAAGCCGAGCTACGTTGGATTGAAAAAGCTTTTATTATTAGCAAAGACCCTTTTTTTGTATGCAAGATCCGAACCCCGAATAATTTTGGCATACTGGGAAACGCCTGAAAGCATGATTTTCGGGAAAATTAAGTTGCAGTTTAACATATATTGGGCCCTAAAAACAGCATTTATAACATCACTGTGATTAATGTAATATTTTTTTGGTTGGTTTGATGACATTATAATCCACAAAACATGTAACAGAGTTCATTTAATCATAATTAAAAATAATAGTCTTCGTCTCCGCCATGTAGTCATGTTTCAATTCTAGAATGATTATTTAATGTTTAATTTTAAAATATCATTATATTGCTATTGGAAATGAGATGGAAAAAATTTTTAAAAAACATATGTAATATCACAAGCATTTGAATAATTTTTGTTGGTTGAAAATAATTGAACCCGGATCCTCTGACATACTAGCCAAACGTTCTAATCGCTACACTACGAAGATGGACAATAGCAATAATAATAATCAATGTAGAATGTATAAAATTATTTCTGTTGTGAGAAATCATTGATTGAAAATATAAATTGTTTTCCAAATGTTTATTGAATGATAATTATTCAATTTATAATGATAATTGATTTACAAAAGTAATCATTAACACATTAAATATAGAAGTATTTAGGTTAACATAAGTTATAAAAGTTTTATGATGTACTAAAAACGTGTACATGCTTATATATTTTCATTTAAAATTTATGCAAAATATGATTTCTTACCTCGCCATATTCCATTTATTTGAGAACCATCACGTTCAATTAATTTGTGATAATCGTATAAAAGATGCTTCATTTTTATTTATAAAATTGAGCAGTTTTTGTGAGCAGAACATTCACTATAGAGAGCTAAGCACAAATACGCATACGCATGATTGCCGCAAAATGTTTTCCGATAACTTTCGATAAGGAGTTATATTTATATATTTGTATTTGTTTAGATAGGCGCGTGCACGTGCACCAACAAAATTGTAATGTTTATATTTATATAAAAATCAAACGGAAATAGGCACAATAATGGATATTCGATGACATCACCCGGTAACTTGTGCCTTTCTTACATCTAAATAATAATGATGTCATGCTTCAAATCGGTTTGCGTTAAACTGGATAAGATATACTATGCCTAACGCGAAGTATTAATGGATATTTAAAGATTTAATTTTAGTAAAAACGAAACACATCAACATTTCACTCCGCGCAAATACCCAACGAATCGGTTGAAAAAATGAGGTTTAGTTTTAAATTTCAAATACATATCAGTAAAGTCAGTCACAAGTAATAATTGGTTATGATTATTAATACAATTATTTTTTCTCGCATGAAACAAAATGTTCAATGTTTATTATTTCTCGTGTTCCGTTACTATGGCAACCTATAATAATTGGCCAATGACAGATGATGAGTTATTTTTTTTACAAAAATTATCGAATGGGGGTCACAAAATTTATATGCTATATTTTTTTCTTATGAAATTATGAAAGGTTTTTTAAACATGGGTGAGCCTGTATTCGATGTTTTATTGTACATATATTAAATTTGAGAGCTAGGTTTCTGCCTGAGTAGCAGTTTCCTCGTTATTTGCCCAAAGCCGAGGTTTTCAGATTTTTATACATGACGTCAGTCTTTATTTTATACTTTTACATATAGTTCCTTCTCGATCTTCCTCTTCCTCTCTTACTTTATATCTTACCCTTTATTACGATTATCGAGATGCCACAAGATGTGTCCTATCATATTTCTTTTTCTGATACGGGTTTATTTCTCTATTTCACTAAAACCTCTTCGTTTCTCGTACATAATATATTTTATTTGATTATAAATGAAATATTTTTAAATGATGCGATCCCTCGTGGGCTTAAGGAGCCAATTCAAAATAATATAAATGACATAAAAATAAATAAACCTTCTAATTAACCTTCGTTGACCTTGAAAATAATTAAACTTGAAACCTTAGTATTATGTGCCATATACTGTAAACAATAGTATTATGTGCCACTTAATAACAAAACAAATATCACTTGTACCTCAGTCAAACAAATGCAAGTGAAAGTTTTAGTTTTCCTTGTTCTAGATAATTCGAACCATATTAGTTGTATTTTTAATATAAATGGTAACTATAATTACCTAATGATTTACATCAACTGTTTTAATAATTTATTAAAATAGTTTATATTGTCTAAAGTTGTTTTAAAAAAATGCAACTTTGGACTTTATATCAGAAATATATTTTTATTTTACCCTGCTATTATCATCAGCAGGTTACAACAGTTTCGTGACATCGTATTTACCAAAGTGTGGTTCTTACTGTGATATTTTTATTTTAAAATGTGGGATAATCATTTTGCACTATGGCAATTGACTATTGACTATTGCACCAACTTTGTTTTGACAGCTGGCCACGTATGGAGTGAAAAATTATATTGTTTACATTTTTGTAATGGGAGTGCTATAAATATTTATTTCGAACATTTCTTGTTAGACCCACACACGATGTCTACTTTTCACCAACACAAAATTGGTGACATCGTTCATTTAAATGTCGGCGGAACCAGGTATGAAAAATATAGTGTTGCTCCATAAATATATTCTGTTATTTTTGTTTTAAATATATTAATTGATAATTGCTTGTAAAACACAAATAATTTTTGATAACCTAAATGACTAAAAATCGATTGTAGTGGATATTGAAAAAAAACATCCTTCGAGACGATTTGTGTTGTATTTTTGATTGAATAAAATATTTCCTTTACGTTGAAAATATATTTTGTTTGAGATGACTTCTGTAATACCCAAAAACTAAGTAAGTACTCTTGAGTGCTTGACTTTTAATTTGTATATGCTATATTTGATTGTGTTATTATAGTGTAAAATATAGCACAATTATTACATCCCTCAAACTGTGGTAATTTTGATATTTAGGCATGTAAATTCCCACCTAATATAGTCGAACATCTATATTACAAAGTTGGTGGTTCACAGCAAAAGTGTTCGTATTATATAATTTATTAGTATTCAATAAATTACATATGCAGCTTTATGTAAACTGCTACACAATATTGTGAAAAATATTCATAGATATTGTGTTGAATTGGTCATTTAAATATTTTCTGATCATTTCTTGAAATAAATATTGGCAGCTAAAAAGTTTGTGAAATGTTTATCATTTCACATCTGAAATTGGAAAATTTCTAAAGTAATAATTATGTATTGTAAATGAGTGTTTATTATAAAGAAGGCAAAATAAATTATTAATATTCTTAAAGTTCTATGTTTAATAGAAATATTAATTATTAGAAGAATTTTACAAAATTAGTTTTATGGATGTTCAACTATCTTTGAAATAGTACCTTCCCACAAATTGATGTGTAATTTAAAAATGGAATTGTTATGTTTCAACACAAATACCATAGATTAGATTAAGATTTTCCTGTCATTGTCAGATAACTATTTGTCAATAAATAAACTAAAGATAGCTGGTCTTCCACCTCCCAGGAGAGGACCGGAGAATGACAGGACATACAGTAGTCCTAAAAAAAGAAAAAGAAAAAGACAATAAATAAAAAATGAAATGAAATAACCCGTGATTATGAAGTCAAAGTAAAAATAAAATTTAATACATATATGTATGTGTGTAGAATATGCTATGTGATGAATTACAATTCCATGCAGCACATTACCCTTTTTTTATCGGAAGTTTTATTTGAATAATACAAATAACTTTTTAAAAATTCGTTAATTTTTTTAATAAATTTTTTTTAAATTCATTTAAGTATTGTTTTATTTTTATTTTTTTATCACACAAAGTAATGAAGTAAAATGGTTAATTCATAACATTTCGATTGTCCAAATCATGAGTGAATGTTGCACGTGTGTAAAGTTATTGTTAACCACCCTATGACAAGTCATAAGCCCTGTAAATACCCAGACTTCCATATTCTTCTTCATCTAAGTATATTGTGATGTCAAAAAAAAAGTAAAATGGTTAAGTTTGAATTTATGATATAAAAGCAAATTATTGTAACGGATTGATATTGTGAGGCATATAAGTGAATAGTTTCTTGATAGAGATAGTTTGTTGGTGTTGCCAGCCTTCAGACACGTAAGCACCGCAATTTTTTTTTCAATACAATAAAAATTCATACAAATATAAGAGTTTCTCTCCTCAATAAAAAAAGTCTCTAGTGAAAATTCAAGTGATTCAATTACAATGTTTCAAAATTGGATGTTGAAATTCCAAGAATTTGAGTAGTGTGGTTGTCAATCATGATTAGAATTGGTGAATGTTACACCTGTGTAAAGTGATTACTTAACCAAGCCTACGATGTTCGTAAGCCCTGTAAATGTCCAGACTTCCATATTCTTCTTCATCTATGTTGTGATGTCAAAAGTAATATGGTTAAATTTGAATTAATCAACAATGATGTAAAAATTACTTATTGCAACGGATCAATATTGCAAGGCATATACGTAAATAGTTTCTTGAAAGAGGCCTCTGCAGGTGATCTTCTGCATCTTGTTGGTGTTGCCAGTCTTCGAATTAATTTTTCAATTCAATGAAAATTCACAGTACTTACCTAAATGTTTTAAAATCTCGGTTCCAGATTCTCGACCTCGTGGCAGACGCTCATGTGGGTGCCGGACTCGTTCTTCACGGCCATGCTGGGCGGGCGCATCCCGAGCCTGCGGGATGAGACGGGCGCCATCTTCGTGGACCGCGACCCGCTCATGTTCGCCGTGATCCTCAACTACCTGCGCACCAAGGACGTGGACCTGCGCGGGGTCAACCTGCGCGCGCTGCGCCACGAGGCCGACTACTTCGGCATCACGCCGCTCAGCCGGCGCCTGGCGCTCTGCGACGAGATGTCGCACTCCTCCTGCGGAGACGTGCTGTTCTACGGATACCTCCCGCCGCCAGGTACTCAACATTTTTACTATTACGTGGCCTGTTTATCAGTAGCCTATGGTAATCGAGTCTGCAGATTTTGTGTGGAGGATAACGAAATTCCGATCCACATTCTCTATAACTGTGACGCACTCGCTCGCAAACGAAGTCACATCTTTGGAGGACCACTACTGGACTCCGAGAAGGTGAAGCTCTTACCACCAAGATAGGTCGTAAACTACATGACTCATGTAGGTCTTGAGAGTGAGCTATGATACAGAGGGAGGTCAAAATAGACCTAGTATGGTCGCAGTGACATAAGGGATGCAAGATCCCTTGACCTCATATTAATAAAAAGTAAAAAAAATGTCAAGCGATTATTTTTAGCTTCCTAATTTACCATAGTGTATTCCTAATTTTGTCTGCCTCCATAGTGTCATGGTCAGCACGCTCGACTACCATTCGATTCCCAGGAGGGGGGGGGGTGAAAATATAATAATATATAAATTGTGATTTTATACCCTAATATTTATTTTATACTTACCTGGACTGGTCACTGGAGCGCAGGGGTGATCACTTTGCCTTCATGTAAGTAACGATCAAGATGGCTCTATGTCAATATGATGATTCAGTGCCCTATGCACCATTGGGTGCGGATAAGGGTTAGAAGAAGAAGAAGAATGCAAAAAGTGAAAATGGACAGATATTACCAAAATGTGACGGTTGAGTCAATTAATGAAATTACATATTACTACTACTTCAGCCTTCTTCTTGTGTCCAGTATTGAACAAAGGCCTCCCTCTTGGACTTCCACAGTTCTCTGGCGGATGCGACACTCTTGCAGTGCAGGCCTGCCACTTTTTTAATGTCATCGGACCATCTTGTCTGGGGTCTAAACACTGTTCTAGGCCTCCAGTCAAGCACCTTTTTCGTCCATCTATCCTCAGAAATACGCGCCACATGACCTGCCCAGTTCCACTTTAGTTCCGCGATTCTTTGAACCACATCTGTTACCTTGGTCTTTTCCCTTATCCAAACATTCGTTTTTCGAATCCCATATTATTTTGTAGCTAACCTGACGCCCCCCACCACTGTGTGCACGCCGGTGCAGGCGCGGCCGTCGCAGCCCAAGTCCTCGGGCAGAAGCAGCACGCAGAGCACGAGCAGCGCCACCACCGAGGCGGGCACCAGCTCCGTGCGCTCCCACTCGCGCAACTCCTCGCTGGACCTCAGGCTCGTGGGTCGAGTGACCACCACTGATCAAATCAGGTGACTTCCATTTTGCATTTAACACATTTAGAGTAGGTACACAGGGGTAAACTAAGAAATTCTGGCAAATAATGTTCTGACTACAATTTTACTCCCATACTCATTTTTAGTATTAGATCTTGCCTTCATATAATAATAAAATAATAAAACCCTTATCCGCACCCCAATGGTGCATAGGGCACTGTGTCATATTAACGCAGTGTTATCTTGATCGTTTACACATGAAGGAAAGGTGATCAGCCCTCCGCTTCAGGTACCAGTCCATGGTAATATTGAATAAATATTACAATGTAAAGATCACTTATATTTATTTTACCCCCCTTGGGAATCGAACCCGGGACCTCCAGAACGGTAGCCGAGCGTGCTGACCATTACACTACGGAGGCGGACAAAATAATATCTCTACCTTTTATGGGAAAAAATATAAGTATAAAAATATATCTTGCCTTCATATAATTTACAATTATTATAATTTGCGTAGCAATCATGACGTCATGAATGATCCACCCTAACCTTTTTGATTTTCCTTTTTTCAGATGCAATCGAGGGCATTCAAGAACAGCTTCATTAGATTTAAGAAACGGCACTCAGGATGTAACCAAACCATCAGTTCCTATAAGGCCAGATAGTAAGTTTTAAATGTACAAATGAAGTTTACAAATGAAGTGGAAAAATTCGCAGAGCTCCTAGTTTTGGTGGATCATTATCCTTCTACCCACAAAGATTCAAGAGAGATCTGTTGATGAAAATTTAAATTTTGTTTTGTTTAAAGTAAAGTTGTTGGGTAATATATCCAAAATAAAACACGGTTATTGGATTTAATTCTACTTTATTTACATATCGTAGTCATACAGGAGAAAGTGACCAACTAACAAAACGTATAATGTTCAGGAGGGCCATTTAAGTCACTTTTGCTCGGCAACAAAATAAACATCAATGCAGTTAGTCATTTTTAACAAGTCAATATACTATACTTCCAAGTTTAAAATCCTTTAGGATTATTTTCATGGCAATTTTAAGCTAGAAAGATATCAAATAGTCAATGATCACGTTTTTGTAAAAAATGCACTTGGTCACTTTCTCCTGTATGACTACAATATATGTTATGTGACGCGTTTCGTCTTATTAAGACGTTATCAAACATTCAAATATAATATATATTAATAAGACGAAACGCGTCACATATCATATATGTAAATAAAGTAGAATTCAAACCATTAACCGTGTTAAATTTTGGATATATTACCTAACAATTCAAATGGAACTCTACCAACCGTCTGCAGTTACAATAAATAAAGTAAAGTTGTTTGTTTAAAGTAAAGTTGTTGTTGAAAGTAGTATTTAATTTTAAACAAAGTTGTGGGTTTTCAAAAATTCGCACTATGTAATTTTGTTTATGCATTGAATGTGGTAATTAATAATTGCAACTCCCATCTAAAAAAAACCTATTTTTATACGATTTACTATTTATATCTGTAATTACATGAAGGTTTATATTTCTAGTAAATGGATGGCCCGACCACCTCAAAGTTCAGATCATCAAGGCCCACCATAATTGGATAGTTGTCGCGTACACACATTTGGTTGTTGGCTATCGGTGAGTACCTAACTAGTATTTTTATATATTCTAGAGTTTACAACACACTTCAGTCTTTCTGTAATGTGGAGTTCCTCTAAGATGGAGACATTTGTGCTGTGTTTTATCCATGATACACACAGCATTCTACTCCAGCACCTCTTCTCCAAAACGCCTCTTCTCCAAAACGCCTATTTTCTGTCCTTCTCTCTCCTTTATGGTGATTCCCAGTTGGGGGGGGGGTTCAAATAAAAAGTGATTTCACCCTAATATTTATTATATATTACCCTGGACTGGTGCCCGAACGGAGGCCTTTGATCAATACTGGACACAAAAAGAAGGCTGAAGTAAAGAAAAAAAAAGTGCCTAAAGCAGATGGCTGATCACCTTTCCTTCATCTGTTAACGATCAAGATAATACTACATTTATATGATGTATGCCCTTCGCACCATCGGGTGCAGATGAGGGTTTGAAGAATAATTAATTTGCTAGACATTTCTACTTTTGACATTCCTTAAATTAGTTACGATGTTCTATCCAATAAAGAGACTAAGCTCTTGTGCTTGGAGTATAAATATAATTGAATTTATAATATATTCTTCACTGGGTCATTTTATCAGACCTTATTAAAATTGGCGGCCTAATTACAAAACTCTTTACTCGGTGCAGGTTGACGGACACGTGCGGCTGGTGCGTCGGGTTCCAGTCTCCAGTTCAGGACGCGCCCATCGAGCGAGTGGCCTTGAACGCCAAGGTGGGCGGGGGCGAAGTCATGCTGGGGCTCGCTTGCGGGGCGTTCATCAAGCTCTGGGCCATATCCTCCCACATGGACCCCATACGCAGGACCCTAGTCGGTAATACTCCATACCTGTTCAATTACTATCAAAATCTCATACTTGGTACTATAATTTACAATCTTTTTGAACCCTGGATCTGTATTAGAGAGTCAGTATATCTAATAAATATGATCTTTTATCGTAGCCTCTATAAGTATTTCTCATTGGCAGATTACAAATCCGAACGCTCCATCATATACGCGGTTTCTTTTCTTTATTTTTTATTTCTTTATTATTGTAATTTTAATTTCATTTTATAAAAAAAATATTGTAAAACATATATGGCTGACTAAGAATTGCACCCACCACTTAGTCAAGCTGGAATAAAGAGTTATTATTATTATTATTATTTTATTACATACAATCACAGATTTTGCTCTATCTCTTTCCTTTACTGAGATATTACACAGACAGTATACAACGGAGTCCTGGTTCCAACTCTAATGTATGGAAGTGAAACATGGAGTTGGCAAAATAAGGATAAAAGTAGACTGAATGCAGTCGAAATGCCATCTCTCAGAAGAATGTGCGACAAAACGATGTATGATAGATGTTCGAATAGTGAAATAAGGAAGGAATGCAAAGCTGAGATAAGCAGTATCGATAGAATTAAGAAAGGTGTTTTGAGATGGTTTGGACATGTGGAACGAATGAGTGAGGTAAAACAAATTTACGAGGCGAATGTAATTGGAAAAAGGAGCAGAGGAAGACCGAGAAAAACTTGGCACAATCAGGTATGCCAAATATTTGAAAGTGGTTAGGTTAGGAGTTGTAATAATCGGCGGGTATGTATGAGGAGATGCATGAATGTGGAAGAGGCGAAGTTTGCAAAGACAGAGTCGTGTGGCGTTCTTTTCTCTCTGCCTATCCCTGCGGGAGAAGCGGCGCGATGGTTAGTTAGTTAATTAGTTTTTATAAACTCTTTTATCTCAAAACTATATTTTTTTTAGTTTGAGTATATTAAATTAGATATGTATTCCTCCCGAGTGATAAAACCCCATTCCAGGGACGTTCAACCTGGGAGTCCGCGTGGAGCACCTGCTGTTCATCGGGCCGCAGCTAGTGGCGCTGTCCAGCCGGGGCGGCGGGGGCGGGGGCGGGGGCAAGGCGGGCGTGTGGCACACCTCCACGCAGCACTGGCAGGTGCAGGACATCGCGCCGCTCACCTCCTTCGACACGGCCGGCTCCTTCCTGCTCCTGGGGACCATCAACGGCGCCATCAACTATATAGGTATTTCTTCTTCAAATGCTCATCCCCACCCGGTGGTGCATAGGGCACTGCAAACAGCACCCCGACAGTTCTGATCCCCGTCCAATCTCGTATATTCCAGAGACAGGAGATGTGTCTTTTGCCCACACATTGTCGACCCTCTATTTTGCCTTTTATGATTAGGTGCAATAGCTTGTATGATGTTAATAGTAGTAGTTTTTTCTAACCGCTATCTTTTATTCAACTTTACATTTTTTTTTAACTTTGCAACCCTGAATGCCTTGGTCATTTCATTTCTTTTCTCTTTTACTTACTATTAATTCTTTTTTTCCCCGTATAACAATAATATCCTTCATCCTGATCTCCTTCGATTACATCATCTGTTTTCTATCTAATATATTCAACTCCTACATCCAAAATTCTGGTGCGTGTGACTGACCACTTTGCCTTCATATAATTAGCGATCAAGGTAATATGTAGTGTTCGTGTACAGCTGGGTGGAAATAGGGCTTAACTATTTTTGCAAAGCTTGCTCATGTCGTTTTTTGATATTTCTTTCCATAACTTTCAACGCCGCTTCGCCGTCAAATACATTTGTCAATCGCATTTTGAGATGATCAATCTGACGGGTCGATTGCGCTTATCAGTCAATCTGCTTCAATTCAGGAGAGTTTGGAAAGTTGGTCACCCCACCAAAACAAAGATTATTATTGTTAAAATGTTTGTTTTGTTGATATAATCTATGTACCTAGGAATTTCTTACTGTACTTATTCATGTATTTCATCTTGTTTCTTCTTCTTTTTTGTGTATGTACCATGTCAGGTCCCTCTTACTTTGACTATCACTTGAGAGTATGTGTCCCTGTCTTGGACAGCTCTAAACAGCGCATCTTTATATGACTTTATTTTGTATTGAATTATTTAGAATTTTTAGATATATGTATATTTTTTTATTATGTATTGAAATGAGTGCTTACAATTTTCGATTGTGGACTACTGTTTTATGAAAAACGTTATTCGGTTTCTAGATATGCAGAAATTCCCACTCCGTATGAAGGACAATGATTTACTGGTGACACAGCTCTACAGAGATCCAAACCACGAACCCGTCACGGCTATCTCTGTGTACCTCACTCCCAAAACAAGTACGTAATATAGTCTAAGAAAACCACTCTTACTGAATTCTATTTTGTACTCCACATTTACAAACCGAAATATATATGTACATTAAAAAAGTTTGTTCATTTCAACTATAATTATTTGATTATCAATGCCACAATTAATTAATGAAACTTTTGAATATTTTTTAGGTTTATGCGGCAATTGGATCGAGATAGCTTATGGAACTCGCGGTGGGTCCGTCAGGGTTATAGTTCAGCATCCCGAGACTGTTGGGCACGGCCCTCAGCTCTTCCAAACCTTCAATGTTCACCAGAGTCCCGTCACAAAGGTTGGTACTCAATATTTTAACAAAAAGATCCCAATGTGCAATTTTAATCCAAATTGTGCAATAATTCGGTGAAATATTACAAAATCCTAATCCCACTAACAATTTCTTCATCAAAACTTTGCGAGAAGGAAGGAAGTTGGCAATCATCATGGTAATATTTACTTTATCTGCAGCCGCTCTAAACAGTGGTACACCGGAACTACTCTCTCAAGTTTTTAAGCCTGAATATACGTCTTCTTCCTATGCTGTGTTTACCTTTGACTTGCCTTGTTACATAATACTATGTTACTTTGTTTTTCTCTCTCCTTATAAAAAGTACTTTTTATTTGCCACTTCTAAAGCAATATCCTGCTCCATAAATAATAAAAACTTCTGAACCTTAACTAGTAAATATGCCCCATATACTGAATTTTCCCTAACTCAATTTGATTGTTAGCAGAACAGTTAGCCCCTAGCTATAAATAATACTGAGAAGTAAAAATTCACCAAAATATAATGACCGAATTACAGATTGCACAGACATGTAAATAATGTGTGCATTCCAGGTGTCTCTATCGGAGAAGTACCTGGTATCGGTGTGCAGCGAGTATAACCACGTACGCTCGTGGAAGGTCACCCGCTTCCGAGGCATGATCTCCACGCAGCCCGGAACCACCCCGGAGGCCTCCTTCAAGGTCCTGTCTCTGGAACCCAGCGACCCCAACCTCATCTCCTCCAATGACTGTGGTAAGAAAACTTAATTTCAATTATGTTGTTTCAAAAGTGAATTAATTGGTCTATCCATTTGTCAAAAGCAATATCATAAAATAATCAATTCTGACATGGCACATTCCACACAATATGAAGGATTCTAATAGAAATGAAGGGCAATTTTGAGTTTTGATGCATTCCTCATCATTTTCAATTTTCTTGTTACATTGAAGGATAAAGAGGTCATACAAAAAGTCATAAACTGCAACAATTTGAAACAATAAAAGTTCATAAAAATAGAAATAATAATAAATATACCCATAGATAACAATATAACAAGGACTAAAGCCTCCCCCTATTATCCATGCTCCCACTGATAAAAAAAAATAAATGAAACAGCTCCTACGCTGATATTTTAATATCAGTTGCAAATTTAAACAATCGTTATCCCCTGTACGTATGGCAATTGACGATACACATTATTCATAGTCACCTGTCTGGAGATACACAATCACAGTGAAAATGTGCAACAGTCGCCTGCCATTTCAACTAAACGCTTAGTCCATCAAAGTTATTTCTAAATTGCTAAAAATATCCACAGGACCATATGGTGAGCAGGATGAGGAGCAGATATTTGTGCAGAAAGTCATTCCAGAAACAGACACTCTGTATGTCCGCCTCGCATCTAATGGCAAAAGGTTTGTAATGTCAAATGAGTTAATAATTAATAATAATAATTTTGTATAATTCATAAAGCAACCAAGTACATTTTCAAAATAGTTCAATGAAATGGCTTACCCTTTTCATTAATACTAACTACTTTTCATGGTTGTTTGGGTTGGGGAAATTCAACCTTGCGGTCTCAAAATTTTTCAATAATTCATTTTATATTCTTATGCACGTTACTTGGACACAAGTATAGAAGGATTTGTACACCAATTTTTTTTTCATTACTTTCATTCCGCATTTACAGACAAAATGTTAAATAATTGGATGCTATGTATTAACACATTGTTGTCGGACGGTTTTTTCATCAACCCCGACCCTAGTTATACTCTGTTCAATCCTACTAATCACAATCAACCACAAACCCAATTCCAATCTGTACATTGATTTTTGGGGACTCTTGAGGTCTACTAAAAGTAACGCATATAAACATCTTCCGCTCTCTACTAATAGTATTTAAATAACGCTTTTAAGCATTTCCCGCAAACAATGTGTTTTTATTACAATTGGTGTGGGTGTTTTCCAGGGTGTGTGTGCTGAAATCTGTGGACGGGGCGGCGGTGACATGCTTCACTGTGATGGAGTGTGAAGGGGTGCTCCGTCCACGCCGTCTGCTCCTCACCGGACACTGCTCGGGGGCCACCAACATGTGGGACCTCACCACCGCGCTAGACAGGGCCCAGGACCCCAACAGGGGTAAGTATCGCAGGATTGTCTCCCAGATTGGCAACTGGATAGTTCAATGGCATAATTGACATCAATAATTGACATCAATAATTGACAATGGATAATTGACAATGGATAGTTGAGATTGACCTGCGCCATGGTGTAGTTGGGTAGACACTCGACTGCAAAACTGGTTTCATGGGTTCGATTCCCGCAAATTGCAAAATAAATAAAAAAAAAAAAAAATTCAATTGGTATGGGTTTTATTATGTATTTTTCACATTCGCTTTCCATATACTTACTATCCTATACCTGCAAACAAGTCTTTATGTAGTAGAGACTTTTCGGGTTATTCATTTAAAAAATAATTGTAGTATGCCTGCTAAGTGTGTGTGTGAAGAGAGAGAGAGAGAAAGGGAGATTTACCCTATATTAGAGGTATATTTTCTAAAAATTATGTGTGAATGGTATATTATATAACATGTCCGAAATATTTGTGGGTTCACCAAATGAAATGGTGAAAAGTCTTAATGATTCTGAACGATGTAAGAAGATTGACAAGGCATATATGTAGATAGTTTTTTGCACACACAACATTTCCACATTTTATTTCCTTTTTCCAGACCTGGAGCAGATGACTGGTGGAGGTCCGAGCGCCGACGAGCTGGTCCGATTGGTGGAGCAGTGCGACCTCCACTGCACCGCGCCCCCTTCCCCGCACCGCCCCCTCATCTGAACCTGTCCCCCACTCCCGGCGCCCTCTCTCTGCTGCCCTTTCTTCCTTCTCTGAAACCATCTCGGGATCGAAGACCACACTGTATTGCAAATTCATTTTTTCACCATGAAAAATCATCTTGGATACCTGAAAATATCATATCTCAGGCCAGCAGCGTTATTTTTTAATAAGGCTGAACTCTGGTAACGGAGATAGATTTTTTGTTTTTGTTTTATCGTATAGTAATTACATTAAATATGTCATCTCCTTCAAAGCTTAAATGTATAATTTATCACCTAAATCAGGGCTGTTCGAAACGTGGCTCGCGGCTTATATTTCTGTAGCCCGCATTATATTTACGATCTACCGCAAATACAAACATTTTCGTTTTACAAAATTTATTAAATAGGATTTATTTTTTTATGGTATCCCAAATAAATAAATGAAATATTTATTTATATGGCAACAAGTTTTGCCACTATTAATAAGGGAATTTCCAATAGGTGTATTTGTTTACGATTTATCGTGTTTCTCAGATGTTTCTGCGGCCCTCTAATCTATTTAGTTATCTGGATTGGCCCGGGATCATATCTGAATTGGACAGCCCTGATCTAAATGGTTGGTAACTTACTTACGTTTAATTTAAAAAAATCAATGATTTTTCAAGAAAATCTGTGTTCAAAATGATAAATGAAAGATGTCATAAGTGTAGCGTGTGGTGTAAATGTCATATTTGATTTGAAACACGGTGATCGGGCAAATGAAATGCAAAATGAAAATCAGAGAGTCCAACGCGGACAATGTGCCGGGATGAACAGTCAAATCGGCTCAAATGTTCAAAGAAAAGAAACGAAATATTGTAATGTCGAATAAATTATTGCTGATGAATTTTCAGTTTAATAATTCAAATATGAACCATATTTTTATAAAAAAGGAAATCCCACAGACCCTAAGTAATTTATGGTAAGGGAAAACGGGAGTCTTTGGTCATTTATAGGACCTACATACTGTCATCAATTGGTTTGAGCCGAAAAGTGAATGTTACTTGTGTGACATTCACCATTCTGCCGTTTAAGTTTCAACATCCGTGCTTGATTTTTCAGATCTTTGTATATGAAAGATGTCTAATATCCACACGTTCATTCACGTGTGAGTGAACTGCGACATCTAGCAATTATTTCGAAGTAAATTAGCAGAGACATGTTTTGTTGTATGTGACATTCTATCTGAATGATTAATACAAACTGAGAGACTCCTGAATCATTATTAAAATTTATGCTTGTTGACTTAAGTTTGTGTATGTTATAATTATTTTAATGTGAAATCCTTGTAAGTGCACAAATACTGGATTTATCCCTCGAGGATCTCTCAGAGAAAGGGATTTATCCGTTTTTTTGTTGAAGTATTGTTAAAACGTTATTTTGTATACGAGATATTATAATTTAGTATTTATTTTTAATATTGGAAGAAGAAAAAAGTCCACGATGCATGGAACTCCAAACCAATGTAAAAACCAATGTAAAAGTATGAAAGTCAAGGATGGAGTTGGCAAAAGAATGAAAGTAGACTGAATGTGGTCGAAATGCATTCTCTCAGATAAATGTGCGACGAAACGTTATATGATAGATGTTTGATTAGTGATATAAGAAAGGAATACAAGGCTGAGATAAGCATTATCGATAAAATTAAGAAAGGTGTGTTGAGATGGTTTGGGAATGTGAATCAAATAAGTGAAGAAAGGATAGTAACAAAATCATGAGGCGAATGAATATGGTAATTGAAGCAGAGAAAGAACGGGGAAAACTTGGCATGATCAATGATCGGTGGATGTGTACAAGGAAATGCATGAATGTTGAAGAAGCAAAGGTTGTTTGATAGACAGATTTGTGAGGCGTTCCATTCTCTGTGCCTACCCCTGCGGAAAGTGGCGTGATGGTTGGTTAGTTAAAAACTACACGATCTTTAAAATCTGCATTTTATTTTTAGCTCTAATAAATGTTATATTGATAGTAAAAATTTATATGATATTATATATTTGATATTAATTGATGTTTTTAGTAATACGAATTAGGTGTGGAATGTTCGCACTAACAGATGTAATCAAACCGATCACGTTTAGACTTAGTGTTAATGGTCACCATAAAAATGTTAAAATAGCCATAAAAAAAAACACATTTAAGGGTATTAGCCGCAAAACAATATTACAATTCTCCATCAATTAAGGCGTTTCTGCTATTGCGTTTCTGATATTTCACGAAAAAATATCAACCATTTTGAGAAAACACGAGTTTTGTATGGTGTTGAATTTTGAAGTGTTGTGTTGGAATGTAGTTTGTGTTTATGGTCATTGCAACATTCATTTTCATATACATATATTTATTTTACCGTAAATCTTAACAAACCAATTATTTATTCAATTAAATTAGGATTATAACCCTTATGTTTGGAAGTGAACTACGTAGTTGGCAAAAGAAGGATGAAAGCATTGCATTGATACTTCTGCAATGTGGCTGCTGAATAAAATAATTACTTAAAAAAACTTTTGTCAAATATAAATATTAATCCCGTTTTTTTGTCGCATCAAATAGATTTGACTGTCTGTTGCCTTTTGTATGCTGACGATGCTGTGCTTCTTGCCAATAGTAAAGAAGACGTAAGATAATCAGTTTTCGTCTTTACCATCGCGCACGCTGTGGCACAATCTCTCAGCTCAACCGTTAAAATACACTGGCTTCATCGTCAGTATATCGACAACCGCACGTTTGGGAAAGTGTGCCTGGGTCGATATATCGATTGTCAGCAATAATAATGTATCATTTGCAAGTAAACATTTTATGGTAATAGAAATATGTATCTTATGAAAATGGTATGTCTCTTGCCGTTATTTTAGCACCAATATTTTTTCCATTTTGGTGGATAATTTTAGATTTGCTCCTAAGACCCCCTAATACATAAAATTGGTGGAACCCTATAAAAAATAGTTATTTAAATGCAAAACTGTAACACTCACTAGTAAAAAATTAATCTAATTTACAAATTTTGGGCAGGTATTTTGTGTGCAGAAATCAGCATGATGCGTCTTAATTTTCCAAGTTGACCTAAATTATTTAACAATTTCAAGTATATTTGTAATATTAGTTTTGCATTTAAGCAACTACATAGTGAGGAGGTTCAATGCTACTTTAATTTTTTTTGTACGCATGTCATAAATATATTTTAAAAAGAAATTGAATTATGTATGGCAGTTTTTAAAAAAATTTATAATTCAGAGGCCCGCGGAAGTTTAATTTAATATTCTATTTATTCACAAATATGCAGTAATATGTGGAATCTTAGTATAGTGATCACTGTTAATGTTATCAATTGTTTTTTGTCATTATCAGTCAGTCCCAAAATCTTGCATATAAAATTATTTATAAGCAATCCGCCTATTGTAATGAAGCTTTGGCAAAATCTTCAAATTATTGTTATCAATTTTGGAGGCCATTCAATTGAACATTGCTGATAGAAAAGAAAGAATTTCATAGTATGTCAAAGGGTTCTCAATTGAATTTAGTGTTATACAAGCTGTACGAAGGAACTGTCAGTGTGTTGAGTGTTGTAAATTCAGTGTTCAGTACATTGTGTCCTTGCAACCCTTATCAGCACCGATGGTGCATAGGGGACTGCAACATTTAGATGCAGTTTCTTCATCGTTAAATACACTAAGAAAAGGTGATCAGCCCTGCACTTCAGGTCCAGTGCAGGGTAATATTAAATATTTATTATAGTGAAAAATCTTCTCCAAACCCTTATCTGCACCTCAATGGTGCAGGCACTGCATCATATAAATGCGGTGTTATCTTGATCTTTAATACATGAAGGAAAGGTGATCACCCCTCCGCTTCTGATAATGTCCAGGGTAATATTAGAGTGAAAAAAAAACTCTTTATCTGACCCCGCCTGGGAATCGAACCCGGGACCTCCAGTACGGTAGCCAAAAGCGCTGATCACTTTGCTACATAGGCAGATCGAAATATGATAGAGTATGAAAACTTGAATAAAAGCAGACAACAATTATCAAATTTTTAAATAAACTGCATCTAAATTTTAGTAAAAATTTGATAATATTGTATGTTTGTAATAAATTATACGTAAATTGATTTTATTTTATGCTTAACGTTATTATTCGTTATTGTTGTCAAAACTAGCAGATTCTAAAGTGATCGCAATATTTGGATTCCACTATTATATAAAAATTTAAATAGCACTGAAGTTTCTCATTAGTAAATTATATTGTTAGATATTAGTTAAACAAATTAGTATGATTTCGATATTTTAAAATAAAGTTATATATTTATATGAATATTAAACTGTAGGTATTAGGAATAGAACTTAAGAAAAATATAAATCAGTGTATTTTATTTTCTCCTCTAAAGGATGTAATTAAATAATCAATTGTTGTATTAATTTCCACTATTAATGTATTATTACACGCTTTATTATTTTTATTTTATCTGTTACTGCCGATAATGGAATAATATTACATTTATAAAATACTATTGATCATCCTTATAATTCTATTTCGTTTTTCATTTTTCATCAAAGGGGAATAAATCATTTTGTATGGACCCGTTGTCATTTTTTTGCAGCCTATAGTGTACCAATTTATGGATTTTTTAAATGTTTAATTGGGAGATTTTCGCAATATCTTTTACCTATGTATGTTAACAGAGTCTAATCTATCATCAAGAAAAGAAACATAATCTCTAGTGGATGTATGTTAATTTGTAAACAAAAAATTGAAGACTAAAGAATTTTTTGCTTATATCGTCATTGGTTCATAGTTTTTTTTATCCATTTTATTTTGCATATATGTTGCAAACTAATACAAATACGCTTTCTACCTGCTGTTGTATTCCAATGTGTGGAAATATGGATGGACATCAATTCCCAAATGACTAAAATATTGATTTAGATTGGTTAGTTGGTTTTTTAAGTCAAAATAACTTAAATTATAAAGAGCTTTAGAAACCTGCTTAGAAAATCTCCCATTTACTCCAAATGCGCTGACATTTCTTTATTTTATCACGGACTCTCGGACCTTGAAAAAAGTATAAATTTTTCATCCCCAAACAAGACTGTCGCGATTTATGAAATATGGCTTGAGTTCTAGTGTAATTTTATTTCCTTGACTGTTTCCTATATCTTGTAATATTTAATTTATATCTATTTATTTATTTA
This sequence comes from Brachycentrus maculatus, assembly GCF_059751285.1. Classification (NCBI taxonomy): domain Eukaryota; kingdom Metazoa; phylum Arthropoda; class Insecta; order Trichoptera; family Brachycentridae; genus Brachycentrus; species Brachycentrus maculatus. The sequence goes on from NW_028280841.1 coordinate 510,996, forward strand.
ATCTTTATTTCAATAAATCAGTGCCAAAGTTACTAGCGCAATCTTTAAAACACGTCTTTAATTCAAGTTTTTATTCTAGTACAATTATTCTTTAAAAAAATGTGTAATTTATAACAAATTTGCAAAGGAAATCATTATAACAATATCGGTCAATTATATCATAGGAAAAAAATTAATTATCATAGTTGTCTTAACTTCTAAGTTCAAACCTTTATCCTTTTTATGGAGGAAGATGGTTCATCATTATTGAACATTGGTCTTTGTTACTCAAGTGTTCAATGTGATCATTTAAGTCAGCCAAACGCCAGGTCGTAATCTCTGGGATACTCGGACTTCCATCTTTCATAAAAATGAGAGATGTCTCATCTAAAGTTGAGACACCAATAGATAATATTGATATACATATATCCGTAAGGTGAATTTGAATATTCTACCAGTGTGATAATAACAAATAATTATAAATTTAAGAAAAATAAACTGCCAACCCAGAAAGTGACCAATGTCGTTATGTCCAATAAATGATATATCCATCAATCTAATATCTGGATTGTGAAATTAATAAATAACTATGAATAATGATTTTTTACATTAAAGTTTTACTTGGTAAATACCACTATTTCTTAAAATCCATTGTGACTCGTGTTTCGAAGCGTTCCGCATCACGTGTCACAATTTAATAATAATAATAATCCCTTACCGCACCCCAATGGTGCATAGGGCACTGCTTCATATAAACGCAGTGTTATCTCGATCGATTACACAAGAAAGGTGATCAGCCCTCCACTTCAGGTACCAGTCCAGTGTAATATTGAATAAATATTAGAGTGAAAAAATCACTTATATTTATTAAACCCCCCTGGGAATCGAACCCGGGACCTCCAGAACGGTAGGCGAGTATGCTGACCATTACATTACGGAGGCGGACACGTGTCACAATACATTTAAAAAAAATAATAGTATTTACCAAGTAAAACATAAATTAGAAATGCATAGATATTACTGCAAGTGACTGCCGAATCAATTGATGAAACTATCACAATGTTTATGGTTTTAAACAATTTCTATCATCTTTTTATTTACCTTCTAGTGGTTATCGGTTTGGTATCTATGCATGAGAGAACCCAGACTCAATTTCCGGCAGTGTTAAAATAATCTATTCATTATTGCCATATGATGTGTTTACTGTATTTACCAGTATTTTTATGAATGAGGTCTTAATGTAGTTTTCACACCAAGGTGTATTATGATTATTACCATATCGCTCACTCCTTTCAAGAACGTCATAAATCAAAAATCGACAATTTTCAGTTGTGGATGTTTTCAGAATGCCCAGAAAATGTACTATATCCCAGCAAAAGAGGCATGTTTTAAACTTAATATTTACCCGCTACAGGGCAGAAAGTGTTGTTTTTGCATTTTGAAGAAAAGGTATTGTTTAATTATTTTTTCAAATATACTATTTACTTTTCAAATGGAGAAAAAACCTTCAGGTTTAACCTAAAAAGATCTGTTGCACAGTAAAAAGTTCAAAAAGTGGATTGATATTTATTTTTAATACATTATATTTTATTTTTAAACTTTAAAAACGTTCTCCTGAAAAATCAAGTTTTTTGATTTATGACGTTCTTGAAAGGAGTGAGCGATATATGGTTTTATTAAATATTTTTTTCCTATGATATAATGTTATTTTGGATTCTTAGCTTTGTTCCAAATAATTGTTGGTAAATCAACAACTTGATAATGTACATTTTTTCTAAATCATGTTGGCTTAAGAGTTTATTTTAAATGGTAAATGGTAGCAAATAAAGTTGATTATTCCGGAGATCTTGATCAACCTGATCCAAATTATTTACCTGTCAACTTTCTGTGATAACTGTGTCTGTAGATCTTCTCAATGTGCGTAGATTGTTTGTAATGTAATATAATGTGACTGAATTCATCAAATGTATTTATTTGCAATTTGGCTAACTGTACCGGATTTCTCAAAGAAAATTTAAGTTAACAAAACTGAAGATAGGAATTAGTGAGATTTGAAGAGGTGAAAACAATATCAATTTGAGTGTCATTTGTAAGTATTATAAAATATGTTCTTGTGTCAAAAAAAACTTTATTTCATTTCCATATATGTTGAAGATCTTACATACGAACTGTATAATAAATAAATTTAAATTGATTACATGTTTTATTCTAATTATAACAAGTTGAATAATTTAATTTCAGTAAAACTCTGCTTAATGCGGGTGATACATTCTCCGATAAGTTCTAGCACTAAAAAACAGTGTTAAACAAAGGTAATCTTAACACTTAAATACATACTTATATTTTAAATCTTACCATAATAACGTAGAATATACTTTGAAACTGCAATGTCATGTGTGATTTTGGTGAATAATACATTTAATTTCGGGAAATCCTGATAAGTGTTAAGCGCGGGGTCTTACTGCGTCTTTCTTTTGAGAAATCCGGTATCTTTTGCCTGATGATTGCAGAGTTTCCTATAATTTCTTGTAGAATGAAATTTTGACTGTATTATTATTATATTTAGTGTTTAAAATATTGTAAAGCTTATTTTGAATGTTGTTTACATTTTGATGTGATGTAATCATTATTGTGAAAATAAATTGTTGTAATAAATACAATTAAAAAAAAAATAATATTGTGGACTTTTATTTGTTTTCTTCAATGAAACTTTGTTAAAATGTCATTTAAGGTACCAAATATAAACTTTGTGAAAATGATATTTTCCTGTTGAAATTTTGGCAGATTTTGAGTAGTAAGTATACAGTAGTTATAATTGTATGGTACACTACTCGTATAATTAAAACACAAGAAAAAAATTATCAGAAATTACATCTATCATAAAAATAAGCTAAAATTGTAACATTATTATTTTTATTTTTACTATCAAAGAAACTGCAACGCTTCAGTTCCATATATCATTTTTGGCAGTAGCGCTCTGTTGGGAACTGCTAGTTTAGCTTTCATAAACATAATTTTTCACTGTATTCGGAGAACAATTTATTATATTCTCTACCTTTAATCTTGTCTCAATATCTATGGTATGTCTACTTTTCCATCCCTTGAAAACATACTTACCAGATAAAACTTCCAGCACTTGTTCTAGCCATTTGTCATGTATCTTGGATTCTTTTACTTCTTTCTCTCTTTCAAATATCAAAACATTTGACACTTACTTTGATGTTGAGATAGTTTGAACTTGTGGAACATATGAGTGGGAATGAGAATGAGAACAGTAAAAGAAATTTACGTGGCAAACGTACTTGCAAATAGGAACAGAGAAAGACTGAGGAAAACTTGGCATTATCAAGTATTTCAAATACTTGGGTGTGGTCAGATCAGGAGTCGGAATAATCATTGTGTATGTATATGAGGAGGAGCATGAATGTGGAACAGACGAAGATTATTTGCAGACAGTGCGGTGTAGCATTTTATTATTTCTGCCTGCCCCTATGGAGAAGCAGCGTGATGGTTAGTTCGTTTTCCGAGTTACATAATAAATGAAAGATTTTATGATTTAGAAAGATTAATTTATTACTTCATATAAAAAATTGGATATCACACATTGCAAGAAAATTATTACTATATAATATACTATATACTTTTATAATGCACAACCAATAATTCACATTTTTCAAAAATGTCGATAAAGACAATTTATTGGTTATAAAATATGTTTGTCATAGCGTTTTGGTGATGATGGTACTTTGGAATTTAAAAGCAGTGGTTTAAAATAGAAATTAAGACAAATAATTATTTTATTTTTACCAACGTCATCACCAGTCTCATGTAGGTAACAATAAAACCGAGTCACTGGTTAGATAAAATAAAAGTGGAAAAGGCTATATGGTTGTTATTTATGCAGGTCCACCAAGAAATGTCACAAGAAAACTTGAATCTCCCATAAATAAAAAGGGTTTGTGACATGTCGCTCGCTCCTTTCAAGAACGTCATAAATAAAAAATCGTCAATTTTGAGTTGTGCATGATTTCGGAATGCCCAGAAAATGTACTAAGTTATTGTTTAATTATTTTTTTAAATATACTAAATATATTTCAAATGGAGAAAAAACCTTCAGATTTTACGTTAAAAGATCTGTTGCACAGTAAAAAGTTCAGTAAGTGGCTTGATATTTATTTTTAATACATTGTATTATATATTTAAACTTTAAAAACGTTCTCCTGAAAAATCAAGTTTTTCGATTTATGACGTTCTTGAAAGGAGTGAGCGATGTGTGGTTTTTATCTTCAATTTGGCTATGGTAAGTACGGAAACGATATAATTCTTTTTGATAATTGGCACTAAGATAAAAATTACAAATATAATATGTCAAAATAAAACATTTTACTGTTTTACGACATAACTAGGCACACTTCGGTCTTAAAACTACATATATCGACAGAAAAAAGAAAAATATTAGTTAGGTTGGCTTTTAAAATGACATTTTATATAAGTTTTTTTTATTACTAGTTTGATAGCAATATTGAAGTTTCGTCAAACTCAAATAAAAAATTACCAGTTATGCTGATACCGTTTTTCTCAGTCATTATGCAATTGGCATTCTTTGCCTTCTTTTATCATATCATATTTTTACAATCAATATATTAAATATCAAAAATACAAAAAAAAACTAATTAGGTTGTCATACTAAATACAGTATTTCATTCGGCAGAAAATATATATTTACGTATATTATACCTGCATACCTCTTATTATAAGAGATAAATTCCGTATTAATTTATGAGACTACTTGTTTCGTAGATTTCATGATTAGCTTTTAAGAATGTGATGTAAAAGTTCAAATATATGGAGAATTTAATGTTTTAATTAAGATATTTTCAAAGCAACCTATCTGAACCAAACCTCACTCAGCCCAACCTAACCTCAATTGTACTTTTTTTTAAATTAGGTAAATCATTCTTCCACTTTAAGACTATAACTTGAAAAGAAAGAAAAATTAAAACTCAAAAGATTCAGGAAATAAAATCATCTTACCTGGAATTCAACAGTCAGTCCAAATCTTTGATTACAAACGCTGGATTTAGGAGCTATTAATATAAAATTTTACTGATATCTCAACATAGATCAAGGAGTTTATTAAGATGGTAATATGGAAGATATGGGCATTTTCTAGAATTTGAAATAATTTGTAAGATTGTCACATGCATAAATTAAAAGGTATAACGATGAAGTCAAGTTTATACTGGAAATATTGTCACAGATTTTTTTTAGTACTAAAAGTCGGTCATGGCTTAAACAATGAATGTCACACAGTGTATAAAGTGATTACTTAAACCAGCCAATTAATAAGCCCTGTAAATACCCAAATTTCCGTATTCTCATCACTATGTTGAAAAATCAATAAAACCGAAATATTTCCAGACTGATTCCATAAAATAATACAACATTAACCCTTTGGACGCGTAAATCGACTATAGTCCATGACTTGTCCATGGACTAAAGTAAACAAATAAAAGGAATTTAAAGAATACTTTATTTTTTATGGAAAATTTGCATTTTTCAAATCGACTTTTATTTTTTGCTTAACGCGTTCAAAGGGTAAAAAATCACAGCATGGACAAACAAAAATGCTAGTGTTTTTATACAACAATAATAATAAGTATATCTTTTTAAAACGAAAATTTTAAGCAATTGAAATATTGAATATGAAAACTTACGTTAATAGTTAACAACTAAAAGACGACTAATCTTTTTGAATTCCTGAATTAGTTTGATATTTAATAAATGCCATGTAAAGTTTTTAACAAATAAAGTCCCAAAAAAAATCTTCTTCTAACCCTTATCCGCAATCAAAGGTGCATAGGGCACTGCATCACATAAAAGCAGTGTTATCTTGATCGTTAACACATAAAGGAAAGGTGATCAGCCCTCCGCTTCAGGTAATATTGAATAAATATTAAAATGAAAAAAATACTGAAGATTAATTGAAACAATCTAATTCTATGATAAAATTGGTACAAATTGGACAGAATCAAGATGAACAATTTTAAAATTTAGTATACAAAGATACATAAAAAAGTATTTACAATACATTATTAGTAATATAAAAATGTACATTATTCGTAAGACTATACTATTAATAAACAACTGTGTGCTAAATGTACTGAAATACAAGCTTAAATATACCATGCAAAATATCACTTAGTTTATTCACAAAATAATGAAAAAATCGCCGACATCGACAGCAAAGAATAACTAAAAGAGACCTTAAAAACCGTGGAGAAAGTCCTAAATGCTAAATTTATCTTGAAAATAAACAGGGACAAAACAAAAAGGATAGCCAAAGGCAGAGACAAACACCAGGTTGTTTTGAGCTATACTTTAAAATACAAAACAGTTTGTCTGCCTTCGAGTCACATGGGATGGCCATACAAAGAGATAGGTCGATAGTCACATCCACCAGGCAAAGCTAGACTTTAATAAGAAAGTTAAGATTTTTAACTTTAGCTCCCTAAGCAACTAGTCTAGACATTGATGTATGGTTGCAAAACATGGTGCATAGGAGAAAGAGACCAAGAAACCTTCGAGATGTGGACCTATAGACAAATTTCTTTTTCGAAGAGACCACACTACGAATGACGAGGTTCTCAAGAGGATAATGGAGATCAGACAGCTGTCAAACATCCGGAATGGATTAGTCATGTTTTGCAGCATGAAGATCCTGCACAGAATATTGGAGGGAATAATAAGGGATTGATTGGCAGAGAGCGTACTCACCGGGAGTACCTGGTCCAAATATGTCACCTATACAGAGTTTAATATCACTAATAGATAAAACGAAGTGGAGGAAGAGATGCGGAGCATTACTGCCAACCAATCTCCAGGGTTGAAAATAGAGAAGAAGAAATTGGAAAAAAAGTTTGTTAAAAACATTGAAATTAAAAAAGAAGAACCCTTATCCAAGTAATTCAATCGTCCACAAGGTAAAGATTTTTTGTTCTGCAAAGTTTTTCTTTGACACGTATATTATATTCTTATCTCAGTATGAACATTTTGGTACAATGTATTTAAATTGAAAACAGTGTGATATTTTAAATTTAATTCTATTAAAAACACACAGAACATATAAATTATTAACATAAGAACATGAAGTCTGAGCCTTATTTCACACTAGTCTTAAAAAGTAAGCCATTTAAAATTTATTTATTGTGAAACATGATTTAAATCTAAGTGATATTTTGCATGGTGAAAAAAATACACTAAAAAAACACCCGCTTTATGGTTTAGACCAGTGTTTCCCAAACTTTTTCCATGGCCAAGCTAATTTTATACTGCTCCTTTTTGAACTAGATTATTTGTTTGCATTCTACCATGGCAAAATGTACAAATCCAAAATTTATGTCAATTTCATGGGTATATGCTTGTTTGTAGAGCTTTTTACATTTGTTTCCCAAATAACTTTTATACGCTCTTGTTTTAGAATCTGTACAGCACCATACGTTTTAGAATCTGTACAGCACCATACGTGAAATCATACAGGTTTGAATGTTAACAAGCTTTTCATCAATTATAAGGAAGCATTTGAAAACAGTCTTTATAACTTTATTTTGCCGGTTATCTAGTTTTACTTCACTGTTTTATCTTTTTTCTGGTGGGTAGCATTCTCCACATTTTGTGGAGGTTTAGGGTTTGGAATAGATAAATTTAGGAAACGCTAGTTTAGACTATTTGGTGTTAGCTCTAAATGGCACACATTACATATTATTGTGCAAGTAAAATAGGGTTGCCATATTTTCCTGAGATCCCTTCATATTGACAACCAAAAAGTCTTTGAATTCAAAAATATTATATTTAGTTTTTTCAATGTTCTGCATCATACAATTTTCATTTTGGTTGGTGTTTTATATATTTTTCATAACTCGTGTAAAAATTAATATCATTGTATTTAGTTGAAGTATTGTGACATTTTCTGGGATACCGGGACATTACAGTCAATAGGTAAAATGTTAGGACACATTGGGAAAAATGGCGATCCTTAAATAAACATATATATTTTTTATCTTTTGATTAACACTATTATTATCATACTATCAACACTCTGAATGCATTTTTATAATGTAATGATTGTTTTAAGTTGATTAAATATACATTTAAAACAAGTTATAATTAAAAAAACAGATTAAAAACATTAAATAATGTTCATAAAACATGTTTTAACAATTATAAATCCTACTGAAATCTCTTTATACATACATTAAAATGAGAAGAGTAGAAACAAACTTATTCAAGGGACTTGTACGAATTCAATACAAATAACCCCAAGTACCCTAGATATTAATCCTATTATTTTTAAAGAAAGGTAGGCACTACTTAGTAAGAAAGGGTAGGCACTGGTTGTGTTCCTATATGGCACGCAAGTAGGGTAGGCACTGCTTTTCAACTTACATAGCGCGCCTCTGACGATTAGGGCGACATTGTGATGAACTGGTGCAGCGCATTGTGCCCCACTGGCTGGGTGCATAATAATTTACAGAAACGTGAATCACAACACAAGTCGATTTTAAATCAACCTATTTATATAATGAATGTTGCCGTTTTTATTTCTACATTCCTCACATGTTTTAACGCAGTGATAATTTTTTGTTACTCGAGATATTTTTCTTACATATATGAATAAGTTTTGTATAAAAATTTAATAATTTATGTTATATTAATAATGTCAACTTTCTAAATAACAAACTGTAAAATACATACTTAAGTATGTACGTATGTGTGTATTATACACTATTGTCACACATAATGGGCATATGCACATCGTAGGCACATGTATTTTGAACAATTTTTTGGCCTCCATCACAATAACTTAAACTAAAGATTTAAATTCTGACTCGTGAAACAAAATATGTTCCACCTGAAAGACGATTTGACTTAATTCTGTAAAAATGTACTTCTTCTGTTAAATGCTTTTAGAATGGAATTTTTAAATCAGTCAATGGGAGGAAGGTGATTACTTACCGCTCTTACAAGTGATTTAACCTCCAAAATGACAAAAGTTAAATTTCTTGAATGACGTATGTTTGACTAGAACGAAGAACAGTTTGGTTCATGCCATTGAACTCATTCATCAAAACTTTTATGATCTAAAAAAACACAAATCGGCCATTTGTAACTACTACAATGTCTTAACACGTTGACTGCCACGGCAATTTTCAGAATTCCGGTCTAAAAAACCAATTTTATTTAATCATATTGTATTATTAAAAACTCTAATTATAGTACATTATTATATTTTCTGTTCATTTATTAATAAATTTTCTGTTTATGTAAGCCAGTATTGATTTTTTTGTTCTCTTCCCATGCGCCATCTATCCATATTAGCACCGAATTAGTAGGAATTTTATCGTAGCTGCAGGAATATGGCAAGTAAACACAGTACGAGATAACTCCTAGTCGGCGTCCTAGCAAAGAACGCAATCTATGGGTTATCTCGTAGTTGGCAGTGAACGAGTTAACTCAAAAGTTTTCAGGTGACACATTTAGAGTGCTTTAATTTTGTTACGCAGTCGTATCACTAGCTATTTTAGAATATTTCAAATTGTAAATGAAAATACTTGTTTTTTACCACTTGAGTATTATACATATTTACTATTAACACATTATTATTCACTTGTCGATGAAAGCAACTGTAGCTTTCAAAACTAGTCATAAAAATAAATATAATACTGAAGTGGTAAAAAACAAGTGTTTTCATTTACAATTTAATAATATCTTACCACAAAGTGAATGCCGAAACAATAAATAAAATAATCAGAATAATTTGATGGTTTGTGGTCTCAGGAATACACTTATGTACAGGTACAGGTGTTCTCCAGAATATTATAGCAAAAAAACCTCACTTAAATGTGCCAAATTTTAATTGTGACATTGTTCTCACAAATTAAGAATGTGGATTAAAGGTTTTTTTTCATAACACCTTAACAACCGCATGTGAAAGTATGAGATATACGTCTATAACCGCATCAGCAATTTTGTCCGAAAATTCATCTGTAATAAATATAGAGGCAAAACCATCTACATTTTCAAAGTTTTCCGGTATTTTTTTAACTGGAGTTCCACGAAAGCTCTGATTGTTTCGTGGAGTGTCGGTGTCTGACCAGTTCGTATCATCAACATCCCCGGCAGAATCATCTTCGGAATCACTCAAAAACCATTAGCATAACCCAAGGACCTCTTATGCTTCTCTAATTATTTCAGAATCAATATCCGCTTCACTGTCACTTCTCTCAACATTACTAGTATCTTCCGAAAAATTATCCAAACAAATTCGGTCAGACCATAAAAAATATCACAGACACTCAAGATAAGATTTGGAAACGGCCGAATCTAGGTAAAATTTCAGTCATAAAATTTTAGAAATGAGATACAAACGTTCATGAAATCAACTCATAGACATGACACAAAGCTTTTTAAGTAGCGTGAATTCATTTTCGAATGAACAATGTCTAGATTTTCTCAATAGAGTTTGACTACTTACAATCCCGCGATAATGCAAGACCAGTCCCTGGAGGTCAGTTCAAATTTCCGCGCAAACACGGGGCCGGTCGTTATGGTGTTAAAACAAAATTGTGATGGATGGATTTGCCTAAATGCTGACAAACAGAGATTTTTATATTAACCTTCCCCTCCCGGTGATATGTATTTACTACAACTGAACTTTTCAAATGAGAATTATGAATTGTGAAAACTTCAACTCTGGTCAACAAAAGCAACATTTAGGAATTTTCACATATTTCATGTTTTTAATCCACATTTTCATGTGGTGTACAAAATACATATCACCGGTGCACGCGGAAGTTTTTAGCACCGTAAGGAAAGGGTCAACATAGAGCTTTATGGTTATGTTACGCCTCGGTCCAGTGCACCGTGTTGCGGTAGAACCAGGGTGTGGTCAGCGGCCCGAGGAGGAAGAACCACGTTACCAGTCCCACTGTGAACAGCGCTGTTATAATCATCCGCTGTCTGGTGGGGTATTGGAGTATGTCAACGAAGATTGGCAGGCCCATGTGATTGCAAAATGCATGTGCTAGTAGCGGCGCCACTAAATGTCCTGTAATAACAAAAATATATTTGGTACATTTGACTCACGTGGAAATTTACTGTTTTGATGTTATTTATCCATCTGTATATTAGTGATTTTACACTCTAATAATTATTTAATATTACCCTTGACTGGTTCCTGAAGCGCAGGAGTGATCACCTTGCTTTTATGTAAGTAACGATCAAGATAATACTGTGTCAATATGATGCAGTGTCCTTTGCACCATTAGGTGCGGATAAGGGTTAGAAGAAGAATATATTTCATCTGAGGCTACTGGTGACAGTGGCGTGCACAGAGAATAAACTAGGGTAGCCAGTAGAAATAGGTAGCAAGGTAAGCTAGGTACTACTTACTAGGGTGGGCAGTAGAGGTAGGTAGTAAGGTAGGCTGGTACTACTTAGTAAGGTAGGGTAGGTCATTACCTACCAGTACCAGTGTTGCGTTTTTATATGTCACGTGGGTAAGTTAGAATAGGCACTGCTTTTCTGCCTATATGGAAGGCATGCTTCTGCTAGTGACCCAAACCACCCAATAACTCGTATTTGCCTGTGGGTAGCTGTTACAAACACATTTTCATTTTATAAAAGAAAATATGAAAAATAGAGTATTTCATTTACCTGTTCTTGCAAAAAGGAATGCTGAGTACACACCAAAAAGTGTGGTATAAAGAAACTGGAAACCTGAATAGGAAAAAAACATTTTATTACTTATTTCATTGGAATTAAGTTTACTGAATTTTATAGTACTTTGTAAGGAATGAAGAGATAAGGCGTAGGACGCAGCAAATATTGGTCACAACTGTCGTCAAGAAAAGGCGATTTAGTTAGCTTGGCCATGTACTCCGTATGCCTCCCCAGAGCCGCCATCAAGCTTGCCTCTTTTACAAGGTATCAGTTTCGCGCCGCCTAGGACGACTGCTGACAATTCGTCGGCAGTTCTCGTCAGAACTTTGGGGTGCGGACCTGACTTGGAAGGATGCGAGGGAGCTGGCGGCCGGCAGAAAAGCTTGGAGACAGTTTGTGGACTCCATATGCTCCACAAAGGGAGCAGATATAGTTTAATGATAATGATGAATTTAATAATGTATTTTTATTAATAATATAAATGTATAAAAGAGTTGTACGATACCATTGAATTTATGATAGCTATTCCCCCTTTGAGAGTAATAACAAAGTGACAATAATAACCAGCAGAATAATACATGGTGCTTTGATTTAAAATAAAGTAATAAAATGTTAAGTAACTAAAAAATAAAAATGGTTGACATGTTCACTGCGTATAAAACTACACTTTCATTTTAATCAACGGTCTTGTTTATTATTTTGCGTCCTCAAACTACATGCTCCTAACGGATATAGTTGAAAATTTTTAAAAAGTCCCCACTTTTTTAAAAAGCCTTTTAAATACATATTATCTTTATTCAGAACTTAAAACTTACATTATACATAGTATGTACGACGAGAAATAAACTTCTCTTGGGGATGGTGTGATCAGAATCACAAGATTAAAAGCATTTCTAAAATGATAAAAAAATAAAACAAAAATGTATGTACACTTACAAGAAATTTGAATGGTACTCATCAAATCCATTCCGTTTTGCAGTTTCTCGATCATGTGATGAAAATGTGCTGAAAATAGAATAAAGCATGAAATTATTTTTTGAAACAATAAAATGACTGACTTTGTAAAAAAAATCACTTAAAATCATGGAAATTCTGAAGTTCAAAACTCCAAAGATAATATGAATGTTGGTATTTTTATCTATGGAGTGAAATGGAAAATATTTTTCTATGGAAGATAGTGGCTATTCACTTTTTAGCATTAGAAATCTAGCAACAGCAAGTTCCTACTTAGGCTACAACTTTATAAATTTTATGGCCTGTTCTTACTTGAAAGTGGGTTTACTCTTTATTTATAAAGTTACTATAATTTCATGTGTAATTGCATGAGTTAATACAATTCAATGATTCAAGTTAGCAAAAATTACTTAGTGTTTAATTTTACTTGTGAGTTTACATAGGATATGAGTTTACTGAGATGAAAATCGGCAGCAAAATCAAGGTCTACAAAAATTGTGTCCGACCCATCATGACGTATGGAATCGAAAGTAGAGCGGACACCGTTGCCATAAAAACGCGCTTAAGAAGCATATCAGGCAAGAGTCTTCGAGATAGAATAAGAAATGCCAGGATCAGGGAAATATGGCGCATGTGAGGAGAATGGAAATATCCAGACTCCCCCACATCGCACTGTACGGCCAACACCATGGTAGACGACTCCCGGGCAGACCACCAAAGAGATGGGTCGATAGCTGGGAATCGACATCGCAGGAGGCTAATCCCTCTTAAAAACAGGCCACAAGGCCTTTAACAAGATGAAGAAGAAGAAGAAGAAGAAGAAGACAAAAGTAAACTCTTCTTCTTTTTCTTCGAACCCTTATCCGCACCCAATGGTGCATAGGGCACTGCATCATATTTATGCGGTTATCTTGATCGTTACTTATATAATCATAATATTTAATACATATTAGAGTGAAAATCACAACTATTTATTTTCACATTGAGTCAGTGTGACAACCCTGTTTGACAGTAAGTACTCACCAATCCCAAATATCAATGGGCAGACTATGATGGCGGACACCGGAGATAGGCACTGCAGCAGGATGGGCATCATGCAAGCCCGGAAGGTGAACTCCTCAGAGAGCGGGGCGACTATGTGGTTCCGCACCCATATCAAGTCACCTAAGTTGTTCCACCAATACATTGGTTCTGAAAACAAATTGCATCAATTTTTATTTTTTATTTTTTACTTTATTAACATTTTTTTCACCTGGTTTACCAACTTCCACAAATCCTTATCCACACCCCAACTGTGCATAGGGCACTGCATCATATAAACGCAGTGTTATCTTGATTTTAAACACATGAAGGAAAGGTGATCAGCCCTCCGCTTCAGGCACCAGTCCAGGGTAATAATGAATAGATATTAGAGTGAAAAAATCACTTATATTTATTTGACCCCCCTCCTGGAAATCGAACCCTGGATCTTCAGAAAGGTAGCCGAGCGTGCTGACCATTACGCTACGGAGACTATTACTTTAAGATTTTGCCCACAGATGTCACTAGAAGGATATTATTAACCAGAACAAAACAACATGTGGCACTGAATATAAAGAACACATTGAGACTGGTTGTGTGTTTAGACTGCTACTCAGCGATATCACTATTACCGATTTCACCATGTCAAGATACTAGGATACGCTACCTGTTACCAGATACTAGTCTGCTCTTAGTATCTCGTAGTATGCGCTGCCGCGGTACGCTAAATTATTTTGCGTGCCGTATCAAAATACTTACATTTCAAATGTTTCTTTAAATTAGAAACACTTGTTTTGAAGGATAGTTTTTTTGCATATTATCGCACTGCTTATTTGTTTGCTTCAGAAAGCACATAAAAGTATCTCCAAACTTCAAGAAAGAGATAGTTTTACAATATACAATGCAAAACGAATGACCGGCAAGGCATTGATAAGCTAAAATAAGTTTTATGTTTTATAAGTGACAGTGTTATCGCTGGTTATATTCGTTTGAAACAGATTTGTGAGATTTGACTAGTGGCTAGTGGCTAGTATATTGTACGTATTACAGCTCCATACAAGTATCATGATAGAATGATATCTTGACGTATCATAGTATTTGTACCTGTGACTGATATACTAGGAACACCTCTAATTGAGACCTCCAAAATAATATTATATTTAAATACTTTGGGTAATAAAGAAATATCTCTGTTAACTTTTTGTTTTAAAATTTCTACTAGTTTACAATTTATAACCATTTAATAAAATAAAAATTGCCTGTTTATTAAATTTAAATTACCTATTAAATTCAATTCAATTCAATTTATTTAATAAAAAAAATAATATATACATAACAAACAATATTCAAGGCGTAAATATTATAATAAAAGTAAGCAATAAGACTTAAAGGTGTAGAAGAATCCCGCTTCGGAAAACTCCTTCGGACACATGGAACAGATCAATATCCAATGTGATATTGTTCAACATAGCGGTAGCTCTTCCTACAGGCATAACCATCGGCAGGTTGGTCCTGTGTATAGGAATGTGAAACAATCTATGCCGACGCTGTCTTAGGTAACTATCGGGAACATACAGACCAATGCTCTGGATAATTTCAGGATTATCAATTGTACTGCGCAACAATCGATAAAAATGCGTAATCAAATACACATTCCTTCTAGTCTCTAAACTATTGTAGCCAAGCATACCCTGGAGAAACTGGGTCGGGTAGAGCCAAGGATAATAGCCGTACTCTCTCATGTAGAGATACCTCAGAAACTATTTATTTGTTGAGGTATGCTTCCCTACTGGCGGCAAGTATACTTACTACAATCTTAAAATAAATTTATTTAAAAAAAGGATAATCGCACACCTGCATATACTTTCCCCATTCCTGAGAAATAATGAATGCTGAGGGGCCCCAAATACAGAATCATGGTAAGCAGTAGAGGCAAAATGATGGCTTGAATTAACCCATCAAGTCTCAACCCCATCTGCTCCATGAGAGAAGCTCTCTCCAGGTCTTCATCTGTGAGCCAATACCACACAAATCGAGGGGACACCAGCATCATAAGAATCACACTGATGAATCTCCGTTTTATGGTGGTCGGATGATCTCTGGAAAAAAATGTAGAAAAATTGATTAAACAAACAATTTTTGTACTACCATTTTTTCTAAGCATAGTGCATAGTCGAAGTCATTCGAAGCATAGTCTAGAATTTCACTAGAGACATCTATTGGTGAAATGAAACACCATCCCATTTCACCCTACCATTTTTTCTTCTTTATTTGAGTATTTATTCACCGATTTTTTTAACCCTTATCCGCTTCCAATAATGCATAGGGCACAGCATCATATTGACACTTGAGTGTTATCTTGATTGTTACTTACATGAAGGCAAGGTGATCGCTCCTGCGCTTCACAGACCAGTCCAGGGTAATATTAATGTAAATATAACTAAACTAACTAACCATCACGCCGCTTCGCCGAAGGGGTAGGCAGAGAGAATCAAACGCTACACCACTCTGTCTTTGAAAACATTCTTCGCCTCTTCTACATTCATGCATGTCCTCATACATACCCAACGATTATTACGACTCCTGACCCGGCCGCTTTCAAGTACTTGACATACCTGATTGTGCTAAGTTTTCCTCAGTCTTCCTCTGCTTCTTTTTCCAACTACATTCGCCTCATAAATATTGGAGTGTAAAATCACCAATACTTATTTTCACCCCCCCTAGGAATCGAATCCGGAACCTCCAGCACGGTAGCTAAACAAGCTAATCATTACACTATGGAGGTGGACATAGTTTACGGACTTAGTTCATCAAAATATTATACAATCAAATTTCCATCAGAACGAAAAGTTGAATGTTTTTTCATTTGTCATACAAAAATGTTATTAATATTTGAATACAAATGTGACATAAGTGTAAGTGCGTAATAACTATTATTTGTTGTGTGGTAATCGATGTAACTTGTTTGAAGTTAACTTACATTTCTTCTAGTGTTCAGATGATTTTTACAATGGTAGCGATACAACATTGTAAATGAATCATGTCTGACACCGTCAGTTAAAAAAATTAAAACACATTTTTTAATCCATCTTACAAACTAGAATAAAATTACAACCCGACAATTCATTCAAACATGCTCTATTTATATTTGTATGTAGAAATCATATGACTCATCATCAGTTCTATAACAGTATTTTCCATTCAAATACAGGACTCAATGATGAGTCATGGTAACAACCCATGGATATATCACTAAGTTTATGTTCGCCTCCATAGTATATTGGTTAGCACGTTTGGCTGCTGTGCTGGAGGTTACCAGTTCGATTTCCAGGCGAGGGGGAGTCAAAAATAAATTATATTTCACTGTAATTTTTATTTAATATAACCTTGGGCTGGTGCCTAAAGCCCATCATTAATCACATTATCTGCACATAATTAAGTGTATAAATAACAAACCTTTGATATGATACAGTGCCCTATGCACCATAAGGGTTAAAAGAAATCATTGTTAAGATGTTTTAAATTATACAAAGAAAACACAAAACTAAAAATTGTATCCTGTGAAAAAATAGTAATGTGATATTCCTTTTTTAAGGGGTCACACAAAAAAACCATGGGTACCAACTAAGAAACTAAGTAGAAATTTTAATTCAATATTACTTGGTGCATCATTTTAACCTATTAGACATTTTTCATTATTTTTTTAAAGAACATTTTGAAATATAAAGTATAAGTATATATTTCATTTTTCACCAAAAATATTTGTTGTAAAAAAAACATTTTATGTCATTACTTTCTTTGTAGATAAAATAAAAACGCAATTTTATTGTAGAAAATTTATATATAAATAAATCAAAACAGCTGATTCCTCCGTGCGTTTATCACTCGCATGAATACAGCAGCCATTCTAGTAAATGTAAAAATCATGAAGGCTTATTGTTTCTTCAAAATTGATATGTCTCATCCGGAAAATGATGTATCATGAAAGTAAACATAGGAATAATAATCGTTATCAATATAATTTATTTAAATATGCGCGAAATCACCTTCAAAATTCAAATTGTTCAGTTGGTTCCGAACTGTGTTTCAAAAATGGAACGGAGGAAAACATCATAAAATGTATGTGCTTATTGTACAAACCTGCCGTGTGGTGAACTCCAAACATAAAGACTCGCAACATAAATGATAGATAGAATAACACAAGCCCCAATCGACGAAAAGCATGAAATTAAAAGCCCCATTTTGACATTTAGTATCCTCGTTCCTCAAGTGTCACATTCTTATTTTTAGAAATTCTTCGGTTCTGAGGTTGGCTGCCATGTACATTAATTCGGACGGATACGCCTAATTTCAGAGCAGTTGCGGTCGGTAAAGTCCAGTGTCGGTCGTTGCGAGTGCATCCTGCCACACTGAAACCATATTTTCCCTTTTATATTAACGCAATTCGAATGAGGGTGTTATTTATATATCGTAACATGAAAATTGATTAGTTTCCAATGTGTTCGTACTTTCTCCCGTTGACTGCGCGATCTTCGTTCGCCTTCTACTACAAACAGAAAATGGCTGCCAATGTTAGTGCGGGTGTCTCCTTTGTTTAGGACTCGAATTCGGAGGTGAAAAGAAGTCCTGGAAAATATGCCTAGTGCCACGTTCTCGTCATCACGCTCATATGTACGCAGATCGCGAAGAAAAGGTGGAAACAGACTACCTCTACCTTCACGAACCCAATCGGGTAAGTAATTCCGTTGTTGGACTCGCCTCACGATCGTGTCTGGGCGACGGAGCCTGTTTATTGACAGATTGCTCGCCTATCTCGCTGCGGGAAATCGTTTTGTTACCCGATCTTTACGCGCTGATTGCTCTCGAACAATGCCTCCGATATGTATCGATTATTTAACACGCAAATAGATAATTCATAGGCGGTTTTATTTATCCCTTTTTAACAGTTTTCTAAAGGTTGTCCTTATTGTACTTAGGATTGCGGCCGCATTCCCACGATCCCATGCGTCATACGACCGCTCCAGGTTTTATTTCCGATTTGTATTCAAATGCGTTCAATTCTAACGACGATTATACGATTATTACGATGATATAAGCCGCGAATAATGTACATAACATATTCCGTTCTCCCCGGACGGATAACGCGTTCATCTGTCACTCCGAACATTATGCTAAACAGCTCCCAATTATCAATATACATCGATTCAAACTGTACATACTGAATTCAAGTAGACTTTACTCAAAAACGTCGCGATAATGTCGAGTGATATTACGAATATTTTCGCTAAATTGGAAAACTAAATGGGATATTTCGTGACCTCTGTGTTTTTTGTTTTGCCCATCAGTCATCATACGTACTATTTACGGTTGACAGAAAGGTCATTATTTTGAAGTGTTATTATGCTGAACATATTGTATTGTATCATTTTAATTGAGTCGACCCACAGTACAAATTTATTTGATAAATTTTCAGGTTCATATCAAAGACTTAATTCAACAATAATTGTTGATGCAAAAAACATTATAACATACATATTTATGCGTCAATCTTATTTCAGGTATTTTTTTTATTCTTAAAAAAACGGCACTGTTTCGTTAAAATGAAATTAATTTATTCAAGTAGTTTCTAACTGGAATTTTACACATTTATGTTGGTATTACGAGTTATGTTATCAGGAAGATATTTTCGACATGTCTTCCATGAAGATGAGAAGGGAAATGTCCAGAATTCCACATTCCTTTCTCAAAAATCACTTCCTTGTCTCTCGTAGTATCTATAATATCTTCTTGATTATAATATCTGCCAAGCTTTAAACCTGTATTTGTGTACAAAGATTTAAAATTGACTCCGGCCTGATGCCAGCGGCACGTATACCACCATGTCACATATATCTTCAACCACATTGAAGGCAAGGTAATCAGTCCAGCAATCGGGATTCGTACAAATAGAATTGAAATTCGTTTGAAGGGATACTGTTGATGTAAGTAAAAGGTGAGGACTCATTCAAGTTTAAAAACCTAATGACCTTTACCAAATAACTAATAACCAGATTGAAAAAAATATGTTTCTTACAAAGCTGAAGCTGTAGATAGATCGCTCTTTTGGTGCAACAATGGCGTAATTACACCTTTAGAAATATTACAGGAGATGCCATTCAGACGTTGTAGCAACAGAAATGACGCCATTTTACTCAATTCTACAATGACACACGCGCCATCTCGCAGCATTTCACCTCAAAATCAATTCTATCCATGTTTCGGTAAAAAAATACGAAAGTTAAATATGTCAAGATGTGCGGAAAGACGAAAATAGTCTTTCCGCACATTTTGACATTAAACTTTTTTTTTAAAGTGTAATTACGTCATTGTTGCACCAAATGAGCGATATATTGATTCTTCCACATCCATTACAAATCACACCAATCCCAATTTTTATTCCACCGCTGTTATGTGATTTGAATGAAGTCACATGATAGAGAGATAATCAGTCCTCTGCTTGAAATTAACATATTGAATCTTCCAGATTAACATATTGAATTGTGGCAGTAAAAATACATTAATTTTCTTATTGACCCAGTTGGAAATTGAGTCTCGGACTTCTGGCGTGGTACTCAAATGAGTCAACCGATAGATGAAGACAGAATTTGAAATGCATTATTCCGTTTGTAAAATACGTGTCCGGCCCTAAGTGGATGATTATCCTCCGTTCCGCCGGATCTTGACCCAAGTTAAGGGCAGCATTTTATTTGGTGTTTTAAGTTTCTCAATTTGAGATTAAACATCTTTTTTTATGAAGGAAGATGGAAGTCTGAGTATCCCAGGGCTTATGACCTAGAATTAGGCTGGATAGTGATTACGTTATACATTTATGTAATATTCACCATTCTGCCCATTATTGAACATCCACATTACGTTAGTGTCCGCCTCCGTGGTGTAATGGTTAGCTTGTATAGCTATCGTCATGAAGGTCCCAGGTCAGATTCCCAGGGGAGGGTAAAAATAAATATTAGTGATGTTACACTCTAATATTTATTCAATATTACCCTGGACTGGTCCCTAAAGCGCAGGAGTGCCTTCATGTAAGTAACGTTTGAGATAACACTGCATCAATACAATGTAGTGCCCTATGCACCATTGGGTGCGGATAAGGGTTAGAATGAATGAATGAATATAGTGGTTATTTAATAAAATAAAAAATATATAAAAAAATATGTTTCTTACAAAGCTGAAGCTGTAGATAGATCGCTCTTTTGGTGCAACAATGGCGTAATTACACCTTTAGAAATATTACAGGAGATGCCATTCAGACGTTGTAGCAACAGAAATGACGCCATTTTACTCAATTCTACAATGACTATATAATATATATATATTGGGTTGATGCAAAAGTTTTGACCGTTTTTTACATATAATTTATTTTTTTTATTTTTTATTATATGTATTATTTATTTAATAAATTATATAATTTCCATCGGTTCTTTTAACCTTCTCCCATCTTTCTATCAACTTATTAATATTAGTACTAAAAAATTCCGTAAATTTTCATGCGAAAAATGATGTAAGGGATGTTTTTACCTGCTCTATTGTGTATTTTTTTTCATCATTTAATTTTTTTTGCTGTGATCGGAATAAATGAAAATCAGAAAGAGCAAGATCTGGAGAATATGGTAGATGCTTGATAACATCCCATTTTAACTCATTTAGCTTGTGTTGGGTCATCATAGCCACACGTGGTCGCGCGTTGTCGTGATGAAACTACCCCTTTTCTGTTTACCAATTCTGGTCTATCCTTTTGAAGGTCCATGTTCAATTTGGATAATTGCTGACAATATCGTTCTGTTGTACTTATCTGATCGTGTTCCAAGAGTTCAAAATACACAATACCCTTATTATCCCACCAAACACAAAGTAGAACTTTTTTTATGGATTTCGGCCTTCGAAGTTGTTAATGGGGCTTGTCCAGGTATAGCCCAATGTCTTTTTCTTGTCACGTTGTTGTACACAACCCATTTCTCATCTCCCGTCACCAAACGATGCAAAAAAGGTTCATATTTTCGTCTCGCACTCAAAGCAACGCACGTTGAAACACGATCCAATAAATTGGCAGCCGACAATTGATGAGGTATCCAAACGTCGTACCGCGAAACCATTTCCATACGCTTAAATGTCTTAATACGGTTGTTTGGTTGACTCCCATCATTGACACAATCTCCCTGATGGTTAGACGTGGATTGGTGTCAATTATGACTTTTAAATTGTAGTCATCAGACTTCAATGGCCGCCCGGTACGTGGTTTATCAATGAGTGAAAAATCTCCAGATCGGAATTTTGTAAATCATCTTCGTACCTGTCGAACTTTGATGACATCTGCTCCATACACTTCACAAATGTTTTTGGTTGCCACACTCGCGGTATTGTCTTTACGGAATTCATAAAGTAAACAATGAAGTAAATGCACTTTATCGAGCGACATTTTGAAAAAATACAAGGGGTCTCTACTGTACTCTGGCTAGGCCAAAACTGAATAGAAAGTAGAAGGAAAGCATCCTTAATACAATGGAATCATAAAAAAGTAGATACTATTCATAATTTTTTTTTAAAAAATTTTTTTACCTGGGATCATAAAAAACGGTCATAACTTTTGCATCAACCCAATATATATATATATATATATATATATATATATATATATATATATATATATATATATATATATATATATATATATATATATATATATTATGCAATGCCAGTGGATTCCTTTCACACGCTAGTTCTTAGTTCATAGATTTGTAATTATGGCTGATTGTGGTGCCGTCAGTCTTTTATTTGGTTTGTCCATCATGTGGGAGACAATCTTATGAGCTTTCTCTAGAAACTCGTCGTCTGGTAATATGGCGAAAGTATGAAAGTTTTGCTTTTTTAGCACGTTATGGAGGCTTCCAACAACTGATTTTTTGTAGAATGAAATGTTACAGAGTTCTGGTGGAGTATTAAAGATTTATTTATAAATGCGCGAAGAGATTTTGTATTTTACCATTTCGGATAAGCATAACAGTACAAGCTTTCGAAGCAACGGTTGTTATTATCAGCTGTGGTAAGACTTCTTCACAGGACAGGATAAACCAATCTAAAACACATTTTCATTTTTATACCTTATCTATACGAACATGGCAAACAAAAAAACATGTGTGATTCATACCGGCAAACCATAATATGAACATTAAGAATATTTCTTTTCTAATGATAACAATACTGGTACTTGATTTATTACTTCATTTGTCGCTATAATTGTTTCAATTGATTCATCCTAAATATTTTTCTTATTATATCCTCGGGGGACTTCAATACTTTGCAGAGTTCGAGGTTGTACAAGTGAGAGTGTACGACCCCGAGAATCCCGATCATTGCTGCTATTTTCATCTTCTTACATACTATTCCTCCTCCTACAAAAAAAGATTAGTTAAGTTTGGTCCTATAAAAAAATGCATAAAAAAATAATCGAGCGACTTGGAGATGTTTCAAGATGCATGGGAAAAGAGTAAAGTAATAGACACTATGATAAAAAGAAACCTAGATCACTTTGGCCATTTTGTGACGGGAGAAAAATAGAAAATAGTATGTATTATATTACGAGGTAAAGTGGGAGGTAATGCGGCATAAGAATAAGAATTGGGTAAAAACCTATGTGAATAGTTCCACTGTACCACTAAGTTTAGAGCGAGCGGTCTAACGCCAATCTCTTTTCAACCATCCAGTCTCCTATTCTCTCAATATTGATCAATAATTTCATATTTCTCTTCGTGGTTACAAAAATAAAATGCATATTGTCTAATATGTTTTCTACATCTTTTGTATAGATAAGGCATAAAGAGCAGAGTAGAATAGCTTATCAGTTGTTGAAACTGAAAAATAAGAAGAAATTATAATTAATTGTTATTATTAAGAAAGAGAACCATTATAATGTTATCTGTTGTAAAATGCAACCTAATTATTCCAGACATTTGAACAATAAAACTATCGACCGCTTCATTTCTTGGGGCCAATTCTTTACTAATTTAATGACTGCATGTTGGTAGAAAAATTAATATTTCTTTAGGCTGATAATGTTCTTTTGTGATGCAGTTTCATTCATAATGGTGGAACGCAAATCGTAAAATATAAGTCCAATATCGTTGCTATATACAGTGATACCTCGCTAAGGGCGGGTAATATTGTTGCTATATACAGTGATACCTCGCTTAGCGCGGGTAATCCATAATCCAAAATGGCGCACTAATCGAATTAGCGTTAAACGGAGTCTATTTGACAATGTCATAGCAAAATAAAAAAATTAAGTAACTACGCAGTGTTCAATTATCGCAATTTCATATACAAAGAGTAATGCGTTTCAAAAGTGAGAGGCTGTTTCTGTCAACGTCAAGTATTATTGTTATTTACAAACTAAATAATAATAAAAAAAATAACCATTAACAATAATAAAAAAATTCATTGTTTAAATGCGTTTAGCTTTATCATTTTAGAAATTAAGACCGCAATTCTAAAATTAGCTTCAGGAAGAAGGGTGGAAATTAGGTTGGGAAGTTGGATTCAATTCAATTCAATTCAATTCAATTTATTCAATAAAAAATATATATATATACATAACAAACAATGATTCCTGCCTGTGTTAAGCTATTTAGAAAGTTGGACACTGAAAGAACGTACAGTTTGCATTCCCTACATCTTGTCCACATTGCCAATATGGTGACGTGACGCATGGTCGGTTGTATTAATAATATGCGGTGTTGTGTGTTGCAGTAGAGGCGCCATGCGAGGCGGGCCCGCTGCACGACGGGCTGCCGCCGCTGGGGGGCGGCGCGGCGCAGGGGGCCCCCGCGGCCGCCAGCCCGCCCGCGCCGCACTGCAGCCCCTACGACCTGCGCCGCAAGTCCCCGCCCTCGCACCACGCCGAGCCCGGCACCTCCGCCTGCATGCTGCCCGCCCGGAAGCGCCCCCGCACGTGAGCACCCCACCTTACACACTACACACATGCTCAGTATAGGGCCATTGAAGAGTTATCAAACATATCGTAGTCGTACAGGAGAAAGTGACCAACTACCAAAACGTAAAATGTTCAGGAGGGCCATTTAAATCACTCTTGCTTGGCAAGAAAATAAACACCAATGCAGTTAGTCATTTTTAACAAGTCAATATATTATACTTCCAAGGTTAAAATCCTTTGGGATTTTTTAAGGGCAATATTAAGCTAGTAAGATATCAAATAGTCAATGATCACGTTTTTGTAAAACAATGCACTTGGTCACTTTCTCCTGTATGACTACGATATAGGGCTATTGAAGACATGTATCCAACAAAATGCTCTTAAGATCTGCTGAAGTCAGTCAATTGTTACTAGAATAATTTTTTTTAATAACCGGCTACAAACGACTAAGCCTTGTTTGTTTTAAGTGAAAAAATAATGCGGATTACTTTTCGAGACGAGATTAATTTGCCAAACTTAGTTCTCGACTTTGATCAACCAATTTAAAAACCATTATGATGCTTTTTCTAAAGAAATATTGCATACATAATATACTAACATTATAAAGATTATACCAAATGTTTTTGTTCAGCAGTGATGTTTTTTTTTCCTTTGTTGGCATTTAAAAAAGATATTAAATATAATAAATATTTTTTAAAAACCATAATTTACTATTTTCAACCTATAAAACTTGCTTTTAAACTGACTTAAAAATCATGATATTTAGATGTCATAAAGAGATGAAGTATCTCTTTATACTAAGGGTATATGGAAATCTGAATCATTAGCTCACTTTGATTACCCTGCCTATTCAACAAAAAACAAAAAAAATCATTTTTTTGTCATGTAAAGCGTGTCTTTTTTTGTCCGCCTCCGTAGTGTAATGGTCAGCATGCTCGGCTACCGTTCTGGAGGTCCGGGGTTCGATTCCCAGGGGGGTCAAATAAATATAAGTGATTTTTTCACTTTAATATTTATTCAATATTACCTTGGACTGGTACCTGAAGCGGAGGGCTGATCACCTTTCCTTCATAAGTCAACGATCAAGTTAACACACTATCTGCGGGAAGGGTAATTTTACTTTTTCACTTGACTCGTCGTAAATTGCGTGTAAGTTATTTTTACGCATGACTTTTGCGACATCTTTTGATCTCATATCGATGTATACAGTATGGTTAAATGTTATCACTTCTTTTCAGAGATGTTTATCTCTATTATGAGCGTGAATCCATCCGCAGATAGTGTGTTAACACTGCCATGATACAGTGCCCTATGCACCATTGGGGTGCGGATAAGGGGTTTGAAGTTTGAAAGCGTCATTATGGAGATGACAGTGATTATGACGATGAAGAAATGATTGAATGGCAACGTTGGTCCGCAGGTCGCTGTCGCAGGGCGTGGACGCGTGCAACGTGTCGGCGTACCTCCAGTACGAGCTGCCCGACGAGGTGCTGCTCTGCATCCTGTCTTACCTGGTGGAGCAGGACCTGTGCCGGGTAGCGCAGGTCTGCAAGCGCTTCAACACCATCGCCAATGACACGGAGCTGTGGTGAGTGTCCACACCCCCCCCAACTCACTCACATTGAGCATAAGTGTACGGTGCTTGAGAATGATGCGAAATGCATCGAAACACGTGTCACAATGGATTTTTAAGCATTAGTGGTATTTACTAAGTAAAACTTAAATTAAAAAAAATTATCAATGATGCATCGAAACACGTGTCAATGCATTTTAAGAAATATTGGTATTTACTAATTATGCCTCCGTGGTGTAATGGTAAGCGTGTTTAGCTACCGTGCTGGAGGTCCCGGGTTCGATTCCCAGGGGGGGTTGAAAATAAATATTAGTGATTTTACACTATAATATTTATTTCATATTACCCTGGACTGGTACCTGAAGTGCAGGAGTGATCACCTTGCCTTCATGTAAGTAATGATCAAGATAACACCGCATCAATACGATGCACTGCCCTATGCACCATTCGGTGCGGATAAGGGTTAGAAGAAGAATTATAAACGTTTATTTACTTACTTTTGATACATATTGGGCAAAATTATTTTATTTGTTTAAATGGTAGATATTTGACGAGAGATACCAAAAAACATTGTATATATCAGAGTTGGGTTTGCGGTTACCTTTGATTAGTATACGACCCTAATTAGCATACTAATTAGGGTCGGGGTTGATGAAAAAAACCCCCGACAGCTATGTTTAAAGATACCTTTAACTTGCACTTTCCTAAGAATTCATATTTCCAGAGTTTATTATAACCATTGCAAAGCTTGTTCATGTTACTGAAGAGTCTGTTGTTTGTTGATGTGTAGGAAGAGCCTTTACCAGAGCGTGTTTGAGTATGACTTGCCGCTGATGCACCCCGAAGAGTGCCAGTTTGAGTTTGTGGCCCCCGAGGAGTGCGAGGCGGAGAACCCGTGGAAGGACAGCTTCCGGCAGCTGTACCGCGGCCTGCACGTGCGCCCCGGACACACACCCTGCCCCGACTCGCACATCAAGTACTTCAACACCATACGGGTAAGTGCCGTCACCCGCTAATGTTTTTTCTCCCAACATTTTTCCGCAAAAACAACCATACGCGCTTGCATAGCAAAATATTCAGCATCATACTTATGTTTCAAATATCCCCCGTGAAATATTTGAGTGTTAAGTTACAATAAATAAAGTTGTGTGTGGTAAATATAAATACAAAATTTTGAGTGTGTCCAAATACTTGTTTACAAAATCTGGATTATCTCCGTTTACAGGATTATTTTTATATTATTTTTTGACATCTCATCAAAAATGAAGAAGAATATAAAAGTCTATAAAAAGTCCGTAAATGCCCAGACTTCCATATTCTTCTTCATCTTTGATGAGATGTCAAAAAATAATATAAGGAATTGTTTGTAAGCGCTTTTACGCGCTTTCCAATGCCATGCTTGCTAGGCTGTCCATACAAAATTAGCGCGTAAACACCTCAACTTTGTGCTTGTTTCTTTTTATGTCAAGCACTCATTTTAATAATTTGATATATGGAACACCTATGTACATATTTCACACTACAGTGTTCATATTTGGTAAGTCTTTATATCTTTTAACACATTAAACGCCATGGGCGGCACGGGTGACCTCGCCTGTATCGGACCGCAGCGCCAGGTCGCCAGTGACCTCAGTCAAGAGCTATATTCAAAATGCTTTAACTATGCAACCCACCATCAAATCAAAAAGTTAAATAAACTAAATACATTATTATTATTTGAATACGTAAATTATCAAACAGTTTTTTTTGTGAATTTCAAAATTGACAAATTTTAGTTAGTATTGGCGTTTAAGGAAATGTAAATGCAAAAAAATATGGTTTTATCTTTTACTTTTCTTAAAATGTTATGGCCTACCGCAAACAACCTTACTAATATCTCCTGGCACTTAAATGGTGAAAAAAAATATCCAACCTAATCATTATTATTTTTACCAGTTTATGTTAAAAAGTGATAATTTTTGAAAATTGTTGTATTTGTGTCTCCAGGCGGCGTTGGAGTTTGTGGAGGAGCGGGGAGCGGGCGCCAGCGAGGGGCCCGACAGCCCCCCCTCCCCGCCCGCCCTGCTGTTCCTGCACGCCGCCCTCTACCAGGAGGAGTGTCTGGCCATCGACTCGGACATTCAGCTCATCGGTACGCTCCAACATCACTATCCACCATTCCCCAATCTGATACAGAAGCATCTAGGCTTCCCGACAGACCTTCTTTTGCGAAGCAATTTTTTTTTTATTTTATGAACTATGTTGTGAAATTTAAACAAAATTTTAAACAAAATTGTATCCCAATTTTACTGTGAATTTACATTTAAAAGCTTTCAATATCCCTATCACTGCCAATCTTAATAAATACAAATTTGTAAAACCACCACCAAATTTTCTAGAAGTGCCCCGGTGTAGGCAGTGAAAGGGATTAGTAGTTCAGTTACGTATGTACGCTCCGAGTATGTACGTATATAGACTCCGAGTATGTACGTATGTAGACTCCGAGTATGTACGTATGTAGACTCCAAGTATGTATGTATGTAGACTCCCGAGTATGTACGGCGACGTCTCGTCTCCTAATGAGCTGGAAATGAACTTTTGGCAAAAGAACTATTCTTTGGGTTCTTCTTCTTCTTTTTACCCTTCTGTGCACTGCCTCTTCGGTATCCTTCCATTTTTTAAGTCTGTTTCAATTTGCAGCCAGTTTCTACCCCCACAGCGGTGGGGTATTTCGTCGGACCATCTTTTTTGAGATCTACAGATGTATTTTTTTTTACTCATTTTCACATACTTACCAGAGTTAACGTTACAAAACTGTTACATTTCTATCCCAACTATGGTTGATAAAAGCCACATTTAGGAATATTCCCATCTTTTCCGTTTTTAAATCACATTTTCATATGGTGTGTAAGTTTTTAGCACTGTAAGGGAAACGTTAATGCTGTTCATTCTGACAAGAAATTGATTGTTTGGCTTTCCGCTACTTTTTTAAACCATAATGGGTAGTAATGCGGGGTGTTGTCTGGTCCAGGGTGTGCGGCGGGTAACGTGGCGGAGGCCGTGGTGCTGGAGCGGGAGTCGGAGTCCACGCTGACCTTCTCGGACGGAGCCAAGCGCGCGTACGCCGGCCACCTCACGCTCAAGTTCTCCCCCGACGTGACCTCCACCATGCAGCACCACAAGCACTACTGCCTCGAGGTGTCCGACAACTGCACGCCCACCATCGACCACTGCATCATCCGCAGCGCCAGCGTGGGTGAGTGCACTCCCAGACCGTCACAAATACTGGATCATTCTTCTTCTTCTTCTTTCCATGTTCGCTCCCTAGGTCATATTGGCTGTCCAAACTCAAAACACAGTAAGGGACATTTTTTTTTAGTAGTTTTTTTTTGCATTATTGGACTAAGTAGATTCTACTTGGTCAAAAAATGCAAAAAAAAATGTACTATAAAAAAACGTCCCTTACTGTGTTTTAAGTTTGGACAGCCGATATGAGCCTAGAGCATATGATATGGTCTGAATTATTCACCCTAGATAAAATATATCAATATTATAGCAAGATGAAACATCCATCATTTTATATATGAAAGAAGATGGAAGTCTGAGCATCCCGATACCTACAACCAGGCATTTGGCTGGCTTAAGTGATCAATTTATAACGGGCAGAATCGTGAATGTTACACAAGTGTATCAGGCGAGCGCCGTCTCGTAGTTGGGTAGACAGTCGACTGTGAAATAGGGGTTACTGGTTTGATTCCCGCCAATTGCAAAATAAATTCAAGAATGATTTATTTTCTATAGATTTGGGTGATGCATTTTTCATATTTACATTCCCTATCCTTACTATCCTACCAACAGACAAGCCTTTAAAATTAGAGGCTTTGCGGGTTTAATCCTTTAAAAAAAATGTATAAAGTGATCACTTAGGCTAACCAAATGATGCTAATTGTAATCCCTGGGATGCTCAGAACTTAGTCTTTTGTTTACAAGACAATTGATGCTTATCACTAGTTAAGACACCTATAATACTTGTAGTTGAGTAAGTGTGCTATGTGTTGCGTTACTAATTGCGTGTTGTCTGGGGCGCAGTGGGCGCGGCGGTGTGCGTGAGCGGCGCGGGTGCCAACCCGGTGATCAAGCACTGCGACATCAGCGACTGCGAGAACGTGGGGCTGTACGTGACGGACTACGCGCAGGGGGCGTACCAGGACAACGAGATCTCCCGCAACGCCCTGGCCGGCATCTGGGTCAAGAACTTCGCCAACCCCATCATGCGGCGCAACCACATCCACCACGGCCGCGACGTCGGCATATTCACATTCGAGAACGGCCTGGTGAGTGCTTCTTCACTCTCTTCAGGCTCTCCACATGGAGCACTTTTAATACTATTGACATTTTGTGGAAAACTTATGCTGGCACAAATAGAAAAACAAGTTTTCAATGTCAATAATATAAGAAATCTACTCAGAAACTAGCTTAAATAAATAAAAAATAACCTATTTATCTTTAGTGCCTACCTACCTATATATTTGGAGAAAAAAAAACATAGTTGCGGTGGTTTGACTGCTTGAAAATAAGATCTGTTTGTAAATAAGAATCCATAGTACTTCACATGTGCGCTTACCAATATCTTTCTTCTATCCTAGTTGAGGGTTGAGTAAAGTGTATTCCTTATTCCCAGGGCTATTTCGAGGCAAACGACATTCACAACAATCGGATAGCCGGCTTCGAGGTGAAGGCCGGCGCCAACCCCACGGTGGTGCACTGCGAGATCCACCACGGCCAGACGGGCGGCATCTACGTGCACGAGTCGGGCCTCGGCCAGTTCATCGACAACAAGATACACTCCAACAACTTCGCCGGCGTGTGGATCACCTCCAGCAGCAACCCCACCATCCGGCGCAACGAGATCTACAACGGCCACCAGGGCGGCGTGTACATCTTCGGCGAGGGCCGCGGCCTCATCGAGCACAACAACATCTACGGCAACGCGCTCGCCGGCATACAGATCCGCACCAACAGCGATCCCATCGTGCGCCACAACAAGATCCACCACGGCCAGCACGGCGGCATCTACGTGCACGAGAAGGGCCAGGGCCTCATCGAGGAGAACGAGGTGTACTCCAACACCCTCGCCGGCGTCTGGATCACCACCGGCTCCACGCCCGTGCTGCGGCGCAACCGCATCCACTCGGGCAAGCAGGTCGGCGTGTACTTCTACGACAACGGGCACGGCAAGCTGGAGGACAACGACATCTTCAACCACCTCTACTCGGGCGTGCAGATCCGCACGGGCAGCAACCCGGTCATCCGCGGCAACAAGATCTGGGGCGGCCAGAACGGGGGCGTGCTCGTGTACAACGGGGGCCTCGGCCTGCTGGAGCAGAACGAGATATTCGACAACGCCATGGCGGGCGTGTGGATCAAGACGGATTCCAACCCGACGCTCAAGAGAAACAAAATATTTGACGGCAGAGACGGGGGCATCTGTATATTCAACGGGGGCAAGGTAATATTTCAATTGTCTTTGATGCGCCGCTTTCAAAAAGCTATTTTCGTGAAAATTATTTTCCGTTTGTGGCTGTTTCAACTCATGGCAGTGAGATAACACCCAGAGTGTTATCCCAACTCAAAATCAGGAAAAAAGGAATTACATATTTATTGTTTTTATATGAATATTATGAACCAATTTCTTTCTAAGATCTTAACCATATGTACATAATTATCAAATCCCGTCGCCAGCAGTCCGCAGGCGTAAAAAACACCTGTCCGAAATGTGCTAATGTCGACAAAGTTGGTCATGCTGACGATGTTTGCTTTGAGTGAGAGACACTTACTATTAGTTGAACATAGGTTCAGAGCACTCTAGCGGGTGATCAGTCTGTACCTTGTGTTGAGGGCGTCTCGCCCTATGGTTGTGCGGAGTGAAGATGTGTAGTTGACGCTGGGTGTGCGTTGCAGGGGGTGCTGGAGGAGAATGACATATTCCGCAACGCGCAGGCGGGAGTGCTGATCTCCACGCAGAGCCACCCGGTGCTGCGGCGGAACAGGATATTCGACGGGCTCGCCGCCGGCGTGGAGATCACCAACAACGCCACGGCCACCCTGGAGCACAACCAGATCTTCAACAACAGATTCGGCGGTAACAATCACTCATTTCATTTACAAACTTTGAGGTGAAGTCTCTAAGTTTTATATAGGATGTGTCTTCTTCTTTTGTGTCAATCATGTGGATTGGTCTGCAGCAACAAATGAACACTTCCATCACCACTCCAGTCTATTTTGGGGGTGTGTATAATATAACAAAAAATGGAATAAAACCTTTTTCATCACTTTATTTACCAATTTGTCCGCCTCCGTAAAAAGGTTGGTGGACAACTGGAGGTCCCGGGTTCGATTCCCAGGGGGTGGGTCAAATAAATATACAAGTGATTTTTTCACTCTAGTATTTATTCAATGTTACCCTGGTCTCGCACCTGAAGCGGAGGGCTAATCACCTTTCCTTCATGTGTTAATGATCAAGATAACACTGTGTTTATATTATGCAGTGCCCTATGCGCCATTTGGTGCGGATGAGGGTTTGAAGAAGAAGAAGATTTAAGATAAGAATTTGTTTAAGATTTTTTTTTAACCGAGCAAGTTTGTAAAAATAGCAGAATAATGCATAGTTTAATAAAAACTTTCATAATTTCTGTACCAATTGTTAGTTGACTTATCGCTGCCAACAGACAACAACCCTCTCGTATTAACCCGATGGTTGCCAGAGACGAGATATCTCGGCAAATGGCGGAGTGCCCGTATGGCCAGAGACGAGATATCTCGTCAGTACTTTTGATGACGTATTACTCCGCAGTTTTAACTCATGTTGACAATCTGTCAAAAACGGAACATACATTGCCATCAGTTGAAGTTGTCACAAAATATTTTATAAAGTTTTTAAATACTTTTAAGTGATTTATCGGTATCACTTTCGGCTGACAGTTGACAGATGTCATTAGGGCTACCACTCAAACCACTTGAAATATTGATTATTTTAATCGATTGTTTTGAACGCCAGGGGTTTTTATTTTGCTCAATTTTTTTGTGTTTTTCTTATTATTTTAAAATATTCCATTGATAAATAATAGTTGTGTGTTAATATTAAATTTAATAAAAACTTGCGTGTGCGACTTAGTGTGACAACCCTGAAAATTTGAAACTGGTTTAACTTCAAGAATAAAACTCTAACAATCGATGCGGGATATAATATTTGGTAAGTAAATTATAATTCAATAAAAACAACAAAAAAAAAAATCTTTAGACAACTTTTTTTTTTCAAAAAAATACTTGGCCTGTTGAGCACTGCGGCGTAATTTATTTGCGGCTATGAAAAGGTTAATGACCATTTTGAACCTTGAATAAATTATAAATAAGATTTTGTCTCTAATGTCGGTTCGTTTCAGGGCTTTGCCTGGCTTCGGGAGTGTCACCGATGGTGCGCGGGAACAAGATATTCTCGAACCAGGACGCCGTGGAGAAGGCCGTGGGCGGCGGGCAGTGCCTCTACAAAATCTCTTCCTACACTTCGTTTCCCATGCACGATTTCTATAGGTGAGATACTCTACACCAGAGATTCCCAAACTTTTGTGTCTCGTAGACCCTTTGCCATGTTTTTCAATTTTAGGTAGACCTCCTTACCTGATATTGATTTTTAGCAAATTCATTATCTTCAAATGTATTTTTGATAGCCAGTGTATGTAGTGCTACTCACTTTGAAAGATTTAAATTTATAACGGTATGTAGTATGAAGATCAAGTCAAAATTCGCCACGATATCAATACTCAGTCAAGAGAAATTATGATTTGAATCTTGAGTACCGCGCTGACACAAACTGTGTGTCATTAACCCCCATTTCTATTACATGGACCCTCAATTTTTTTTTGCTGACTTGACCCGTTTCAAGTTGTTGTAGACCCCTGAGGGTCAATATAGACCACTCTGGGAATCACTGCTCTACGCCAATTCAACCTTACTAGGCTCCAGAATATCTAAAAGAGCTGTGTTTTCCAGTCAAATTGGTTAATAGACGTCTCACGCTTGGATCGGCTACAACAACTGTTATGGGCAAAGTGATCTTACTACCTCGCAACCAGCGCACTTTGGCAAGCACCGATGGAGAGGAATACTCTTCCACCAGTAGTTAGAAATAGTGAAAGTGAGATGATATTTAGAAAAAAACTAAAATCACATTTCGCTCACTCCTTTCAAGAACGTCATAAATCAAAAAACTTGATTTTTCAGGAGAACGTTTTTAAAGTTTAAAAATATAATACAATTTATTCAAAATAAATATTAAACCACTTATTGAACTTTTTACTGTGCAACAGATCTTTTTAGGTTAAACCTGAAGATTTTTTCTCCATTTGAAAAATATTTAGTTTATTTAAAAAAAAAATTAAAAAACACCTTTTCTTCAAAATGCAAAAACAACACTTTCTGCCCTGTAGCGGGTAAATATTAAGTTAAAAATATGCCGCTTTTGTTGGGATATAGTACATTTTCTGGGCATTCCGAAAACATGCACAACTGAAAATTGACAATTTTTGATTTATGACGTTCTTGAAAGGAGTGAGCGATTTGTTTGCTAAATCATTTCCACCATTTTCTTTTCCCCAATCCATTCACATTGAAGTGCCCTTGAGGTATTATGTTACGAAAAGGGCGCTATATAAATTATCCAAATTTATTAGTATTTCATTATTAGCCACCCCACCCGGGATCTGCACTCTAGTAACCGTTTTTTCCGTTTTCCCTTCCAGATGCCAAACATGTAACACGACGGATAGAAATGCCATCTGTGTGAATTGTATTAAAACTTGCCATGCAGGCCACGATGTAGAATTTATCCGACATGACAGGTATGAAATGCTCATTTTTACATTTTGACATCCTAACATAGACAAAGAAGAATATGGAAGTTTGGGTATTTATCAATGGTTCACTTTACACGCGTAACATTCATCATGCTACCCATGATTAACCTTTTACACGCGTCTTAGATATACCCATCCTCCCGTCACACGCGGCACTCCATTTGCGTAATCTAAATTACGACTTTAAACAATAATAACGTAAATATTTCAACAACCCGTGTTAACACCTAAAGCGCGATGCCCTCAAACAAAACGCGCCCAGCGGTGGTGGGTCTGATCTGACCCAGTACAGAAATCGCCTTTTAGACGTTTTTTGTCGGGTTTTTATATTTTATATATTAATCAAAATAGGCTACATAGCAATAGGATAATGTGTCATAAGTTTTGTATGAGAATTTTCAAGTTTTTGATAGTTTTGAATTTAAATTATCCAAGCGCTTCATTTTACATGCGAACTCGACCGAGCGCAGCTGCTAACTACCACCGCGTAGCATGTCGCATCCGCGTGAGGCATGATCGGCATGAAGCAGTGCTTGTAAACATGTTTATTTTTACTGAATTCAAATAATTTGTGTTTTTAATTTTTTAACTATATTTTAAGTCAACATCATAAAAGATAGAATTTTTAACTTTTATTTGTTATCTTCAAATATAAAACGTGGCGGTTAGCTCCAAAAACCACAAAATGATTCTGGGATTTTGACTTGAGTTCATAATTCAAGATAAATTTTTGTCCATAATGCAATTAAAATTTATTTTAAATACAGTGAAAATGGTAAATTTTTCATTGAAAAATATAAACAGAATTGCCCAAAATGGTTTAAATATTCATTTAATGTTCGCCATTTCTTACATAGATTTGCGGGTCTTAGAAATTATGAATATAATTTTGTACGGTACTAAATAAAACTAATTTTTGGGTATAAATTATTTTTATATACAAGTTCGTTAGACATAATAGGTAACAAATTTAATTTTAATATTGACAAGTAAATTATTATCAAAAAATCAGAAGACAATCGCTACTTTTCTTGTTAAAATCGATGTCTTCATCACTTACTGACATTTCTTACAAAACCAAGTTTTCTGTTTCACTTTAAAATTCTGTATCTAAGGTTTTTGAATTCTAAATCACTGTCATCTACACTACTTTCTCACTTTTCTTTCAATTTTAGAACTGTCCAAAAGTCGTCCAATCTCGTTATGAGATATTTATTTTTTTCCTGCCATTCATTGTGGTAAAGTGTCGTAAAGATTTTTTTTTTAAAAACTAGAAATTGTTCAAACATAAAACAGTTTATTGTGAAGTTTTGAAGTTAGTAACTTTGTGTATGTCGGTGTTGTATATATACATAAATCCATTATATACTATATATTACCACTATTTATGGTATTTTCTAAGTAAAACTTAAATTAAAAATGGTTAGATTATACCAAAAAGTAACTGCCGAATCAATTTATGAAAATATTAACAACTTATGTAATAATTACACTTTTTTAAACGTGATCCTTAGTATTTTTCATACAAGTAAACAAATAAATCAGTTTCAAACGAATGTAAAAAAAACAATACACAGAATCAATCGCCAAAGATTGACAATGTTTGCTTTTGTTTTGGGGAGTTCGAGGGCACGGCAGACGGCACACTAACACATTGATAGCGAACAACTGACCTTACTCAATATGATTTTTGATCTTTTATTTGTTCTTTTTTTTTAAATAACTCATTCGAATCTGGTCCGATAATTTTTGTTTATATCTCAATTTGTAGGTAATTGTTTGAAGAACGATTACACTGAAGGAAAACGACGTAAAAAAATTACCTATTAAGTAATTAATAATTTTCCGCGATGGTGGGTCTGATCAGACCCACCATCGCAGAGGAGGTGTTAAAGAAATCATCACCAACATTATGAAGTACGTTTCTAAATGTAAATAAACTCCTAAAACGTCACTAAATCTTGATAAATCATCGAAGATCGTTTCCCATACAAGGCCGGCGGCGCCATATAGACACTACATAAGTAGATGCATGCATATACACATCACACATACATACCGCACGTTAGAGCCGTGCGCGGGTACCGCACCAGAGCCGCCGTGAGCCGTTGTAGTTTTTATAGTTAACACTTGAAAAGGTCTTAGAATAATACACACTAAACTTAAAAAGACATAAATAACGCAACGATTGCTCTTCTATCGTCAGATGTTTATTTCTCGTGATCGCGAAAGCAATTTCAATGAAAACATATATTTCCAAAATTGTGGTGTCCACCTATTTATGTATTCTTGCCTATTCCGTAAAATCGAGAGTGCTCATCTTGTATGTATAAAAATTATTTCATCCTTTAAAAAAATCTTCGAAAAGTCCCGCTCTGTAGAATCTTCGGTTAATATTGTATCAGGATTAATACCTGAAGTGAAATGATCGAATTCATGTACTATTGGTACAAAAGGGCCTGCATCGCACGAAATTTCATCCCCTTCTTCGACTTTTATCTCCGTATCGGAAACATAAATAGATTCGGCAGCTTCACTATTACTGTCGCTTCCGCTCATTTCAAAATCCGAGTCTATTGACTCCAGATTTTTCAAAATTTCATCACCGCTAAGACCAGGACCTGACATTTTAAATTTAAGAAGTAAACTAAAATATATGTACTTAAAAATCACTTTATTTTAAATCACGTAATTGTTACTATACTTTTTCTTGACACTACATAAATCACTTCACGAAATTTTTTAATGAATAAAACGAAAAAAGTTTAAAACACAATAAAGTTCGATTCACTTTCTACAGATATTAAAATATCTCACTATGCATTTTGTACTAAAAACAGCCACCACATGATTATTGTTTGCATATTAAATAATGCTTCACGTCCTTAATAAATTAAATCACCTTAATAAGATTAATGATAGTTTTTCACATTCGCAAAATAAAGAGTACTTATGTTTCAAGTCGGTGCAGGTCACCGCTTATCTGAACCAAATACGCGCTTACGTCACACGCTCGCTACGGCGCGGGAACATTTAAATCTGCTGTTGATTTAATCATAATTAGGGCTTGTCTTTAAAGTGTCGTCTGGTTGGCTGGGAACCTTATTTTAGAGTGATGCCAAAAGATGTCAGTAGTGTAATGATTCAAGATTTTTTAGAGTATAAGTTTCACCACCGGCCAGTATATTTTCATTCAAATATCGCGGGAGAAACTTCGCGGCTCCTATATGAGTCGCCCGCGTACGAGGCAAGCATAGGGCGACTCACCCGTGAGTCGCCCGCGGCCGTCGGGTTAACAACCACACTTTTCAAATTTTTGTAACTCCTTCATATATGACGCTTTAGGTGCGAATTCTGGAACCATCCATGGTTGGTTTGAGAAAGCTTTTATTTAACAGAGACCCTTTTATTTAGATGTATGCAAGATCCTAGCCGAATTATTTTACATACTGGGAAATGCATTAAATATGAATTTTCTTCCATACTGGAGAAACATTTTTTTTATTTATCCTGTATTTATCCTGTCACCGCCAGCTTCTCAGCTACTGATAGTTCCTTGAAGGATGGAAACTTTGTGCGCATTGCAGTTCGAGGAATGCATAATATCCTTCTCCAACACCACTGTATTTCAACAGCTTTTTTTTTCAATGCGATTGTAATAATACTTCTTCTAACCCTTATTCGCACCCAATGGTGCATAGAGCACTGCATCGTATTGACGCAGTGTTATCTTGATTGTTACTTAGAAGAAGGCAAGGTGATCACTCCCGCGCTTCAGGGACCAGTCCAGTGTAATTTTGTATAAATATTAGAGTGTAAAATCACCGATACTTACTTTCACCACCCACCTAAGAATCGCACCCGGGACCTCCTGCACGGCAGCTAAATACACTAACCATTACACCACGGAGGTGGACAAACATGCGATGAATGCATTGGTTAATAACATTAAAGACTTGTATATTTTCTTATTGTTTAATTTTTGAATGATTTGGTGCAGATTCTTCTGTGACTGCGGTGCGGGGACGCTGTCCAACCAGTGCCAGCTGCAGGGGGAGCCCACCCAGGACACGGACACCCTGTACGACTCGGCGGCCCCCATGGAGTCCCACACCCTCATGGTCAACTGAGCCCCGCCTGCACCCGCACCCGCCACGCCGCTCCATCCCCCCCACCGGACTCTGCCCTCCCCATACCTCTATATACACTCGGATAACTACTCGACAAATTGCCGTATATCCTACCCGGAAATGTGAATTAGTGGAGAAATTAAGAAAATTTGGTAATATATACTGATAGACTGCAAATATTTTTCTTAAAAATTGCACGTCTTTAAAAATCGTGTCTCGCATCGACCAAACTTGAAAATTGTTATTTGATAATCAAAATATAACTTTGTTTTAAAATCACTAAATATTTTATTATAACTTAATTATAATGTCTACCGGTTTCGAAGCTAACCGCTTCTTTATCCGGTACACTGGTAGACATAATTAAGTTATAATAAAATATTTATAGCGCTTTTAAAACAAAGTTATATTTTAGTAATAAAATGGAAAATCACAAAGTTAGTGCTTGAAACATAAATTATATTTTTGTTTGAATTTGCCTAAAAATGTAACGTAAAGTTATATCCGATAACTGACGGTGATTCCTTACTGATGGAAGTATTCAGCAGTCAATTTGTAACTGCGCCGTTTAATACTATGTGTTGATGGGAGATTTCGAGACTTTGCGAAAATATTAGTGTAATTAAAGGACATTATATACAAATTATATTAATGTGAAGGATGCAAAACCGAGAAGGTTCACTTTGTTCCGATAAAATAAGACCGGAGTGCTTAGTATTTATATTACGAAAGATGATGGTATCTCCAAAATGTTGATGTTTGTTCCTTGCATTAATTCATATTTCCTGTAATGATACTTCGGTGTTAAGTTATAACTCATTATGCGCATAATGTAGGCCAGATCTCGCCGTGACCATGCCATATATTCCAAATTCAAGTCACTGAAGTTTGCAACAACAACAAAAAAATTCAATTATTATTTTGCCAAAAAATATGAAAAATTTTTAAGCATTTCTTCTTGAACAGTAATATGGTGGTCATTTTTTCTTACCACCAAAGCAAAATGTGTCATGTGAAGTTTTGACGTCACATGTACACAAAAATGTGTAGATAAAAATTGGTATTGCCAAATAACAGTGAACAGAAATGTGCCGAATGAAAATTTCTTTGAAAGTCACTATTCGGTTTATTTTGGTCTAAACTAAATATGTATATTAATAGAAAAGCGCTGATTTATCCAATTTATATACTCGTAATACGCCAACGCCGTAATTATTTGAATAAAAAGAAGCTCATTTTTAATCTATTTAAAAAAAATCTCAAATTAAAAAATATATATTTGTATTATAATATTTTAATGGAAAAAGTTTTTAAAGTGAGATTCTGGCCACCATTCTGCGCGTTATAAGTTGGCCTTTAACCCGACAATATGTTTGCGAACGCAATTTGTATAATTAACCCACAAATAAACTAACTAAGGGATTGCTGTTGAACTTTCAGCCATCCCTATTGAATCTAAAAGACTGTTAAAGCTCTTGTTTTCTGAATGTAATCATTGTAGACTATTTTGAATTAGACTTGTGATGATGTTTATTCGGGATAATATTCAGACTGCCCGGTTTTAAGACATAGTAAGAGTGTTTTATGGCAACGTGTTTCTGCGCCATGCTTTTTCATTACAAAAATACCTGTACGGATCCCAATTTGACATAGCGATGGTCAGTCGAGTGACGTTCGGGGTGGCATGCTTAGTTTTAATTTTAGGATTTAGGGAATGACGCAATGCCTCCATCGCGAAACAGTCAACTTAGACCCGATGTCATTGTAGAATATCTTTGTAATCTAAAAATTTCCCGCTTAGTGTAATAAAGCGGGAATACCAGTTTTTTAATAACCGCCTTTTACTATGTTTTAAAATTAGACAGCCAATCAGTTGGACTCAAAATACCGAATTTTTTATTTGACTCCGTCTAATAATAGGGGTCTGAAGTAACCTCAAATAAATGTACGGAAATTGCAGAAAATAGTATTATGACTATGATAATTTACACGACTTACATATCTCAAAAAATGTAACTTTATGACAGCCATTCTACGTTGAATCAAAATAATGTGATTTTTTGAAAATAATTTGATATGGAAATTAAAGTGTCTTTGAGTAAAGAGCAATAATAGTAAAGTAATATCTTTGTGTGGAAAACTGCACTCTACTGTAGCTGACAAGCCTACGGAGTAAGCGGTATAATTACTATATTAGATGTGTTTGATGTTTTTTCGTATTAATGGCAATTCTTTATTATTTTTACTATCGATAAATAAATTAATGTAAAAAAAATACTGGGACAATCGGTACTATTCTGGTTGAAGTCTTTATAGAAATAAGGGAGAAATAAAGGATGAAATTGTCTGTATTTCGATTGCAGGAAAATAAAACAATTTGCAATGTCAGTACATAGTCGCTTCCAATGCAAGAAATAATCAAAATTGCAAAATTTACAACCCCCATTGTCGAATTTCCTACTGCCTGGGGGGATTTGTTTGCGCTGGTTTTAATGGCAGTGCGCCAACATACCAATATGATTTGAATGAGCAAATTTTCCAAATAAAGTGATGTTTGTGATTAGTAAACATATATCCTTTATACGTGGAGTTTGTTAAATCCGATATTTCTCCTGGGAAGAAATAGTCCGTTGTAACGAAGTATGGTGGATTGTTCCGGAAGCGTGTGAAGGCAGTGCGATCACGATAGAAGGTCACAGTGTCTGGCGTTGGCTATAATATTGTATATAAATATATTTAATTATATAGTTTTATGTATAGTTTTCCTTACTGCGGGAAGAGTTGTCGAAGGTGTTGTCGTAAATAATCTGTGTTTTTATGTTTATGTGATTGAAAGTCCGGTTTTCTTCATTCATTTTGTGATGATAATCGGAATTATGTTCTTTATTTATCTGTGCTGTTCTCGCGGCTGATCAGTTGTCGGTTCTTATTCTAGAAATGAGATCTTTACTCCGATTGACTCCTTTACTTTTTGTTTTATTTTTAAACCTTACCGGAATTGTCAATGTAAAATGTGTAAATTTATCGTAAGTTTCAATTTTGTCAGTAAAAATCTCATTTCGTTTAGAATTGATCATATCTCGTTTTATCCAATGAATGGTGGATAATGATCCAATAATTCCTATGTCAGCTAAACTGACTTCACTTCCAGTTTTGATGAAGTAATAAAACTCTCCAAGTACGTAATGGGTGGAAAGAGTCCTCCGTATTCTTTCCCGATGCCGCTACTAAAGTGGACAGATCTATCGAGGCGTCGTTTCTTTAATGATTAGGTTTTCTAATTTAGATTTTGTTGTAGTAGGTTACGAAACTTCTCGGAAAGCCTCGCTTTTCACTAAAATGGTTGAAATGTGATATTTATTTAAAATCATTTATATTTTATCATTTCTGATGACATTATATTTTGAACTTTGTAAAAATAAATAGAATATTGTAAGTTTGAAATCCGCGATGTTTCCTCTTTTGAATTGTCATTTGAGGACCGATTTGCGGGTGTTTTGGTTTAACAAAGTCAAATTTAACAGTAAGCGCGAGTAGTATCTGGCCATCTCCGTTTCCGACGGTGCGGAGAAGCAAAAATGGAATGTTAAATAGTGTAATATATCTGCGGCTTTCCTCTCCGGAAATAGTTGCGGATGTTCGGGTGTTTCCTCATTGTGATAATAGACGGTTTAGCTGCCAAACTAGACGCCGGTCCGCGAGACCGCTTCAATTTTAGTAAATTTCCTTCTTTTCTCGCTCGCGGAGTAAGGTCTCAGAGTCTCCGAGTAACTCGACTAGGGCTCTACTCGGTAATCTGTAACAAGACTTTCATCCACTGCGATGTCTAATTAGTCAAGTATTTCAACAGTTTACTCTCTAATTGTAACTAAATTGTATCCGTTGACAGTTTATAGTGTACTGGACAAATTTTATCCGACGACATTGAAGAAACGAGGCTAACCCTATTTCCTTACAGAGTTATAAGCGCAAGTTTTTTAGTTTAGGTTTGAGTGTTTTTCTTCACAACCATCGTACGTTAGGCTTCTGCATGAATGTCATCGGATAAAGTATGTCCGACTATGAGGATAAAAATAATTCTAATTGCATCGATGTACATTATTTGGTATTCAGACAAAATCTAGTAATCTGTTGGTAGTAAATTATGAGAGAATGGACCCTCAAATGTAATCAATCATCTTGTGTAATATGTATTATAATAATAATGTAAATTAATAATGATTATCGTAGTGGATAAATGTGTTGCTACCGTTGCTGTTCCGTTAATTTCTGCAAACAACGGTGTGATTCTGTAACTAAATCAAACCGACACGGCGCCTTTTCCCATTCAAGATGACAGATCAATGACGGCAGCGGGAAAAGTGAGACCAATCGCAAAGCAATATAAGGATAAATGTTTTTCTATTATTTATATAAAATTCTCAATGTCTACTCATTATTTGTCAACTGAGAATCGGCCGTTAAAAGCCGTCGTGTTTGGATATATCTAGTATAACCCTTTAGAAAACATCTACAAACAAACTAGATCGCGATATGACATATGGTGTCGTATAAATTTATTTTTGTGTGTTTTCAGATAAGATTTATTGTTATTTATTATCGAAATATTTATGCGTTGTGACAGAAGAGTACAAACTGTACGACACGCTAATAAAAATCCGACGTCTATAAAGCATAGTTAAATATTACATGGACACGAATACGACGTCTACACTTCGGCAAACTTATCCGGAAGAAATTCGTATGACATTTGTTTAATTCCGACTAAAATTGTTCTTTGGACAAGTTTGCGGAACTGTATGGACGTCCAAAGGGTTAACGCTGAAAGAATCACACCCACTTGTCTGTCATCAACACGATGTAGTGTGGAATAATTTGTTTTGGCTGTCTGGAGAATCCATTTCCCTACATCGGTTCCGTAGATAGAATGCCTAGTGAGGTTTAGTTGTTACGTAACTTTATATTGCGACTCTTATTTATAACTCCTTACGAATGCATAGCTTTAAATTTTTCATCAATATTATTGGATCGCAATTAGAATAAATATATATTTTTGATTTGATTACGTCTCGTAATATGTTACATAAGTAAAGCGTTGATAAATAATGTAAGGACGCATCTAGTGATAGACACGCAATTATATTGGATATTAGGATCTGAAATGCGATAAGTGCGGGAAGAGAGGTGTGCGTCTGCGGAAGTGCGGCGCGGTGGGGTTCCGCGTATTCCACTCTGTACATAGTAAGTAGTTCACCGCCGGTCGGGCGCTGCGGGTTAGGGAATATCCATACTTAATAATCTTGTTCTCGTCTATTGCTAATATTTAGATCTTACTCAAAATTTGAATAGTGGGATGTCTATACCGGCGGGCGGGCCGCAGCTTCCCCGACGGCGGTCTAATTAAGTTATGTGAAATTTGTAATAAAGTATTAACATTCGGCGACGGCTCCACTACTGTCCGACTACCGGGAGCTGTCCGACTCCGCAGATCCGCTGAGAACTTGAAATGTCAAACATTGCCCGACAAGGAATCATATCTGTTCTCTGTGTATAGTGTTAACGTATGTATCCCTAAATTTATTATTTTACCATTGCTAAATTTGTGATGTATTTATTGAGGAAAATATTATGTAACCGATTAACGATCACTACCCAT
Source organism: Brachycentrus maculatus (assembly GCF_059751285.1). Lineage (NCBI taxonomy): Eukaryota > Metazoa > Arthropoda > Insecta > Trichoptera > Brachycentridae > Brachycentrus > Brachycentrus maculatus. The sequence continues at coordinate 555,904 of NW_028280841.1, forward strand.
GTTTAATAATCCTTCGGGCACATTAGTAATTCTTATCTTCTTAATAAAAATACATTTGTTTGTGATGAAACTAAATTTGAAGTGCTTTTTGTCTTTTCGTTTTGTTTTGTTGTATACAATTCTGTGTGTGGAAGTATTCAAATATGTAATGTAAATCCTTTAGACATTTTTGATGTTGTTTACCGGTACTCTGTGTCTGAGAGTTTGGGGCCGCCGTTGCGGTCACACTCGGTTATCATTTTCCGAAAGAAATAGAATCTGGCTAACGGTGGAACGGACACGGAAACACGTGTAGCACCTCCCGCCAGAGCCTCGGCCCGACCGCATGTCGTCAATCTCTCGATGGATAATTTCTCCAACTCTCTGGGGCACTTTCGTTTACTTTATAAAACAATTTGTAGCTTTTTTCATGTTTTATAAGAATGACTGAAAATTATAAATGGATGATTTAAAATAAAGATAAATTAATGTAAGCGTTGCAAAATAAATTTTAGTCTATCACGAATACATCTTTCATTTATACAAACATTGCTACTCCGTAACCTGGACCTTTTATCCCTTCACACATTGTTTGCGGGAAACGCTTAAAAGCATCTTTTCCCACTGTTGGGAGAGAGCGGGAAACGCTTATAAGCGTTCTATTCGCATACTTTTGGTAGAGCATGAGAGATGCTAAAAAATATTGTACAGATTGGAATTGGGTTAGCGGTTACTTGTGATTAGTATATGACCCCAATTAGTATAGTAATTAGGGTCGATGAAAAAACTGGCTGACATGCTAAGAACAATAAAATATGTGTTAAGAACATCATATCTGTCAATAATATGTCTGTTTGGGTGATGAAGCGCCCTTGAGATGATTTGCCACAAATATGGCGCCTATCCCCACCAAATGGTCCATAGTGTAATGTTTCAAAAGGATGTGGGGTTTACTCAATTATTAATCACACGAAGGCTGGAGATCAATCCTACTTATAAGATTTTTGGATCTAGGAGTGGAATATATTGATGGAATACTGATGATATAAGTTAGGGAGCTCAAGATGGACATTGCTGCCATATGGAAATGGATTGGAGGAGGAATAGTAGGTACCTTATGAGAAGAAAAGAAGACTAACTGCAAATGAGTCCCTTGAGGAAAAATGTAGTAAGCTGGGTAGGTCTCTGCAAAACCAAAAACTAAAGGTAACAGACACTTCAGAAAATCAATTTAAAAATAAAACTTTTAATAAAGAAGAAACTAAATATTTATATATGCATTTTATTTTTATATGTAACTAAAAATAAATAAAATATAATATCACTTCTATTCATAAACTCATTTCATTCAATAACTTATAAAATAATTCATTGGTAAACAAGCGCAAGTAACTCAAATTCATCCGGTTCTATTTGGTGTTTTTTTAATAAATTCAGTAATTTCAAATTATCTTCCCTCGATTCATCATTTCTTTTATTCGAAATTGATTTTAACATCAATACATCTGAGGCATTTGTTGTTAGGTCGGGAACATTTGTGTCAAATATTAATTTCTCAAAAATTAATTTATTTTCATACAGCTTTTCATTACATAATGGCCAAATGTGGCATTTTTTGAAACCACGTTTTATATTTTCCAAAGTGAATGATTCCAAGTATGATTTACTAATGAGGGCGATGAAATTGTGAAGGACGTTCGAGACGTGGAATTGTGAGGTTTGATTGTTGTCAAAGGATCATTTGAAATCAGGTATTACACCAGTGTCTAAGGGTTGTCCAGCTTTTGACCATCGGGAAGGAAAAGCCACAATATTAATGCCATATTTTCGACAACAGGATCACTGTTATAGTTTGTTGTGCTGTCTACAAGCAAAATAATTTGATCAGTATCGGAGCTCTGGGTGAATGCCTGAAGATGAGACAGAATGTGTACAAAATGGTTTGCTGTCACTTTCCCATCCGCGCTGGTCATGGCGATGCTATCTTCCGGAGTGAAGTCCAAAACAGAGAGGCTTATGCAGTCCTGGGAAAATATGAATACCGGTGGGTAGATTCGCCCGATGCGCTTCCAATAACACACAATGAGATCGTTACATTCTGAGGTGCTGTGAACTCTTCATTCTCATCAGGTATATTTAAAGCCATTTCTATTTCGGAGAAACAGAATATTCTCGATTGCCTAATTTTACAGTGATTCAAAGCTTGTGTATAATTTTTTTTAAAAGAATCAATATCTAATGAAATTACCATCGATTTTTGATTAACCCTAACTACAGAAAGATCATTCTTAAGACGGTTTAAGAAACATAACAGCCACTCCTTTCCTGCTGACTTTGTACTTTCCCAGTTATCGGGAATTCTTCGATTGATGCTCTTTGCATATGCATAAGCCATAATCCTCATTTGGGTGTAAGAAATGCCAGAATTCATTTAGAATAAACGAGAAAGTACCGAGATAAGTAGGCTTCTTCCTCAGGGCTAAAGACTCGTCTGCAGTCAGGTTTCATGAACTTATTTCCAGATTTGGCATTCTTGAATTGCGTGACGCGGTCATATAACACGGAACGATTAACATTATACTTCCTAGCGGTCGCCCGAACTTTAGTAATCACTTCATTCATCGCTTTTTTCATCAACTTTTCCATCTTTTCTCCATCCATTTTACTTGCTTTCTTTTTTATATAATTTCTCACCATGATTTCAAATTGCAAAGGAAAACTTATGAACTTACTTAAGAAATAATATAACTTTTAGTGAATTAAGGAGTTTATATTCAACAAACATTTTTTTTTTAAATATGTAAATTATTTTATTTCCACTTTTACTTTTGAATCGTTCCTGACCACTTCTTGACGATTTGAAAAAATGACAGCTAATTTGACAGCTGAGCTGCGTTCCGAAACTCAACTGATCTTTTTTGGAGACCGAATTCTCTCATTGATGAGTGTCGTCATTTGATCTGTGATGAAATCGTATTCAAGTACCTACAAGCACAGGGGCTTCAATAGGGGTTCATTCGAAATAAAAATAACTCTCAGTGATCACTTAACCAACCTGTCATCGGCTGGTTAAATGATCACTTTACATACGTGCAACATTCACCACTATCCTACCCATGATTGAATGTTGCATGTATGTAAAGTAACCACTGAACCAGCCTATAACAGGTCATAATCCATGTACCAAGACTTCCATATTCTTCTTCATCTATGTTGAGATTTAAAAAAATAAAAATAACTCCTAAATAGAGAAAACCGAGATATGTGAACAAGTATTTGGACACTCAAATATTGTGAATAAAAATAAATCTTTTTACGCAACACATTTTCAGATTTATTGACTTCAGCTTCATTTGTTCACTTGTGCTGAAAATTTGAACGTTTTCATTGATGGATCAAATACAGTGGAACCTCTCATAACGAACATAATTCATTTCAGAATCTTACTCACTATGCGAAATACTCGTTAAACGAAACATTTTTCGTTTTGACTAGCGTGGAAGTCCCGGCTTACAAGAGAATGGCGTGAAAAGGGGACTTGCCCTTTCTCTGTAAATCGTTATGCGAAATGTCACTCGTTAAAGGAGCAACTTTTTCCCTTTTTTGCTCTTTATGCGAATTACTCGTTATGAGAGGCTCTATTGTATAATTTTAGCATCTACCTACCTTTTTATCTAATACGACAATATTATTAAAAAAAATACATTTTTCGGCATTTTTTATTTATATTTAGAACTGTTTTTGACCACTAAAAATGACATTCATTAGTTTTGACGAAAATCATCCAACAGATAAGTTTTTTGAAGTACATAATTAAAAATAATCTATGGAATCTATGCGACTTGTGATTTAGGTTATGTTTTCGATCAGTTCAAAATAAGTTTTTCTTTATTGAATTTTTAAAATATATCTGTAAAACCTTAAGGTTTATTAAAATGTTTAGAAACCTCTTCTTTTCGACCCCCATTAATAGTTTACTCAATCAAGGACTTAGTTGTCAACAAACCAGAGTATGTAATTTATTTGATTTCTCCTTCATTTTTCTTATTCGTAAAATATATTTTTGAATGTGTAACCTTTTTCATGTTATTTGTATTTTGTGCATTTAAGAATACATTTATACTGAAGAGAAAATGGCCACCCGTTCTGATTAAAAAAAGCAAATCCAAACCGGTGCTAAGATCTAGAAATTATGTTTATAATACGATTGAAAATACCAGTTTGCGACCACAGCCTGAAGTCAGCGTTATCCTCTCACAGTATGTTTCCGGTAAGGGCTCCAAATTGACCTTTATATTTATTTTCTACTAATCATAATACATAAAACTTGGAATTGCGCAAAATATTCTGGAATATAAAGGTGGAGACTGACCGTAGCATTTCGCCGTAACGTAACACGTTACGATGCGAGCATTCGTGTAGTCAGTACAGCGAGCAGAGCGCTTCATCTATAGTTTCGGATGGTCGCCGATGCTCGCTATGGAACGCTCAAGTATGGAACACTACTTGGTTCTGTTCTGACATACACTCCTCGCTTCCTTCACATCCATACATTTAGTCATACATGCCCTCCGTTTACGCAGACTTTTGGCACCACCATTTTAAGTTCTGATTGATCTGGTCCTGAAGTGAAGAAGCCGGGCTCGGGTTCTTTGCCAATGTGGCCGTTTTTTTGCCTGTATGTGGTGCCGCCAATTCAAGCAAAGGGTTAAATGATGATAAGATTACAAAAAAAGTTGTCCTCTGATTCCCAATAGTTTTGTCATTAATTGGACAAAAATCGTATTATTTTATCTTTGTTTTTTTTTTTAGTACAAAATCTGTTTTAAATGTTCTATAAGTGAGTCATAGAAAGAAATGTATTTGTCGTGGGGGACATTAGATCGCATTAGAAAAAGATAACTTTTAACCATATTATGAAACCAGAAAGGAATCGATAATATTTGTTTATGATTATAACACCTATCTGCTATCCAGCAAAGCAGAAAGATTAGACGTTTAAGACATGTTTCTTGTATATGAAGTTGAAGGTAACAGAAATGCACGAAAATGTGCATTTCCGAAAATCTGATTGTGCCAACTCTTTTTTGGCCGTTCTTGTTCTGTTTTCCCGCTCACATTCGCCACATATATTTTCTTAGTCATTCTCTCGCTATCCATTCGCTCCAAAATACTGTCATCATCTTATAATAACAAAGATTGTATATTCAGGAGTGGGAGAGAAGGGGGATATTATAAAGATGAAGTCCCGTAAAGCTTACTTCGACTTCCTACTGCCTGGTCTGGCGATATACTGCTCTCCGGACAATATTGTGAAATATGGAAACATAGACTCCGATAAGAAAAAATCCGTTGAATCCAAGACGTTCAGTTCCCTTCATGCTGAAAAGGTTAGTGTTTATTTTAATTAAGATGGTAAAACCGTGGAATTTGCTTATTGTGATTCTAGATTTTATCAAATGGTTATTATTATATTTTCAATTTAAACTGGGGGAAGAAAAAAAAATGTAAATGTACAAAAATAAATTGGAACTGAAATAATTATACGCAATTCTCGGAAAAACTAAAATCCGGTTGATTTATTTTTCTATATTATCTTACTATTTGTCATTTTATTTTCTAACTGATGTTTCAGGGTCCATTATCAATGGCCGAACACAACATGGAATGTAATTACCAAGAAATATGCTCCAATATTTCTTTGCTTCGAATTTGTCCTTACAAATGATTTATCGTTTTATAGATAGTGAACTACCTTTCAACATTTTTCCTCTACATCACTATGAATACGGTTAACCCGTGGGTATTGGAGCCATGGCATGTCCGAGCTTCTTTCCGGAAAGCGGGAATAGTCGTTCCGGAAGACGCCATCGGAATGCCCATTCGAGAGATAAGAGGTCCCGACCTCAGTCTCGAAGACAAGGAGTTTACAGTTACAGTCACAGTAAGTTGTTCTCAAAGCAAATTACCTGTCTCTAAGTCTAGTCCTTGTTCCAACCCTAATATAGAAGTGAAGCATGCAGTTGGTAAAAGAAAGAGAAAGTAGATTGAAAGCAGTTGAAATGCAATCTCTCGGAATATATCGACAGTCCCTACGTAAAGTACTAAACTTAAAGTATCTGCAAATCTGTCACTTTACAGGAGAGAGCTCAGAAGATTTTTTCAACATATATTTTTTTCATTAATTAACAGTTTCATCTGAAATTCTAAACTAGTATTATACATTCAAAAATACCATAAAATAATGCATTAAATCGTTTTAAAACTTATGCTTTGTCAAAATTAAGTAGTTAGCATTTTAGGAGTTCCGTTCATTTCGAAAATTCGATGTAGATAGTGTCTTATACGCCTGGAAACTAGGCGTAATATATTTTATATATTTTTTGTTTTTGTTTATATTTGTAGATAACGGTCAGTTGATAACATACATCAAATATCTCAAAAATGTAGTTAGAGCACTTTACGTAGGGCATATCGATATGATAGATGTCCGAATGGTGTAATAAGGAAAGAAAGCAAAGCTAAGATAAGCATTATTTACAAAATTAAGAAAGGTGTGTTGAGACGATTTGGAAATGTGGAATGAATAAATAAAGAAATAACAGTAAAACAAATTTATGAGTGGAATTTTGTTGGAAATAGGATCGGAGGAAGACTGAGAAAAACTTGGCATGATAGTATGTGAATGATGAGGATAGTTTTCCAAATACTTGAAGGCGATCAGGTCGGGAGTCGGAATAATCAACGGGTATGTATGAGAAGATGCATAAATGTGGAAGAGTCAAAGAATGTTTACAAATACAGATTGGTGTGGCGTTCTATCTTTTTTGCCTTTGAACTTTTGTATTTTGTCATATCATAATAAAGGCTTTCGCCTTAAGGAGATAAAATGCTAAAAATATGTCAGCTTGATAAAAAAAATATGCATATTTACGTATTTTAAAAAAATTATCAAGTTTATGAACTAGATGTTGAAGCATCTAAATAAATATTAAATGTTATAACAATTTTATGAGATTTTATTGAAAATTTTAGAATTTGGAAATAAAATCTGGTCATATTAAAACCAACATGCAATTATCTCTGAATTAGTGAAATAAGTTTAAAAAAAACATCCTTTAAACTCATAAAACATAGATAAACTGTTGATTTTTTTAAACAACATGAAGCTAGTGACAGTTTATACAATGCAAAAATGTTTCTAGTACCAAAAAATGACAATAACAGTTAGGTACTTTTTAAAAGGAAAAATGATTGACAACATGTTTTATTTTAGGTTAACAATACTGAAAAAGTACATGTACGTACCAGGATATACCATTGGGGCAATAGCGGCGACCGCTCTCCGTGGGTCGAGAATTTCTACCTGCTCCCCAAAGAACCCCTGTTTCCTGAGGAAGCTGAACTTCTCAGCAAGATGCCGCAATACAACCCAGTCATAGAACCCGAACAAGTCACACCAGTGTCAGCTCACAAAGTCACTTCTGATCAAGTCTAATGAAATGAATCCTTCAACATTTAATAAAGAAATATTTCTATTTTGCCAGTGGTAGCTTTAGAGACTGTCATCGCAATCTAATAAACAGTAGAATAATAAATTTTGTTTTATTTTCACCATTATAAACATATTGTTATCGGGCGGTTTTACATCAACCCTGACCTTAATTAGTACACTAATTAGGGTCGTATACTAATCACAAGTAACTGCAAACCCAATTCCGATCTGTACAATGTTTTTTGGCGTCTCTCGCGCTCTACCAAAAGTAAGCAAATAAAGCACCTTTAAGTGTCTCCCGCTCTCTACCAACAGTATGTAAAAAATGCTTTTAAGAGTTTCCCGCAAACAATGTGTTAATTGGATGTAAACCCAGATTGGAATCATATACTTTATAGCAGTGGTACTTAATCCGGGTTCGATTGAACCCCAGGGGTTCAGCGAGTCAGCCTCCCGGGTTTGGCATGGGGCAAAACACACCCGACTTGTACAATATTATGAAAAATGATACAACGTATGACATTTTTATTTTTCTAAAAGATCTTGTATATTATTTGAAAGGAATATATCAAATATCATGAAAAATGATACGACGTATGATATATTCATTTATCCAATAGATCTAGTATATTATTTGAAAGGAATATATAAATCAAGCAATATTTTTTTTCAATTATGGGTTCGGTGAACGCGCATATGAAACTGGGGGGGGTTCGGTACCTCCAACATGGTTAAGAACCACTGCTTTATAGGCTAGTACCCAAAACTCCGTAAAAATTGTCTGAAAATACTCTTGACTGACATCTACACAACCCAACACTAACCATTACACATACCTTATTTTACAGAATAAAAGATGCACATTTTTAATAATAAAAAAAATCCTCCAAAATTTATTCCGGTTTGATTCCCAGGGGGGGTGAAAATAAATATTTGTGATTTCACAATCTAATATTTATTCAATTCTACCCTGGACTGGTCCCTGAAAGGAATGAGTGTTCACCTTGCCTTAATGTAAGTAATGATCAAGATAACACTGTGTCAATACGATCCAGTGCCCTATTGGGTGCAGATGAGGGTAAGAAGAAGAAAAAATAAAACTAATGATGATTTGTTTAGGTGGATAAATAGACATCCTGTGAGATCTTACAGAAATAATTCAGCGTAGTATTCTACACTTAAGAGTATATATTTCTGTCTGGAAGAAACACACAAAGCGTTGCTATAACTCATTATCTAATACGTATTAACGTATATTTTGTATTTTAAGTCTATAGTTGACCTGATGATTGAATGCCTTGCTGTATCATGAATGCCTTGATGATCATGCCTTGAAGTAGAGTTTTTAAGTGGTACATATTACACAGTGTGAATGATGAATGATACATAGAGTATTACATAATAACACCCCAATATATCCTCCCCAAAACCAATGATATAAGGGTGGTCACTGACCGGAGCCATTTCCTCGTAACGTAACACGTTACAATGCGAGCATTCAGGCAGTCAGTACAGCGAGCCGAGCGCTCCATCCATAGTTTCGGATGCTCGCCGCGAGCGATGTTACGACGTTACATTACGACGGAATGCTCCGGTCAGTCACCACCCTAAACCAAATGTTAAAAATAGCAGGTTTTATCTATGGTCATGTAAGTAAATAAAACAAAGCTTTGTTGTTTATACATCTTTATTAATTCACTTTATATTACAATGTTTTCTTAATTATTCACCTAAATTCACTACACACTAAATAAGCATTGAGATTATTTAATTAAAAGAAAAATTGAGCAAGGTATCATAAACATTATATCTGTGTTGTTTTCAAATATCCTAGTTACGTATCGTAAATTTTAAATTCGTAAACTACTGAATATAATTATGAAATAAAATTGTATTGTACTTTGTTTTTAACTATCATGTGAATATTCTGGAATTGTGCAAAACATAAAATTTTGTGCTCGTTTATATTTTAATTTTCTCAACATCCAATTGGCGATACTGTTTTTCTAGGTTATTATGCCATTTGCATTATCACTTTTTGCTAAAGTTATGGAATTGCATTACAGCATTTATCATTAGGAATGATGTGATATCACCTCTATAAATATTGTACATATCTCGACCAATATCTGTAGATTTATGAATTAATTTTTAAATCAAACACAGATTTTTTGAGTCTACTAAGTTGTATTTTAATTAAAACACATAAAAATTAATATTCTGACAATTGTTTCGCCTAGTTATGGCATTTTCAAACGAATTTGTTTGAAAATGACATAACTAGGCGAAACAACTGTCACAATATTAATTTTTATGTGTTTTTAATTAATTACAACTTAGAAGACTCAAAAAATCTGTGTTTGATTTAATAATTAATTCATACATTAAAATGGAGTTCTACAAATTAAATGCCAAATCAATAAACATCTGTAAAATCTTCATCCACCAAGATATAATCATATTTTGAAATTCAGATACCTCCTCTGTACTTTTTACACCGTTATATAGTTTTATGAGGAGTGGAAATGTTTTATTTACTTATTTATAATTTTTTGTTTACAATTTACTTTTTACGTTTTAGTGGATTCATTTATGTACTTTGCTAAAAATAAAAACTTAATTGTTATTTCAGCTGCATTGAATTGAGATGAAAGTTTGTCAAATATAGTACTCAATATTGCTTGTGAATCTAATAAGTAATAATGGAACTATTGAGCCGCCGAGAAATCAAAGTCACTCTCCATTTTACTGGGGTCCTCTCTGTTGGATGTGTCCGGTTCTGTGTCTGTTTCCAATATCCTCAACGGCTGGGCGGCCGGGACATCTTCAGTTTGCTGAAGATCTCCCGCTGTCTCGTCATAGTACTGAGAATTCTCTTGTTGCTCGTAGTATTCTGCATTTTCATTTTGCTCTGCTCCGTCGTAAGTTTGTCCAATGTTTGTATCTTCGGAGGTTTCAGTATTGGGGTATATTGCTTCGGCTTCCTGTTGTACAGTCTCTCCTTCTCCATACTGCACTTCGCCTTCTTGATTGTATTCATTATGTTCGTACATTTGTAATGTACTCGCATCCCCCTCACCGTAATTTTGCGCTTCTTCCACCTGACTATTCACCTCTCCTTCTACGTAATTAGTTTCTGTGTAAGTATTAGGATCTACTGGTACCGAGTTGACATCACCCTCTCTGTAATTTTGATCTGTTGTTGGATCTACATAATTAGGATCATAAGCTTGTTGCTCTTCAACATTTTCTCCGTAGTAATATTGCTGGTTCGGGTCATACTCTTGTTGTTCCTGGGTGGTATTTTCTATGTTTTGATCAGTTTGTTGGTAGTCTTGGGGGATTTGTTGATTAGGATCATACTCACTCTGTTCGTGTACTGCATATTGCTCATTATTGTAGTTCTCTTGGCTCGGATCATATTCAGGCTGTTGTTCTTCGTAATTTAACTGTTCCGCATTGTAATCCTGTACAGCTTCTTGTTGATTTGGGTCTATTTCTGTTGGTTCTTGCAAATTTTCTCCCGCATATTCAACTCCGGGTTCCATTACTTCATACCCTTGGCCTTCTTCATTACTGATAATTTGATGACTACCATCTTGCGCTTCATTTACATTTTCATGAGACGCATATAATGCATTAGGTTCGTTTTCTATTAGTTCTGTGCCTAAGTAAACATGTTCAGAAACTTGATTAGGTGTGATAGTTTCATCCAGTGGTAAATCACTCGACTGAGTTGTGTTTAAATTTTCTGTAGTATCAATTACAATACTGTTTTTATCCTTTGTTGCTTGACCCTCATTAGCTTTTATTACATTTCCAATATCTTCACTTTGATATTTTTCTTTAGAATCATCTTTTTGTAATTTTGATGGCGTGTTGTTTTCGGGTGATTCTTTTGGCAAAATAACTTTTGTCTTAATATCCTTTTCTGTAGAGTCATCTTTATCTTTAAAATATATCTCATCATTACAAATAATATCGCTTTTGCCGCTTTGATGTTCACTTCCATCTGCATGTTCATTTGAACTTGTATAGTTCCCATTATCAGTAGTTCTTACACGCTCATCTAGTTTTTGAGATTTGTATCTTTCGTCATCATTGAACTTTGGTAAAGTGTGGGGTGATTTTTCTCCTTCTCTCTCCCCCCTGGTTTTGTCTCCTCTTCCTGTCTCTCTCCTGCTTGCCTCTCGGCCACCCGTTTCTTCTCTGCGTGGTTCCTTGTGTCTTTCATACGGATATCTTTCATCTGGAGGATAACGATCGTACGGATTATGCTGCCTCAAATAGGGATCATTATAATTGGAAAATTCATTGCGTTTCCTTTCATCATCCTGACTTTTTGGTACCAAGACAAATCTTTTAGAAATCTCTTCTATCGCGTCATCTAAAGTGATTGGCTTCATTGTGTAGAGAGGGTTGGGTTCGTTGTAGATCCTCTCGTATCTATAGTTGGAATACTGCAACGGGTTGTAACCGTATTCTGGATAGTGCGTTGCTAAATTCACGGGAACTCTTTCAGTAATTACTCGACCGCTGCTTCTGTTAGAATATAAACCCGATTCTGAAGCCGGATAAAGGGGAGAAACTGGTTTATTCACTTGGTTCTTGTAGATGCTCTGAAAAATAAAATAAAAACCATAATGAGCATGTTTCCAACACCACCAAAACACGCTATTAAAACTGGTTTTGTTTCCATACTCATTATTCTGGATCCAACACTGCAAATGTGTGATTTCACAGAATACATACTATGAATACCAGAATACCAGAACACTTTGAGAATCGGTTTTTATCATTTAAATGTTTAATAAATATCAGAAAGTTGTAGTGTAAACCTTAAGGGACTTGATGCGGTCGGTCTTGGCTTGTAGGAAAGCCGCCTTCTTCTCAATGTTTTCCAGTCTAGCCAGTATCCTCCCATTTCTCTCTTTTCTTCTCTTGTGGTCGGTCATCAACACTTGGTATTGCTTTTTAGCCGCGGACATTCGGTCACTGTCTGCAAGATGGACACAAATCAAAACATTATCACAACCGGACTAAAGGTTTTATTATTTAGTCCAGATCTTGCAACTCAAGTACCTACTAGATTAAACCCTTCCACGTCGAATAAAAAGTCTAGTACTTGTATAAAAATATTACAATATGCTTACAAAATTACACATTATTTTACTAACAGTAATTTAATTTTTCATCTTTTGTTATTTCAATAATACGTTTGTCAGTCATCCATAGAATGTTGTATGTTACACGGTATATAAAGTGATCATTTATGTAAGCCCTGTAAATACTTAGATTTCCATATTCCCACCTCAACTTTTTAATCTATGTTGGTGGCAAACTGGAGGTCGGCCGCTGAGAGCAGGAGGGGTTGAAGATGAATGTTGCGAGAGGCCAAGGCTCCATATAGGCTAAAGCGTAATGGTAATAGACAGGCGCCGTGGCGTATTTGGGTAGACGCTCGACTGCGAAACTGGCGTCGTGGGTTCGATTCCCGCCAATTGTAAAATAAATTCACATCTGGGTGTTTGTGATGTATTTTTCACATTTACCTATCCTTACTATTCTACCTGCAGACAAGCCTCTAAAGAGGCTTTGCGGGTTAAATTAAAAAATTCAAGAAGCTGTTTGCTTTGAACTGGCCGACATTATAATTGAATTGTAATAAGATAATAACAAATAGAGATTTTATAACAAAGCAATATTTTAAATTATAATTGTGTGTTTGTTTCATGCGATACAATTCAGGCTTTCAATACAAACTTGAGAATGTTACATTTAGGGTTGAAAATTCAATTTCATTAATTGATCCGGCAGTCACTTAGTCTTCAATCCATTTTTACTTTAATTTATGCAAATGAGATTCTTTTCTGAATGATTTCACACATTAAAAAACGCCTGAAAATAGCATTTTCAATATTATTACTTTATTTTTAAGCCAGTTCAATTGAGTAATAGTAACTCGCTATAGTCAAAGTATTTGTTCTGACTGTAAATGGTCAGACTTTCAAATTCTCATCTCAATAATCTTTTTTTTAAAAAAATTATTATCTTTAATAAAAATTATTTGCGGGTGCAATAAATATAAATTAATAACTTCATTCATAAAAATATTGAAATAATGAACGTAATAATGGTACATATTTATTAAAAATGTAATAAAAAGTTGTAAGGTTAAATACTAAAGAAATATAAAATGCGCCTTGAGCTATGCAATATCTCAACAGTTTTGTTTGCTATATTGCCATCCAAGATTTAAAATAATGAAATATGAATACGGATAACTGAAATAAATAAAAAAAAACATATTTATTACTTTAATTTTATTTTATTGCGTTATTTGTAATTCCTAGTTTTCTGTAATGTAAATCAAACGTCTCTCCGCGTGTTCTGCTTGTGAAGCTTACATCAACAAAAAAATACTTTGATAAGGCAAAATAAAGGATTGGGTAAATGATCAAGAGTTAATTCTATTAAAATTTTAAAATAGTTTATATTCTTAATTATTCTCTCTTTTTCTGTGTATATTAGGTTTAAATGGATAAAAACAATAAAAAATGTATGTAAAAAGAACTCCACCGACAAGACACACAGGGTAGCTTGGTAAAAAATTTCTTTAAATTTATGTAAACATAAAAAGTAATTTATACATATAAAATTTCATTTATTAATGATTTCTTGTATCTGAAATGATTGGCAATTTTAATATTTATAACATTATGATATTTATATGAAAAAAAGGGACCTAAATTGTATTTGATAATAAAAGCGTCGAAATTCTGCAAATAACTATATATTTTATCTGATTTTCTAAATGTATAGGCAAGTAGGTACTTAAATATTCGTGTCTAAATGGGTAAAAATAAAGTTAAATATGGCAATAATTTTCATTTCTGATTAACAACTGCGTTGCGCAATACTAAATCATTGATTTATTAATACAGCATTACCTTAGCATTCCACTTCAATATTAAATTTGACCTCCTTTAAATAACACGACATCTATATCGATGGAAACCACACGCGTTAGCTGATTTTCCCATTATTTATATACTTTTCATATCGAACTATACTATTTAAAATGAATGATATTACGTTATGGATATCGGCGTTGTTTAAGGCTACGTGCTTTCAGTTCCAACGACTACGAAATACTGAGTTCTAAATTGAATAATAACACATTACTTTCCCTAGTTTCATAAACAAACTGGGTTACTAACGCGAGTTGGATTTATATAATACCATCAGCTGGTTTATGTTGGGGGATGAGGAGTAACGAGTACCTACATAGTATATGGCTGCTCGTTCGTGCGTTAAGTTCTTACCTCCTTTGTTAAATGAATAATTATTATAAAAGTTTTAACGTAAGTTCTTACTCTACCTCACTTTGAGTGTTTAATTATTACTTTAGTTCTTTCACACATACCATATGTGACATTGGTAGTATGACGCAGGAATCCGTGTTAATTTCCAGATATTTTTTTTATATAATATACAAATGTACATAAATTCATAAAGCGCTTATTGTTTTCAACAAATTTTCCATCTATTTTTAAAATTGTTATTTTTAGTACAAAATCGATAATCAAGTATCCATATTTGCGAACGCAAAGCTAATTCTATACTGCCAGGAAAAAGCGGAACAATTTTATTTTCTTAAAACTTATGTAAAATTAAACGTAAATAAATTTTTTGCTTAGAACACATATTTTGTGTTGAAAAATGAAGTTTTTCTTCGAAATAAATATATGATTTAAAAAAAAGGAGTTATGTGTAAAGGAGTTATGTGTTATAACATGTAAAGAGTTTAATAAATGATAAAAAATATTATTCGCTATTTTCTAACAACAAAAAAATAGTGCGCGGACAACATGTACAAAATTGGTAGTCGTAATATTTTTCTCATTATTAATTTTTATAACAGACAATTATTATCCTTTGAAGACATAATTGAGTATTTTTCGAATTTTGTAAGCGAGAAAAGTTAAAATTTAATTTATTTGTTCGTGTATGGTAATGTATGTGTGTATCTATACTATATTAATATTTATATTAGATGATTTTAATCACAATACCATTATTTAAAAAAATATATAAAATAATAAAACTGATAGACCGCATAGACTTCAACCTAGAGCCGTCATTATCCAGCTAAATCTAAATCCATCACAGGTTATTATAGTATGAATCCTTGAGGTTTGTAGTTTACTCACCTTTCTGGCTGTTAAAATGAGGATGAGGATGCCACCCTTATCGCTGGCAGAACTATGCGGGATTTCCTGACACTGATGAAGCACCTCCCACACGACGCTACGCAATAGCTGTAGTCATACTTACTACTTTCCAGAGTTACCATGTTCTACAAGGCAAAGTTATTTAAGTATGCAAATAACTTCGCCTTGTAGAACATTATAACATAATAATGAACGTAATCATTTCACAGTTTAAGAAAACCCAAGTTGAGTTATACGAAAAGAAAATCCTTCGTCGAAAAGCGATTGTGATTCGATATTGTGAAATATATGAATTAATAAAATATGTTTTTTTTCCAAAATATATTGATAGGGAATAGGGAATATGATCCCAAGAAATCGGAGCTTTTTTAGTTCCACATTTTTTTTGGATTAGAAAGTAATATTTTAAATTAGATTAAATTAGATTACTTATAAATATTGGAAATTAAAAAGGCAATTAATAATGATTTACAACTAATAAATACACAAGTAAATTATTTTGCCAAAAGTCCGTTATTAAATATGTTTCGAATCACTCATCATCCCTGATCCCTTTTGACTGTGACTGCCAATAAAAAAAATAAAGCCACTTGAGATCTACCTAAGCTTCTTTCCCTAACCGTCAAAATATTTTGAATATTGTTTAGTAGATTGAGTTTAAGTATTAATCAGTCTCGATAAAGAAGCGGTTAGCTTCGAAACCGGTAGACATTATAATTAAGTTATAATAAAATATTTATAGTGATTTTAAAACAAAGATACATTCTAATTATAAAATGGAAAATCACAAAGTTAGTGCTTAAAATATAAATTAAATAATATTTTAAACTAATACTTAATACTTTAAATCGATGATTTAAACAGAACAAAGATACTTTTTGAATTTACTGAAGCCATATAGATGGCTCAAACCAACCATAGAGTTGGTTTGAAAAAAGTTTGAGAATACTTAAAATTCAGGTCAGGAGTCGGAATAATTGGTATGTATGTATGAGGACATGCATTAATTTGCAAGAGGCGAACACTGTTTGCAAACATAGATTGGTATGGCGGTCTATTCTCTCTGCCTACCCCTGCGTGAAAGCAGCGTGATGGTTAGTGAGTTAGTTTTTTTAGTGTTTGATAAAATAAATATTTTAAAATATTTATTGTCCCGTTTTTAATTGTTAGTATTTTGAATTTTTAATGTCTCAAAAGCTGAATTTAAAGCTTTTGGAACTGACTATTTTCAGGTTTTCAGCGTTATTTTTTATTTATTCATTTATTTCTTAAATATAAATGTACATTTAATTTATCTGAATTCTGGCTCTTTAGGCATAGACTGTGTTGAGCCAAAATACTTACATGCCGAAAAATACATACATGCCTAAGTACAACAAAAAGTAAAGTAATGTTAATATTTTTTAATTGACATCTCAACATAGATGAAGAAGAATATAGAAGTCTGGACATTTACGGAGCTTACGGCCGTCATAGATTGGTTTAAGCGATCACTTTACACACGTGTAACATTCACCGATTCTACCTATGATAGACAAACACACTATTCAATTTCTTTGAAGTTCTATTCACTCGTATATAATCCAATTTTGAAACATTGTACAAGATACATCTAGATGTCAAAAAATAATATGATAAGTATTTGGACACACTCAAAATGTTGTTAATTTAAAACAATATCATACGTGTATAGAATATCTGAATTCCGACATTCCTTCCGTGCGAAAGGTGCTTACCCAGCACCCAAGTAACTTCTCCGTAAGGATTAATGAGTAAGGTCGGGTGTTTGCTTCATGGCTTTGGTTTATGAATTCATTAACTTTCAGAGTTGGAGTTGAAAACACCATAACCTTTGCACTATGGATGTATGGCGGTCCTGTGGGGTGGTGACCCACCCTCCCTCAGGGTCGTACCGCCAGTACCACGCCGCGGGCGGGTCGGGGGTGCATAGCACACAAGGGCGGACGACAAATTAACTTATACTAGTCATTTATGTTAGAGGTTGGAATCAATTTCAGTTCGAAGCCAATCCTAAATTTCACTCAACCCTTTCCAATGAAAAAGTGTTATTGAACTATAAAATTCAACGCATTTCATGGGCCGATATGGTCAGCAACGTGAATGTACTCTAAAAAGTAAGAGCAGGGAGACATTTGCTAACCGATATCAATTTCAGCTCGAAGTCAGTCCTTAATTTCACTCAATCCTTTCCAAATAGATGTATCGTTGAACTATAGAATTCTACGCATTCCATGCACCTATATGGTCAGCAACGTGTATGTGCTCCAAAGAGCAAGAGTAGGGAGACAGTTGCTGACTGATATCAAGGTCCGAATGGCGTCCTATCTGGGGCATGTGCTTACAGGAGAGAAATACGAAACTATCGAAGATCTCCTGGCTCCGGAATATACGAGATTGAAATTTTAACCCTTACTGGTCCAATGTCAAATCTCATTCGATATCGATTTTTTGCTCTTAGGTCCCATATCGGATGTTACTCGACATTTTTTTAATAATTAGTATTATTTATTTAAATACCAAGCTTACATTTTTGTCGCTCGTATGTGGATTATTAAAACAGTATGTGGAGCAGAGGACAAAAGATTTTTCCAATTGGAATGTAACTGTCTACCTAGATTTTTTTGAATTTTGGGGGACTGGAAAGGTTTAAAGTTACCTTCAGTAATGAGGGTCCTTATGAGGGCTTTCGAGCTTTCGAGTGCGAAATGTTGCGAAATTTATTTTTAAAAATGTGAAACAAAATTGTATCATGATTTTACTGTGAATTTCCATATGGAAAGTATAGTATCTCAGATTCTTTTAGTATCTTGTCTTGCATGGTTGATTAGAGCAACCGGTATAATTAATTGGTGTTTTTATTGACGAGTCGCCACTGCATTTGGCATTATTCACATACCTCCCCGAATATCGCGTGACAGAATAATTTCCGAACAACCCCTAAAGGGTAAATCATAACCTCGTGCCCTTGAGGCAGGTATTTTAATATGGTGCATTTTGGTTTTATTAAAGCATTAACTACATATTGAAATGATGGAAATACTATTATTTTAACTTTGAAATTCAATGTATGGTTGATTGGAGGGATTGTATATTTGAATAAAATAATATTTACATATATATATATATATATATATATATATATATATATATATATATATATATATATATATATATATATATATATATATATATAAGGTGCAAAGGGCACTGTTATCATGATGTTAATAACACATGAAGGAAAAGTGATCACCCTTTCGCTCCAGGTACCAGTCCAGGGTAATATTGAATAAATATTGAAGTGAAAAAATCACTTTCATTTATTTGACCCATCTGGGAATTGAACGAGGAATCTCTAGTACGGTAGCCGAGCGTGCTGACCATTACTCTACGGAGGCGGATATGTCATCAATGTTTATACAATAATAAAAAAAAAAAACAATGGATACAAGTAAGTTATATTTATTACACTTAAAATTACATTCTTAAATAAAATATGTAATTATTACAACAACAAACAATTATAATAAATTTTATCACTGTCAATCAACATATATCACATTTTGACATATTATTTAATATATTAAACCTAAAACAGACAAATGTAAAAAAAAATACAAATATGAATATTTCTCTGTTTTAAGTTTAGTGCGTATCAGTTTTGTATAAAAGTTACCAATAATAAAATTGGTTTAAAACAAAGTTTACGTTTAATTCATTTTATAAAGTTAATATAAATAAAATGTGCACAGTATCACCATAAAGTTGTAAAGTAATTCCATATTCTTCTTCATATATGTTGAAGTATCAATAAAAAATGTTGTTAATAGCTCCAAAGCGGAGCAAAGTCCAGAAATTGTGAAGAAAAATTTAGAGAGATTGTAGAGTTTAACAACTCAATTCGAAATATTCTCAAGATTAACCAACTTCATTTAAAGTATTGTCAAAATTAACTAACTTCATTTAAAATATTGTCAAGTTTAACCAACTTTATTCAAAATATTGTACAGTTTTAAGAACTTCAATTAAAATATTGTCAAGTTTAACCAACTTTATTCAAAATATTGTACAGTTTTAAGAACTTCAATTAAAATATTGTCAAGATTAACCAACTTCATTTAAAGCATTGTCAAAATTAACCAACTTCATTTAAAATATTGTCAAGTTTAACTAACTTTATTCAAAATATTGTACAGTTTTAAGAACTTCAATTAAAATATTGTCATGTTTAACCAATTTTATTCAAAATATTGTCTGGTTTAACTATTTGGTTTTTTAGTCGATGTGTACTCTTAGAACGATATTCCATCTAATAATAAACATATATAGCATTATATGTGTGTTATACTGTTTTCAGATGTGTTTCGCATATTATCTTCATTAATGGTGTTATCATTTTTAACAAACACATTATGTATGTCAACAATACTGGTCTTATTGGAGCTCTGTTCCTGTTTTTCCAGTTCCAGGTCTAAACTTTTATTGTTATATCCTGTGGGAGAGTATGTTCCTTCGTCAACTGGCTTGCTTTTTGGCTTCCTGAAATTAGATAAAACTGAATATGGTGCATACAGTAAAACCTTTATATGACGGACCTCGGGATAAAACTGGAAAAAATCCGGTGAAATGTAGAAAAATCAAAAACGTTCTGTTAATATTATTCAAGTGTCGTCACGTGTAACATTTTTGAGCGACCACGATAATCACAAATTGCCTCCAAATTTTAAATGTGCTAACTATACTTGATTCTTTTTCAAAGCAGGATTACCGAAAGCAAGCGTGCCGATATCAAACAACGACGAGTGTCCGAAGATAAAAATATAATTTTGTTTGTGTTTTATATTGTTGTATTATGTGTTGTATATCGAGGTTTTACTGTACTTTGGTATATACATACATATATATGTATGTATATATAAATATATATATATATATATATATATATATATATATATATATATATATATATATATATATATATACATACATCCATCCTCTCTGCCTACCCCTGCGGGGAAACGGCGTGATGGTAGTAGTAGTAGTAGTAGTATATATATATATATATATATATATATATATATATATATATATATATATATATATATATATATATATATATATATATATATATATATATATATATATATATATATATATATATATATATATATATATATATATATTTATATATATATATAATTGGGTTTCAAAAACGGACATCGTTGTGTCACTTTAGCTATATATAATAAGGAATTGGGGAATTTATAATATTTAGACAAATTAAAAAATAAATAAAAATTCTAATAATTTTTTAAAAACTTACCTTTTACGAGTAAATAATAACGAATTGATTAGTTGTCGCACAGGACCTTCTACTGTGAGGTATAGTCCCAGAGAAGCAGAAAAGGATATAACCATATCTCCTAATCCTTGGCCCAACTGAAAACAATAAAAAATGTTTATTTTAAAAAAATAACACTTGTATGAGTATTATGATGAGTCAGGTGAGGTCGGAACAACATAGTATGGGAGAAAGAGTTGACTGCTTTCTATAAAATTTGAAACAAAAACAAACTTTCTACAAAAAAGGAAAAAAAAGAGATGTTTATATTTATTATTTAATTTAGAATATCAATGTAAGAGTATAAAAATACAATATTAAATAACAATGAATTATATATAATTAAGGTCGGTATTACTCCGCCTCCGTAGTGTAATGGTCAGCACGCTCGGCTACCGTTCTGGAGGTCCCGGGTTCGATTCCCAAGGGGGGTAAAATAAATATAAGTGATTTTTTCACTGTCATATTTATTCAATATTACCCTTGACTGGTACCTGAAGCGGAGGGCGGTTCACCTTTCCTTCATGTGTAAACGATCAAGATAACACTTCGTATATATGACGCAGTGCCCTATGCACCGTTGGGGTGCGGATAAGGGTTTTATTATTATTTATTATTATTACTTAATTAAATATAATTAAGTAATACCGAAAAAATGTCAGAGATAATCGCGAAATTAGAACGAGACTTGTAAAATTTTATTTTATTTCATTTATTAGATAAAAGTTTTCTAACTTCGTTTTACAATATGCACATACGAATATTCCATTTTCTTTGACAACACGTCACGACATTCGACATGTCACGAAAGTTTTATTCAATGTCACTTGTAAAATGTCAAATTGTTTTTTTACGATCTCATTCAACGCAATCACCCTTTGCAGAAAAGAGAAATTAAATATACATACTTAAAATATAACATTTTCGTTTTCTTGCACTCGGGCGTTGCTTAAAGCACAGAGATTCCCAAAACGTTTTTGACTCAATGGCCATTTTTCAATGTTTTTCACCGCCCACCTTTTGAAAACGATATGTCTATATTAAATATTACGCGTATTTTTTTCAATCAAACCCTTATCCGCACCCCAATTGTGCATAGGGTAGAGCGGCTGAACTGCACTGCTTTTTATTATTTTTTCTCATCTCGACCATAGGTGAAAGAAGAGTATGGAAGTTTGGGCATTAACGGGACTTATGACCGTCATACGCTGGTTTAAGTGATCACTTTAGATACGAGTAACATTTACCAATTCCACCCATTATTGACAACCACACTACTCAATTTTTTTAAGCTTCTAGATAAAAATAGATCAGACTCGTAATATGCGAGTTCACAATGGCCATCTTTATTGAGATGAGGAATGTTTTATCAACTCTGTGACGGTCGTTAGCCCTGTAAAAATGTTCAGACACCCATATTCTTCTTCATGTTGAAATGTCAAGAAACTTGTTTGACTTACAATGATGAGCGTATCTATATGATACGGCTGTCTGGTGACGGCCACAGCTCGCATCTGCAGCCCCATGTGGACCAGGTATGCTCCGTACACCAGCTTGCCGAGTGGGGTCCACGGCGACCAGCTCAGGAAGGTGGAGATGATTGCTGCGGAGACAAAAGTCTTACTTATCTAGATAAAGATAAAACCCCTTATCCGCACCCCAATGGTGCATAGGGCACTGCATCATATAAACTCAGTGTTATCTTGATCGTTAACACACGAAGAAAAGGTGATCAGCCCTCAGCTTCAGGTTACCAGTCCAGGGTAATGTTGAATAAATATTACAGTGAAAAAAATCACTTTTATTTATTTTACCTTCCTTGGGAATCGGACCCGGGACCTCCAGAACGGTAGCATTACTCTACTGAGGCGGACAAATGTCCGCTTACTTATCTTAAACTTATTATACTTACAAAAGAAATTGCGCGTATTTGACTTCATACAATATATCGCTCACTCCTTTCAACAACGTCTTATATCAAAAAACGAATTTTTCAGGAGATCTTTTTAATGTTTTAAAATATTATACAATATTGAAAATAAATATCAAGCCACTTATTGAACTTTTTACTGTGCAACAGATCTTTTTAGGTAAAACCTGAATGTTTTTTCTCCATTTGAAAAATATTTAGTATATTTAAAAAAATAATTAAACAATGCATTTTCTTCAAAATGCAAAAACAAGACTTTCTGCCATGTAGCGGGTAAATATTAAGTTGAAAATATGCCTCTTTTGCTGAGATATAGAAAACATGTACAACTGAATATTGACGATTTTTGATTTATGACGTTCTTGAAAGGAGTGAGCGATCTGTATTCTGTTCTCAACAAGACTTATTTGCCTGTTGAGATGTCCATAAAAAATATATTGATGGCTTTAACTTAAATCGTATATGTGATAGTCAGGGTATGTTGATTTATTTGTTATTTTGATGTACTTACGAACGTGCCCAAAGACGCAACACATGATGAGGAGGCAAAGCGCGGCTGCCCAAATTGGCCTGTGGAGGCCGGCATAGAAGGAGGCTTCGAGTGCGCTGTATGGGCGAGAAGGTTCGTAGAACACGGTCCCAGAAGCCATGGCCCCCAGCAGCACTCCGAGGGCCACTATGGCGCCAATCACAGACAAAGACTGCGACACAGATAGCAAGATAAGAATGATAATATAGCGCAGAAAGCAAGACAAGAATGAAAGCCATTATTTATGAAGAGTCTTGTAAAAGTGTTCCGCAAGGTATCGAATTGGTCCTCAAAGCTTGAGACGACCAAATTGATTGAATAAAGGAAACAGGAAAAATCAAAATGCTTTGTGAGTCGATTTTCACGGGTCATGGAGCATTTCGAGAATAATTCTTCCATTTTAAGATTAGACAAAGCTCTTTTTGTGAATGTGATGAGATGTCATTACAAGATGTCCCTCATTTAGTGTGGGTATGTCCAATTTTTTAAAAAGAATGATTTAAATTGGAAACAGAACATGCGAAAGAAGGTATGCAATCGACAAAAATTGATGAGGCATAAAGTGCAGTGGTATTAAGAAAATATTACAAGAAGAATAAGACAACAGTAATAACAAATAATAAATAAACTATGTGACAAATCTCGACTGATATAAAATGTATAATCCATTGCATCTATTGTATTAAATTGTTTGTAGGGATCAACATTATTTCGGCTGTCCAAATTTAAAACACAGTAAGGGACATTTTTTTGTAGTAGGTTTTTTTTGCATTTTTGGACTAAGTAGAGTCTACTTAGTCCATAAATGCAAAAAAACCTTCGACAAAAAAAATGTCTGTGTTTTAAATTTGGACAGCCGATTTGCTATGTATATTCACTATTATTTTTATGAAATATAAACAGACTGCTATAAATCTTTGTACATAACAGGCAGTGAGATTTTTTTAGAAACTAATACATTTATTTTTTAAAGTGAGTCGCTTACGACTCACATGTGAAGGCTTACCCTTCAGGAATATTTCTGGATAAAAATAAAGACACTTTACCGTGGAGATCCTTTTGTTTCCTTGAGTGTGGTAGCGTACTATCAGGTAGCCGGTAATGATTCCGAGGAAGTATGGACCAGCGCGAGTGTGGGAGCCGATATACACGTACTGAAAGACGCCGTGGATCCGAGGATTTGTCAGGAAGCTGCAGTCGATCATGTAAAAAAATCAACAGACATAATAGGAACTGGTGAAAAAAAAAACGTTAACCTACATAAAAGAAACTTGATTAAGGATAAACATAAATATTGTTTAGTAATAATAAAAAAGGTCATCAACATTTTTATAAACCTCCATGTAATCTGGGATCTTTTACAGCATTTTTTTGAGTGTGTCCAAATACTTGTTCGCAAATCTGGGCTTCTTTACAACTCCAACTCCTTAGAGAGTTGTTTTTGGGTTTTGGCGTCTTTGGATTAGGATTTCAAAATCATCTAAATAAAAGGGTCTCTGCTAAATAAAACCTTTCTGAACCAGTGAACTCACACGTAAAGTGTCATGAGATTTACAATATATTTAGGAGTTCCAAAAATTTGAGTACTGTTATTATCAATCATGGGTAGAATGGTGAACGTTGCACATGTGTAAAGTGAACACTTTACCAGCCTATGATTGGTCGTAAGCCTGTCATAGGCTAAATTTGCGAGATTCTAGGCCAAACGTCACAAAAAATTAAGGTTAGGTTAGAAAATGATCAGCGTATCTTACACAAAATGCGTTTCTGATTGTAATTTAAAAAGTGGCCAAAAAATGCCCATGGAACTTCTTCTTCTTCTTCCTCTTTATTTAGGACAATGTCCTGTCATTCTCCGGTCCACTCCTGGGAGGTGGAAGACCAGCTCGGCTGTCCAAACTCAAAACATAGTAAGGGACATTTTTTGTAGTACGTTTTTTTTACATTTTTGGACTAAATACATTCTACTTAGTCCGAAAATGAAAAAAATCGTACTACAAAAAATGTCCCTTACTGTGTTTTAAGTTTGGACAGCCGAGCTATGTCTTCATCGTTAAGGTGGTCTTCCTGGGTACTATCGAATAGACCTATGAATAAAATCATAACAAAAGGTGCTAAAGAAGTTGTTGTTACTCGTCGAAGAAGAGCAGCGTCCCGGGCAGCTTGAGGCAGTAGGTGATGAGGGCCGGAGCCAGCATGGAGGCCAGCAGCAGCAGCAGCAGCAGCACGAGGGCCGGCGCTGCGCGCGCCCGCACGCGCAGCTGCGAGCACACCGCCAGCGACACCAGAAAGTAGTGGAAGTCCACGGGCACGTACCACGAATGGACCATGCACTGGAAACGGATCTTTATTCATTTTCATCGAAGGTCTTTATTGATTTTCATCAGTAATGGAGATCTTTATTGATTTTCAAAAGTAATTTTTATTTTTTCAAATTTTTGTCCGCCTCTGCGGTGTAATGGTCAGAGTGTTTAGCTACTGTGCTGGAGGTCCCGGGTTCGATTCCCAGGGATGGTGAAAATAAATATTAGTGATTTTACACTGTAATATTTATTTAATATTACTCTGGACTGGTTCCTGAAGCGCAAGAGTGATCACCTTGGCTTCATGTAAGTAATGATCAAGATAACACCGCGTCAATTCGATGCAGTGCCCTATGCACCATTGGGTGCGGATAAGGGTTTTAAGTAATTTTTGTTTTTATTTACAATATTTTCACTCAAAATGTTGTAAATAACGTATCGGGTCAAATTATAAGCTTAAATAATAAAATATTATTTTTTGACATCTCATCAAAGATGAAGAAGAATATGGAAGTCTGGGCATTTACGGGGCTTACAATAAATAATAAAATAGTAAAAATGCAAATAATAAAAATAATAAAAATAATAAAAATGCAAATGGTATTTTCTGGCGTTTCTCATGTGTGTGATTATAATCCAGGATTCCGACCTCAAATACTTATGAAAGATTTTCTGCTCAATTAATAGCTTCTTTTCATCTCACCATTAGACGTCTCTAGTGAAGTTCTAGTGATACAAGAATTTCACAATTGGTTCATTTATATATATATATATATATATATATATATATATATATATATATATATATATATATATATATATATAGACCTTCCAAGAATTTAAGTGGTGTAGTTGTCAATAATGGGTAGAATTGGTGAATGTTACACGTGTGTAAAGTGATCACTTAAACCAGCCTATGACGGTCGTCAGCCCCGTAAATGCCCAGACTTCCATATTATTCTTCATCTTTGATGAGATGTCAATAAATAATTTTATTTTTTTATTTTTTTATTGATTTTCATCAGTAAGATTAGTAGAGATTTTATTGGTTTCATAAAAGAGAGATCTTTCTTGATTTTCATCAAACATTGACAGTCAAACGATCCTTCTGTCTTCTACGCGTGTCATGTCAGGTCCCCTTGATGTCGACTATCACTTGAGAGTAATTGTCCTTGTCTTGGGTAGCTCTACACGGTGCCTCAAAGCGTAGGACTGGTCACCTTGCCTTATAATATGCAGTGCCCTATGCACCATTGGGTGAGAATATAGATAAAAAAATAATAAAAAGTAACAAATCGATGTTATTCTAATAAGCTTCTATTCTATGTAATTGTAATATAATAAGCAATAAAAACGTATATTTTTAATGAAGTGATGATGATGCGACTGAAAGCATACAACTGAAAAAGATTATATTTTTGGAGGCTAGGTTCAGATAAATTATTCAAAGGTTTCATTTATCTATGGATCAGATTCTGAATTAAAATATATCCAACATTATAAATGGCAACTTGGTTATGAATTTGTAAAGACAATTGTCACCATTTTATCCGTGTTTATGTAGTTGCTCAGCATCAGGATGTTTGTCCACCAATTCTGTCTGCAGAACTCTCCTTCCGGTTCCAAGATCTTCGGCCACAGAGGACCGGACCCTGTCAAAGGAAGGATCTGGGCCGTAAACAGGATTACCATGGCGTATGCCGGAACAAGCCTGAAAAATCACAAAGTAATTTCAATAGTACCAGCATATATTATTGTCATTTTATCATTTAAATAATATTCGATATTCCATATTACCCTGGACTGGTACCTAAAGTGGAGGGCTGATCACCTTTCCTTTGTGTGTTAACGATCAATATAACACTGCGTTTGTATGATGCAGTGCCTTATGCACCACTGGGGTGCGGATAAGGGTTTGAATGAATATCATTAAAATGTGTTAAGACTATGAAAAAGAGTGAGTCAATATTTGGTACATTTTGATCCAACATGGTTCAAGTACCATGCCCATTTTCAAGCGTCAGTTGGTGTTCATCATGGTATTATACTAATCCCTAAATTTGGTGGCATGGAACAATTGCTCCACCCGAAAACTGTTCAGTTTCTAATGTTAAAGACATGGTATCCTTTATCTTCTTCGTCTTTGTTCTATCTTCCCTGTATTATAGATTGTCAAAGGCTAATTGTATATACTTGGCCTGTTCAATGAATGCGTAGACAGACGTCATAAAACAAAATCTGGTTATTTAGAAGTAACATGCCTGGAACCCTTTCAAAGTATTCACCTCCCCGACCAAAAATAATCACGAGTTTTGAAACTTGAATGAGCTGAACCTGATGAAACAACTACGTTCACGACAACGCTCCAACTTGTATGTTTTTGGCCAAACACTCAATCACTGTTCTTCCCCACCCACTCTACTCACCTGATCTCGCTCCTTCTGACTTCTTCTTATTTTCCAAACTCAAAAGACCTTTGAAAAGAAGAATATTTGAGTCGATTCCTGAGATTAAGACAAATGCGACGAGGGCATGAAGCACATCATAAAAGAAGCGTTCTAGGACTGTTTACAAAAGTGAAAAACCGTTGGGATAAGTCGCTCACTCCTTTCAAGAACGTCATAAATCAAAAATCGTCAATTATCAGTTGTGCATGTTTTCGGAATGCGCAGAAAATGTACTATATCCCAGCAAAAGAGGCATATTTTTAACTTAATATTTACCCGCTACAGGGCAGAAAATGTTGTTTTTGCATTTTGCAGAAAAGGTTTTGTTTAATTATTATTTTAAATATTCTAAATATTTTTCAAATGGAGAAAACACCTTCATGTTTTACCTAAAAAGATCGGTTGCACAGTAAAAAGCTTAATAAGTGGCTTGATATTTATTTTTAATACATTGTGTTTTATTTTTGAACTTTAAAAACGTTCTCCTGAAAAATTAGGTTTTTTGATTTTTGACGTTCTTGAAAAGAGTGAGCGAAGTGTGTGTGTCGGGAAGGTGAATACTTTGAAGGGGACGCAGACTTCTTAATAAAGTAATTTTTTTGACGTCAGTCTTCGTATTAATTGGACAGCCCACGTACTTTGACTTTCTCAAAATGTAATAGAAATCAATGAATGCCATTTAGATTAGATGTTGTTTCATCATCCTGGCTGTTGAGATGAATTCCATTGTGTGCTTAACTATTTATCTAATCAAGAACGACAAAAAATAAATACGATACAATTGAGAATGAAAATAACAGCATTAAGAGACTATAGAAAGCATTTCACGACCAGTCAGACCATTAACTTGAAATTAGACATATCCGGAGTTGGAACAATCGGCATTGGTACCTTTACGAGATGATGCATTAAGGGGATGAAGAAAAGACTTTTTCAAAATCGTTAATGTTTTGAGGGTTGTATCCGTTCTGCATGCTGCTACAGAGAATTGGAGTAATGGTTTACCTGATGTATCTTTGGAATATGAACAATGGGAAGTTCATGGGGGTATTTTCATAATTCTTGAGTAGCCCATAAGCTGAAAGTAACCCACTCAGCACGAGGAAGCTGTCGACCAGTAAATCGCTGTGACAAATGAACACAGACGAGAATGTGTGATACTTCTGCAAACATAAACATGTCGATATTTTATTACTTTCAGATAAACACAATTTAAAAAAAAAACATAATTTTAAGAAGGATACATAAGTAACTTCAAGCAATATCAATGGGAACAAAGTAAATTTTAACCACGCTAGTAAAATAAAGGCACACTTAGTAATTTATAACCTTGATAAAGTCAGGCATAACCAACGCATCAAAGAGATAATAACAACCCTTTTACTTCATATTATTACATACCTCTTCGAGGCTCTCCCTGTTGGAGATGGGTCCTGATATGACCGTCCCGAAGCGGTGGTCGAGGATAATGACACAAATGGACAGGAAGCGAAGTCCCCACAGGATCTGTAGATCCTTTCCCGTGGGTTTGCCCAATTGTTTGAGGTGGTAGATTAAGGAGTACGCCTTGATAACGCGAGTGTAGCCAGAATCTATCATCAAAAAATACATAATAAATGACAGTTCACCAACATTCACTAACACAACATGTCTTCGGGTCGACCAAAAATCGTATGTGTTAAACATTTTGTGTAGTTTTAAGTGTGTAAATAGTACTATGGCAATGAAGGGTGGTCACGGACAGCCACGTCTCGAAACCGGTAGACATAAAAATCTGAGTCAGTGATTATTTACTAATTTTACTAACATTAAAAAAAAATAAGTAAAAATGACTAACCACAAAGTAAATGCTTAAAATATTAATAATATAGAGATATTAATATACGTATAATCGCGACACTGTTAATGAAAACATTTGTACTTCTCAAAACTAGTCGTGTTAACATTACATTAATAAACATACATTACATCAATAAATGAATTTTACACATTAATAAACTCGAATTTACACACACTAATGTAATTTTTGTTGCATTAATATGCAACAAATTAGTAAACTCAGAAAAGTGGTCTTCCGGGTGTTTTATTTTTATATTTTATCACAATATTATTCCGAAACGTTAAATGCCAATTCAATATCTTTATGTATAGAAGAATGGGATCGTTGGGGGAAATACCTTCAGTTCTGCCGCATCTGATGATATACCAGTGGTAGTAGGACGAGAGCAGCACCAGGCCAATAGATATCCCTGCTACCCAGCTGCAAAAGGAAAATATGATGAAAATATGACAATCGTGGAAGTTTAAGATAGACGGCATTGCAATTTCGCGTAGGGATGTTTTTTTTGTTGGTTTTTAACATTTTTGGTTTTGATTTTTTTCACTGTCAACGCATCTGCGTAACGTCAAGGCCCGACATACGTTAAATAGCAACTTAACTTTCTATAAACCCCTGTAATATTTACATTATTGAAATCTTTTTCTTAAATCATCGTTTTTGTATTGAAAATATAAGTTTTTATCGAAATAAATAGGGTAAGGAGTTAAAAAAATATTTAAAAATATGTATTTTTAAAAATGTATATACTAATGGATGTATAAGAACGAATAAATATAATTGACTTTTCACTCTAATATTTATTCAATATTACCCTGGACTGGTACCTGAAGCGGAGGGTTGATCACCTTTCCTTCATGTGTTAACGATCAAGATAACACTGCTTCTTTACGATGCAGTGCCCTATGCACCATTGGGTGCGTAAAAGGATAAGAAGAAGAAAATCACTAATATTTATTTTCACCCCCTCTGGGAATCGAATCCGGGACCTCAAGCATGGTAGCTAAACACGCTAACCATTCACCACGGAGGCAGAGAAAAAATAAATCATAAATCTTTTTTTTTAAACTTACAAGAACGCCAAAGCTCCGGTGGTGAATGATTTCTCCTCTCCAATCCCCTGGCACGAGGAGTTGTCTATGGCGACATGGAACTCCACGGAGACGTTGTCTGGGGGCCCCAGGCCGGGCCCCCGGACCGAGAGGTCCCCCGAGCCCTGCTGCGGGGCCAGGTGCCTGCTGAGCAGGGCCTGCAGCTCCGCGGGGGCGCAGCTCGCGGGGGCGCACAGCCCCCAGTAGAACTTGCTGCGGGGAACTTTCACGCGGTCACCGGTGTACTGAAAAGGCATTTAAAACATTATTAATAAAGTAACACAAGGGTTTAATTCAAGGGTTTTTATTTATTTATTTGTTACATCATATTTTCCTCTTACATGACTCGAAGAGTCCTTTTTACATTACTTAATTGTAGAGACATTTACTTAATACAATAATTCAACCAAAATAAACTAACTAACTGACCATCACGCCGCTTCCCCGCAGGAGTAGGCAGAGAGAATAGAACGCCACACCACTCTGTCTTTGAAAACCTTCTTCGCCTCTTCCACGTTCATGCATTTCCTCATACATACCCGCCGATTATTACGACTCCTTATCTGACCACTTTCAAGTATTTGGCATACCTGATCGTGCCATGTTTTTCTCGGTCTTAATTTGCTCCTTTTTACAGTTACGTTCGCCTCATAAATTTGTTTTACCGTTCTTTCCTCACTAATTCGTTCTACATGTCCAAACCATCTCAACACACCTTCCTTAATTTTATCGATAATGCTTATCTCAGTTTTGCATTCCTTCCTTATTTCACTATTCGAACATCCATCATACATCGTTTTGTCGCACATTCTTCTGACAGATCGCATTACGACTGCATTCAGTCTACTTCAACCAAAATATTAGACAGTATTACACAATGTATATAATATCAGACATTATTAGACAATATAAAATGTTAGACAATGTGCTACCATTCCTAGACAGGACATCCCGCAATACTATATAAAAAAATAAGGGTTTGGTTAAAATATATGTAAGTCTCGTCAAAATGTGCGTCAGGTTAAAATATTGGTTAAGCATTAACATTATGCGTATTAATATATGGGTCGTCCGCCTCCGTAGTGTAATGGTCAGCATGCTCGGCTACCATTCTGGAGGTCCCGGGTTCGATTCCCAGGGGAGGGTCAGATAAATATAAGTGATTTTTTCACTCTAATATTTATTCAATATTACCTGAAGCGGAGGGCTGATCATCTTTCCTTCATGTGTTAACGATCAAGATAACACTGCGTTTATATGATGCAGTGCCCTATGTACCATTGGAGTGCGGATAAGGGTTTGAAATTATGAATTAGGTTAAAATATGGGTCAGCTTAAAATATGAGTCTGGTTAAAATATGAGTCTGGTTAAAATATGGGTCAAGTTAAAATACGAGTTAGTTAAATATGGGTTAGGTAAAAATATTGGTTGAGTTAAGTAAATATGTATGGGTTATATTCAAATATTGATTAAGTTTATGGGTCAGGTTGGGTTAGTCTTAGGCATACGTACGTATATCTTATCATAGGCGCTCCCTTGGGGGTCGAAGGTTTCCCTGTAGCGCCCGTGGTCTGCGGGCGGGCGGGGGCTGCGCAGGGCCACCTCGGCGAGGCAGTACTGGCGGCGCGCTCCGCCCCCCGAGCCGGCCCCCGAGAGCCCCTCGCCGAGACACTCTCCGAAGTTGCCGAGCTGGAACGTGGAGCCCTCCAGCAGGCCGGACGGACCCCGGGCGCTCGAATCCCACACTTAAAAAAAATCACGCCTGTGACATTAAGGCCTTACTCGCAATAATAGAATTCATTACGCGTCCGATTAAAAATATATGAATATTGGATTGGTTAAAAAAAACATATTGTTTTATTTTATTTTATATTTTAAGTTTATAAAACGTGCCTCTAAGTATCTGCGAAAAACATTAGAGAATATATAGGATTTGTTTTTTTACAATACAAATTAAAAAAAATATTTTTTAAACTCCGCATTCTTTCGATGACTCCAAAAACGGTGTTTTAAAAAAAAATCCAATTACGTCGAATGTTACCAGGGTTTAAAGAAAATTAAGTTAATATTTAAAGTATGTTGAATCTTAATACAGTAGTCACCAACCCTCCGAAAAGATAATGTGCGTTACATACTTTTTATTTTATTTATGGTTTGCAAACAAAGAAAAACATTTGCAAACAAAAAAAAACAAAATGTGAGTGGATCAGAACACAAAGTATTTTTTATTTCTCGAAATAATATATCAATATGATCCACAAAGTTAATGCTTTCAATATTCAAAACAAAGAAAAACACATTACGTGAATTGAAATACAATACTACTCGTTTGAATGTTTTTCATCAATTAGATGATAACACAACAAACTTGCAGATTCAAGTTAAAGTACAGGTTAAATATATAAAGAAAGAATATCAATGTGGTTGTAAAAAATGGTAATAACAATATTAAGTAATAAGGTGGAAAATTCAAGACTCTATTTCAAATCGATTTCACCAATCTGGTAATGGTAATAGACCTCTTGTATTTCTCAATGTCGTAATTAAAAATGTCATTGATAATATTATCATTACATCACCATATTGTGAATATGGACAAGATATAGGGGATGCAAACCATACCTTCTTTCAGTGTTCGCTCATTGAGAACAAGAACTTTCTAAATAGCTTAACACGGGCAGGAATCCAACTCCCCAACCAAGTATCCACCCTTATTGCTGAACCTAATTCTAGAATTACGGTCATAATTTCTAAAATAAAGATAAACGAATTTAAACCGTGATTTTTATTATTAATTACATTATTTAAAAAATACATATTAATATTGATAAAAAATCATACTTTCAAACGCCCAAAGAGTCATGTTCCTCAGATTTGAGTACATATTTTGAATGTCCTTTTCGCATGTTGAATTGGCATGTCCTTCCAAGTGTGGCAGCTCCCAAGATATGTCCAGGACATTTCCGACACCTTGCGTTCCCTTCACCAACCCCGCGAACAACGCACTCGATATTATTCTGACTATAATGCTCGTCATTTTAAACACTGCACTCGAAAAATCACATAAACTCTGTTTTTCCTGCCATTTTTTCACAAATTCTATCTTAGTTTAACTAAAAGAAATAAATAAATGTTTCACTTAAACAAGTCGACCATCCAATGAGCGTCCAACACGTATAGTATATTTAATTTTTCGGAACCTTTTCCGCACTTTACTGCGTCAGAATGATGTAACGTTAACCGAGAATATTTATGTTATTTTTATAAAAGAGCAATTTATAATTGTATGATGGAAGTAGATGAATACAAAATAAATTGTATCATGTTCTCGTTTGTATATATGTATATATATATATATATATATATATATATATATATATATATATATATATATATATATATATATATATATATATATATATATATATATATATATATATATATATATATATATATATATATATATATATATATATATATCGCTCACTCCTTTCAAGAACGTCATAAATCAAAATCGCGTAACCATTTTTTGAGACGTCTTTAATGGCGCATTCACACATTCAAAAGAGCGACGAGGCGAGGCGCCTATAGAAGTTCTGTCAATACTCGAACATTTACCATTTTATTTAAAAAAATACCTTTATACGTGTATTTATGCGAGTCCAGGCGTCATAAACTGTAAATTTGTTTTAATACTGTGTATAGTTTGGGTATTAAATAATAGGTTCCCCTTGATAAAGATGAAAGAAATGGAGTACTAGCTGGTATACTAACTAAACACTAATCCCTTTCACTGCCTACACCGGGGTACTTCTAGAAAATTGGGTAGTGGGTTTACAAACTTGCATTTATTTAGATTGGCAGTGACAGGGATATTGAAAGCTTTTAAATGTAAATTCACAGTAAACACGGGATACAATTTGGTTTCACATTTCAGTAAATTTCGCAACTTAGTTTTAAAAAATTGCTTTGCAAGAAAATGTCTGTCAGGAAGCCTAGATGGCTCTGTATCAGATCTGGGAATGCGGTGGGACAGATTTCAATGTAGTACTTGCTGGTTTCCCTCCATTTTTGTGAACACGCACTGAGTTCTACATAGAGGGCTACCCATCTCTATCCTTGAGCTTTTAATCATTATTATGCTTTTTTAATACAGCCACCGACGTGAGCGTCACAAGTTAAAACATTCAACAATTTATT
This sequence comes from Brachycentrus maculatus, assembly GCF_059751285.1. NCBI lineage: Eukaryota > Metazoa > Arthropoda > Insecta > Trichoptera > Brachycentridae > Brachycentrus > Brachycentrus maculatus. The sequence continues at coordinate 591,309 of NW_028280841.1, forward strand.
TCCTTTTCAAACAAACACATTTCCTTTACCATGTGGGGTCAACATATTAAGACATCGAAAGGAAGAAAAAAATTGAAAATCATATTTGTCTTAAAAAATTATTTTGCCGAATAAAATGCTGTTACACCTCCGGAATATACGAAATTGAACGGGGAACAGGGCTCTGTTTAGAGCTGCCCGAGACAAGGACAATTACTCTCGAGTGATAGTCGACGTCAGGGGGACCTGACATGACACGCGCAGTAGAAGAAAAAAGTGCGTTTCGATTTAAGGAACCTCTTGACACATTCGACTTGCAACGCGCCTCGCTGCTTGTCCAACATTCGTGCAAATGTGTAAATGGGGCATTAGATTAAAACGTTGGGCGATACGCGGTAGGGTCGGCACCGCACACATTGCACATATGGGAGGTGCCAATTAACTTAACAATAAAATAAATAAAGGATCTTTATTAAAATAAAACCGCATTGAAAATGCATCATTAAAGGTTATTGAGCGAAAATTAGTAATCTCGTGACTGCGAAAAAAAATTGTTCGTAGTTCGTAATTCGTAAAATGATGCGGAATGCATCAAAACACGTGTCACAATAGATTTTAAGAAAAAGCGGTAAGTAAAACATAAATTAAAATGAGATTTTTCTTTCGACATTGTTTTGCAAAACCCCCTTAAAACTGTATCACTTTTTCATTAATTTACCACAAAAAATAGCACTCTTTTCATTTGGCTAATTGTTCAACCGCTATCTTACTGAAACTGGGTTTCTTTTAAGTTTTTTTTACTATATATAGTTATTTTTTTATAAAACGTCGCAGATGGACTGGGTCGAGTCGCGACGCTGACTGCAGGCCTTGCATGAATTCAACGTTTTATAAATTTACAATATAATTCTTTCCTAACATTTGCATTGGAAATGTTAATGAATTGCAATTATAACAATGAGCAGATGACGCTCCGAGTTCTCATGACCTTATCAATAGATATTGGTAAACTTAAGGCGGCAGAAGGATGGATCTTATCACTCGGGAGGAATATCTAATTTAACATACTCAACCTATAAAGGATTGTGTATGACTCATTTTGTGTTTATAACAGCCGATATAATCAATATTTTCTTTCAGGAAAATTATGGAAAATCATTTTGGAAAATTCACAGAAACGAATCCATACTACTACTATTACAGCTCTATAAAGCAGATACATGAAGGGATACGCCCTATAACACACCCGATGACGTAAAATTTGATGACGTATAGCGGTGTCCATTTTTCGTTTTATTAAAATATCTAAAGTTCAAACCTTCATATCTCCCTTACTTTTCTACAGATTTCAATAAGGACGTTACCGATTTTTGTGATTTTAAGTCTTTTGATTTTTGTTCTGTTGTGAACTCATATGTACTGTGTCATTAGATTGATCAATGAGTTTCGAAAAATTGAGTAGTGTGGTTGTCAATCATGGGTGGAATGTTACATTTTAAAGTTTATAAAGTGATCACATAAACCAGCCTATGACGGGTCGTAAGCCTTGTAAATAGTCAGACTTCATATTCTATATTCTTCATCATCTATGTAGAGATGCCAAAAAGTAAAACTTACTCCAATTTGTGGAGAAACCCAGATTTGTGAACAAGGTTTTGACAAACCCAAAATTTTGGGAAAAAATTATTATTGGTACTTTTTTTAAATATGGAATGGCGTTGCACATGTAATACAATGCATTTGCCAATGTCAAGTTAATTATAGTGTTATTTTATTTGAGTAGATATCGCTCACTCCTTTCAACAACGTCATATATGAAATACCGTCAATTTTTAGTTGTGCATGTTTTCGGAATGCCCAGAAAATGTACCTACTATATCCCAGCAAAAGCGGCATATTTTTAACTTGCAAAATGCAAAAAGTGCTGTTTTTGCATTTTGAAGAAAAGGTATTGTTTATTTTTTTTAAATGTATTAAATATTTTCATATTATTTTTTGACATTTCATCAAAGATGAAGAAGAATATGGAAATCTGGGCATTTACGGGGCTTACGACCGTCATAGGCTGGTTTGAGTGATCACTTTACACACGTGTAACATTCACCAATTCTACCCATTATTGACAACCACACTACTCAAATTCTTCGAAGTTCTATATATATGAACCAATTTAGAAACTTTGTTCTTGAATCACTAGAACTTCACTAGAGACATCTATTGGTGAGATGTAAAGAAGCTTTTTTATTAAGCAGAAACTCTTATATTAGTATGTGAGATCCGAATCCCGGATTATAATCACACACATGAGAAACGCCAGAAAATACCATTTTCATTTTTATTATTAAGCTTATAATTTGACCAGATAATTTATTTACAACATTTTGAGTGTGTCCAAATACTTGTTCACAAAATCTGGATTATCTCCAATTACAGGAGTTATTTTCATATTATTTTTTGACATTTCATCAAAGATGAAGAAGAATATGGAAATCTGGGCATTTACGGGGCTTACGACCGTCATAGGCTGGTTTGAGTGATCACTTTACACACGTGTAACATTCACCAATTCTACCCATTATTGACAACCACACTACTCAAATTCTTCGAAGTTCTATATATATGAACCAATTTAGAAACTTTGTTCTTGAATCACTAGAACTTCACTAGAGACATCTATTGGTGAGATGTAAAGAAGCTTTTTTATTAAGCAGAAACTCTTATATTAGTATGTGAGATCCGAATCCCGGATTATAATATAATCCAGATTATAATATAATCCTTATATTATAATATAATCCTTATATTATAATCCAGATTTTGTGAACAAGTATTTGGACACACTCAAAATGTTGTATTAAATATTTTTCAAATGCAAAAAAAACATTAAAAAGATCTGTTGCGCAGTAAAAAGACTTTAAAAACGATCTCCTGAAAAACCTAGTTTTTTTTTTAATATATGAAGTTGTTGAAAGGAGAACTAACTAACTAAGTAACCATCACGCCGCTTCCCCGCAGGGGTAGGCAGAGAGAATCAAATGCCACACCACTCTGTCTTTGCAAACATTCTTCGCATTCATGCATCTCCTCATACATACCCGACGATTATTACGACTCCTGACCCGGCCGCTTTCAAGTATTTGACATACCTGATTGTGCCAGGTTTTCCTCGGTCTTCCTCTGCTTCTTTTTCTAACTTCTCGAGTGAGTAAATTTCCAGAACGTCCTTAGAGAGAGGGAGAGGAATAGAAATAAATTGCCCACTTCCCATGTCTCCCTCTCTTCCTGTCTCCTAGAACTACTTTTCTTTTCCCAACCAGAAAACCTCTCCAAGCGCTTCCTTTGTGAATCTGTGACGTAAATTATTGAGGAAAATGGTATTGGTAATTTTATAGTATCAATTACCTTCGAATCTCTTAAGCAATTGAAAATGTCGGTCAATGTTGAGATTGAGGAATATGTAAAGGATATAGAAATTTATATAATTATCTTAGTCGCTTACGGAAGATGACATCATAATATTACATTATAGATTTTTTAATTGCTGAACTTCAACAGTAGTTTATTGTTAGTGTTCTGAAATCTAGGCAATATAAAGTTATATAGATTAGTACTCATGACAGTCAAGCAACTTTACTTTAAAATAATCTTTAAGAAATAATATTTGGCGAATGTGAACAGGAGAACAGAACGCGAGCGGCCGAAACAGGCTTGACACGATCAAATAAGTCAGAACCTAGAATATTCTTCTTCTTCTTCTTGATCTGTTTGTGCCTCCGCTTGTAGCTCTTGGGATGTTGACTCCCAGCTGTCTTTCCACCTTTTCGGAGGTCTGCCTGGGGGTCTGCGTCCTTCAGGGATTCCTTGAAGGGCGATATGTGGAAGTCTGTCAACTGACATTCTGTTAACACGATCATTCCAGTATCCCACCTCACGATATCCTCCGTCTTACACATGCTCCGGATGTCGGTATTTCTTACTCGGTCTCGCAATATGTTTCCGGTTATGGATCGGAGAGTCTTCATCTCGGAGGTTCAAAGCCTCGGACAAAGGACAGATCTGGATCTAGAATCTGATGGTGTAAAAAGTCTACAAAATCTCGTAATCGGAGTGGATGTATGAATAGTTGTATGAGTGTGAAGGAAGCTTAGAGTGTATGTCAGGATAGAAGAGTGTGGCGTACCATCCTCTCTGCCTACCCCTGCGGAAACTGGCGTGATGGTAGTAGCAGTAGCAGTAGTAGTAAATAAATATTTCTTACTTTTTCTCCGTGCTTTCGTTTGTTCAAAATATTTCACTATTCACAAATGATCTAAATTTATTCATTTTTATTTTATTTTATTATTCTTGACGTATCGCTCACTCCTTTCAAGAACGTCATAAATCAAAAATCGACAATTTTCAGTTGTGCATGTTTTCGGAATGCCCAGAAAATGTACTATATCCCAGCAAAAGAGGCACATTTTTAGCTTAATATTTACCCGCTACAGGGCAGAAAGTGTTGTTTTTGCATTTTGAAGAAAAGGTATTGTTTAATTTTTTTTTTTAAATATACTAAATATTATTCAAATGGAGAAAAAAAAACAGGTTTTTACCTAAAAAGATCTGTTGCACAGTAAAAAGTTCAATAAGTGGCTTGATATTTATTTTTAATACATTGTATTATATTTTTAAACTCTAATAACGCTCTCCTGAAAAATCAAGTTTTTTTATTTATGACGTTCTTGAAAGGAGTGAGCGATATAAGAAATAATCGTTTTGCTGACGGAAAATGTCGAAAACACCCGTGCTAGAAATTGAAAAAAAAACGATAAATCGAAAATGATTGACGTATTGTTGCGTTTTTTTTACTGTTTTTCGTTAGGCGAGAGATTGATCGTCAAAAACATTTATGTAGTCACAGATTATAATAGACTAATAATAGGTAATAATAAAATTAATTTTAATAAAAATAACAAGAGAAAATGTATTGTTGCGCCATCTATGAGGGAAATGCTGAATCTTTTATACTTACAAACAATTTTTCCAATTTTGAATTTTCAGACGCCTTTTCGTATCAAGTGTTGCTGATAGATGGCTCTAGTGTTGGGACATTAACTATTCATTCATAAAGTAAAATCAATATATTACACGTGCCGTGTTTACGCAAGGGCATTTGGGATTTATCCCTAGGACAAAAGTATGTTTGTGCTGGGCGGGCATAAAGGTCAACACAACAACACGGTTATGATAAATATAATATTTCATAATGGATAAATATCACGACGTGTGATTATTGGCAAATAATTTAATGTGAAAATTCACAAGACCATCGGTAGCATTCTTATTGAAATATGTAGATAAATAAGGGAGATATGAAGGTTTAAACTTTAAATATTAAAATAAAATTAAAAACATGCGTTCGCATACGTCATCAAATTTCCGTCATCGAACGTTTTATGACGTCATATGGTTTATTGTCTATGGTTTATAGAATTGTGTAGTAATAGTATGGATTGTTTGTTTACCACTACACTACCATTTGTGTTATACAAATATGAGGGGAGGGTGGACCATACACATCAACAAATAGAGCCGCCAATAATTTAGCAATGACAGCAACATTAAAATAACTCCATCGTTTCTGTGACGTTATTCATTGCCAACTTACGAAAATAACGTATTTTCGAAGGGGAATTTTCCAAAAGAAAATTATGAATGAAAATATTAATTAAATTGACTGTTATAAACACAAAACGAGTCTAGAATAATCCTTTATAGGTTGAGTATGTTAAATTAGATATTCCTCCCGTCTGACAAAGATCCATCATTAATTATAAATTATAATTATTATTATTTAATGAGAAAATATAATAAAACCAGAGGGCAAATGTTTTACATTTGTGTCATTCACTAGTAATCAAGTGGAGGCTTAATAAAAATAAATAAAATTTAAGTTTTGTACTGACATTTCTTGGTGGAATTGCATGTTATAGAATAAAATCTTTGTAACTTTTTCCACATTTATTTTATTTGACCAGCAACCGGGTTCATTGAATTTAATTTGACCAGTCTGATGATGTCGGTTACGACGAAACCCAATTGCTTGTCCAATAAAATTCATGTGAAAAGTTACATAATTGTTATTTTATTACATAAATAAAATTTATAAATAATTGTAACTTTGTAAATATCACTAGTAATAATACCAATAATAATAATTGTAGTGTAATGGTCAGCACGCTCGGCTACTGGAGGTCCCGGGTTCGACTCCCAAGGGGGGTAAAAATAAATATAAGTAATTTTTTCACTGTAATATTTATTCAATATTACCATGGACTGGTACCTGAAGCGGAGGGCTGATCACCTTTCCTTCATAAGTAAAACGATCATGATAACACTGAGTTTATAAGACACAGTGCCCTATGCACCATTGGGGTGCGGATAAGGGTTTTATTATTATATTATTAATAATTATTACTTAGTAAATACAAAAGTGGTATTTACTAAGTAAAACTTTAATTAAAAATGGATAGGTTTTACCAAAAAGTGACTAAATAATTATTACTTATTAAATAAATTGATTAAATAATTATTACTTCGATTTAGAAAAAATAAACGTTAAAATGTATTATTGACATTTTAATAACTCGACATAGATGAAGAAGGATAAGGAAGTTTAGGTATTTACATGGCTTACGATCTATAAGAGGCTGGTTTAAGTGATCATGTTACATACCTACGTATAACATGCATCATTCTACCCACAATTGACAACCACACTTCTTAATAATAATAAATAAACATATACTCATTCATAGATATCAAATAATTCACACGTCTTTTCATGTGCGAATTCTTGGTTGATTTGGGTAACTGTTTTTATTTAGCGGAGATCATTATTACAAGCGTATTTGAGATCATTCCCGAATTATTACACATGCTGGGCGACGCCTGAAAACTAGATTATCAAATTTTAGGAAGCTGACCGGAATTCGACCGGTTACTTTATTCACAAAATTGTGATTTGTCTAAATCCTTGTTAATAAATCTGGGCTTCTCCGCGTATAAGTTTTTAACAAAAAAATATTTTGACATCTTAACAAAGATGAAGAAAAATATGGAAGTCTGGATATTTACAGGGCTCACGAGTGGCGAAGCAATTTTTGGGAAGATACAAATAGTGTTTTTAAAAAATGTTTTTAAAAATAAAAAATCTCGGTTTCATAATATTCATAAATTATAAAATATTAAATTTGAGTGTGTGCAAATTTTTGCTCACAAATTCTCGTTTGTCATAGGAGTTAGAATATTTTTTCATAATTTTATTAATAACAATGAGAATATGGAAACCAAGCATTTACAGGTCGATCAGTCCTGCGCTTCAGGTATTATCAAATCGATATTAATCGATTGAATTATCATTGCATCAATTTGATGCAGTACCCTATGCACTGGTGCTGATAAGGGTCAGAAAACATTTCCTTGAACACATTATACACTTTTGATCCGATTAACGTGGAATCAAGGAACAAGGGATAAGGTCCTGGTAACATTTTTTATTACAAGGTAAAGCTTTGAACAGCAAATTTGTTTTTCCACATTATTGTGCTTAGTTGGATAACACGTCATGATTTTTCCTAAATTAAAATATGTACGTTAAATCGCAATTAATTATCCATAAACCCAGGTAATCCTAGGTTCGATATATTGAATTTTTGGCTTAAATTACCGTTTTTGTATTTAAAACAAATGTTTTTCTACGAAATGAATACAAGTAGATAAGAAAAGAGTTGAAAGGTAAGAAGTTGATATTATAAAAATATATATAAATAATTATTAAAAAAAAAAATTGTACTCCTAATTTCGAAGGGTATGTATGATTAGATAGATGCATGAACGTGGAAGAGGCGAAGAATATTTGCAAAGACAGAGTGGTGTGGCGTTCTATGCGAGAAGATACTCTCTTCCTACCCCTGCACAGAAGTGGCGTGATGGTTAGTTATTTATTGTAGTTATTATAAAAATATAAAAATATTTTTTAAAAATCGGTGTGAGGTGACAACAGGAGCGCAGCCGGACGCTTAATGAATTATATTATTGCGAATAAGGCCTTAAGGAAAATATATTACAGTTCTTCATATGGAGACGTCTAGATAGAACAGCAGGCTATCGGATGTACAGTATTTTTAGATGTTTATTTTTTTATTTAATCTCGCAAAACAAGATTGTTACCGTGGTCCAGCCTATTATTGATACACGAAGAGTCGACTATATTTGGGTTATCAGCGGGGATGCCGCGCTGGCTGAAATGTCACGAGTTGGTAATGAAGTTGCCCCGTATTGATTTCCCGCCCACAGCTGCTCGGCTGTCAGGGCGGCGTGGGCGGCGAGTGAGGAGGCGAGCGTTATGCCCAACCAACCACATTCCGAAACCCTTCGACTGATATTAAATACACCCCTGTCGAATCTTATTAAATGAAAAAAAAACGAGACGATAATACAGTATCTACTCAATGAATTAGGGCCACGCGGAATTTCGCGCAATTTCTCAATTCAAACAGGAATAACTCAGAGAAAACCTTGAATAAAACAACATTGAATTTTATTTACACATGAACACTTTATTAGGCTTAAATTATGCATATATTTTCATATAAATATAGTAAGTATTTAGTATTTCCACCTTTGGCAGAAATAACTGCCTCAATTCTTTTTGGCATACTTAAAATGCACTGTTTTATCATGTTTTTTATTTCTTCGTCTTCTGACCAAATTTTTTGAATATTTTTTTTAGACAGTTTACTGTCAGATTTGGAAATGAGTAAACCTTATTTTTTAACATGCTCCATACGTTTTCTATAGGATTAAGGTCCGGAGAATTTCCAGGCCAGGAGAGTAAAGGCAGATTTTTGTTAGACAAAAATTTTATTATTGATTTAGCCCGGTGGCAAGGTGCCCCATCCTGTATGAAGGTGTATGGACCTTCTGTTGGGTCGAGTGTATGGTAGAAGGGCAATAAAATTCGTTCAAGGACCTGCTTATAGGAATTTTGGTTCATTGTTCCTTCCACGAAAAACAACGGCCCAGGTATGTTAATAATACATGACCATATCATTGTTGCAGGGGGGTGTTTGATAACTTTTACCACACAGGCCTCATTGTAACGTTCCATTGGTGTTCTCCTGACGAATCGACGGCTCTCTGTCACGGCTTCTAACCGGCACTCATCACTAAAGATGACCTGAAAAATAATGATAATTTAAGTTAAATTCAAATATATAAGTTTATTTACTAAAATGATATGTTGAAAATTCAATTTAAATAAATACCTTTTTCCAATCATCTACCGAGTAATTTCGATGTAGCCTGGCCCATTTGAATCGATCCGCTTTCATTCGTGGTGTCAATTTTGGTACTTTTACAGGGCGCCTGCATTTCAGATTTACTTCGTAAAGACGTCGCCTCAGTGTTGATACCGATATATTTATACCCTCTTCTTCCAATTTTATTTTTAATGTTTTTGCTGATGCACTACGGTTTTCTTAGGCACTTTGAACGATTTTTCGATCAGTCCTCGGTGTTGTTTTTCTAATCCTACGACAGTTCTTTCGCCGATTGCTGGTGGCGGGTGACTGATTTTTTATTTATTTTGAAATTCTGTCCACTGTTTGACGAGAAACGTTTTCTTTTTTTGAAATTTCTCTATTAGATAGTATTTCTAATTTCAGTAGCACTATAACACTAGACTTTTTTTCCTCAGAAATGGCTTTACTTTTTCCCATTTTGTCCTTTTCAAAAAAAACACTTGTGTTTACAAAAAAAAAAAATACTTTATTAACTAAAATTAAAAATTAAGTTTTTTTCACAAGACACGATAACTATATAACCTCTCTGAACAAAACAACAACCAGAACTCAAGAAACTTCACTAATAAATGAGATAGGACTATTTTTTTGAACTTTCAACCATCTGTCTACCTGTGCTAATTAGGGACCTTTCTCAGAAAAAGGGTTTGAAATTTTGTAAAGGCTTAAATAATCCAGGTATATTTTACATATTATTGAAGGTAATATACATGATATTAGATGTCAATAGAAAACTTAAAGTATTTATGTAAAATAAATATAATAATCCAAAAGATTTCAGAGTATTCTAAAAAATAATGGGCGGCCCTAATTCATTGAGTAGATACTGTACTAATCTATTATTTTTGATCATTTTTTGTTTATTATTAGTCTAACATTAAATACGAAAAACCTTCGTAAATCAATAAAGTTTAACAATATATTAATTGCGTCTAAACACTTGTTCACAAATCTGGGTTTTATCCACTAAAGATTTGTTATTTATATATTTTTTATCTCAACATAGATGAAAAAGAAAGGGGTTATGGGCTATCGTAAGCTTGTTAAGGGCAACGTTCACCATTCTACCCGTGATTACAATATATATATATGTGTATATATATGTGTATATATATATATATATATATATATATATATATATATATATATATATATATATATATATATATATATATATATATATATATATATTTATATATATATATATGTATATATATATATATATATATATATATATATATATATATATACATATATATATATATATATATATATATATATATATATATATATATATATAAATATATATATATATATATATATATATATATATATATATATATATATATATATATATATATATATATATATATATATATATATATATATATATATATATATATATATATATATATATTATATTATGATTCTTGATCAATTTAAGATGAAAACACATCGTTTCACTAGCTGAAAATGCCAAACACACCCATTGAGCACATCCAATTCAGCTTTTCCTGAAAGTTTTAATTTACGTGAATAGTCTATGTGTTCTGTCTGCTGTGTAATTATAGGCACAGAATTCAACAGATAAACCATATTAACAAATATTACATTGTATTAACAGATATATTTTGTGCCCAGGACGAAGGCGCATCGTTGCCCACAAAATTTGTTTTTGTTTTCATATGTAAATGAAAAACGTATCCGAGAAAAATATTTTGGCGGCCGGTAGATATGAGGGTGTTGTTGTGTAGGGGTGTGGGGCTGTGGCGTCTCGCGCGTGCGCAGTACCTAGCCAGGCGGCCGAGCCGGCGTATCGACGAGCTGCCTCCCCCTCCTGGGGGCCGGGGGGCGCCGGGCAGGAGGCCGGGCAGGGGTGCCCCTGAAAGCCTTCACGGTCACCGGGGGGCCCCTCCCCTCCGCCACGTATCGACCCTCCAACGCGAGCGACAGAGAGGCACGACCAGAACCTCATCCGCTCTTGTTGCAATCGTGTAATTGAATTAAAAATAAGTTGTACGCCTCGTATTGATCTGCTTTACATCTCGACATCAAATTTTAATGACATACCTAAATTACATTTTGAGTGTGTCCAAATACTTGTTCACATATCTGGATTTTCTCAACTTTTATACAGTTTTAGGAATGATTCATACATTTTGAAATCTCAACGTAGATTAAGAAGAATATGGAAGTCTGGCAATCTATGTTGAGATGTTACATTAAATACATTAAAAATTTCGTTAAATACATTCAATCAATGAAAATAACTAATATAATACCTCCTGAATAATGAAAAATTACCAGAAAATCAATTTGGTTTTTATTTTTTTTAAAAGAGGTATAAAGGATGCAACGGCAAAAATGGTCAAATTTATTATATTATTTATTGATTCGGCATTAACTTTGTGGAATGACATGTTGATTATTTTTTTTTTAAATTAAACACTTGAATATACCACTTTATGAGTTTTATTTATATTATGTATACGACTAGATTCTTACAGACTTACAGATTTTTTCATCTTCTGGTAAAAATTAAAACTAATTAAATTAATCAGTTTTAATTTTAACCAGAAGATGAAAAGTGGTATATATAAATAAAACTCATCAAGTGGTATATTCAAGTGTTTATTTTTTTTAATAGTCAAATTTATTAATAAAATAAAATCTTGATCTTCTTCCTTGTTACATGCCAACGTATCGTCTTTGTAGACTGTTGGGATCAGCTCTCCTGTAGGACCTCTTACCTTGGACGAACTTGTTTTCTCCGCTTCACTAAGTTGGCCCCTGGAATCGTACAAGCTGGCCCTGGTACATTGTCAGTCTCTGGATCACTGAGAGAAGAATCAGGCATGGTAGTACACGTTAGCGTTTGTTTTTCCATAAAGCTTTGGGTTATTTGACTAAATAAAAATGTTAATATCGGTGAAAAATGTACACATATCGCTCACTCCTTTCAAGAACGGCATAAATAAAAAATCGTCAATTTTCAGTTGTGCATGTTTGCGGAATGCACAGAAAATGTACTTTATCCCAGCAAAATAGGCATATTTTTAACTTAATATTTACCCGATACAGGGCGGAAAGTGTTGTTTTTGCATTTTGAAGAAAATGTGTGTTTAAATTTTTTTAATGTACTAAATCTTTTTCAAATGGAGAAAAAACCTTGAGGATTTACCTAAAAAGATTTGTTGCACGTAAAAAGTTCAATAAGTGGCTTGATATTTATTTTTAATATATTGTATTATATTTTAAGCTTTAAAAACGTTCTCCTGAAAAATCAAGTTTTTTTTTATTTAGGACGTTCTTGAAAGGAGTGAGAGATATTGGTATTTTGTTAGACCTGCATTCGATGCTATTAGTAACGATATATAGTTTTATTAAACTTGGAATATATATTAAAAATAAGGAACTGGAGTTCAAAAACATCTATATGCATGAAAGACAACAAATGGTTAAAATTCTAAAGAAGACTAATAAACAATTAATATTACATATATAGTGCCTCAGGGAAGTGTTACATAATAATAATAAAATGTACCATTTATTTCATCATTTGATAAATTAAATAGTATATTTTTCTCATGTAGTGTATTGGTATTGTTATTAGTCGTTACTTCCACTAGGTAGTGTAATGGTCAGAAAGCTTGCCTATCGTACTGGAGGTCCCGGGTTCGATTCCCAAGGGTGGGGGTCAAATAAATATGAGTGATTTATTCCCTCTAATATTTATGGAGATCCTCATCAAAAAATTACATTTCCAATATTGCACAAAAAATCCTTTGAATGCAAATCTGTTCCATTTACTATTCTATCTAAATTTACATTAAAGTTGCAAAATTTAAACCTATATGAAATCATTAATTGCACCAAAACGTAACAATTTTACGAGCTAGAATTCCTGATTACTTTATAAAGGAAATGTAACGTTTTGGTGAGGACCTCCATATATATTTAGCGGAGGGCTGATGACCTTCCCTTCATCTGTTTACGATCAAGATAACTCTGCATTTATACATGTACTGCCCTAAGCCACCTTATTGCCCTAAGCAGGTGTGGATAAGGGTTTGAAGAACTGTACTATTTTATGAATTAATTTTAAATCAAACACAGATTTTTGCTACTAAGTTGTATTTTATTAACAAAAACACATGAAAAATACATATTGTGACAATTGTTTCAACTGTGTTATTGGTGATTTTTATGTAGTTTGACTGGGAGGTTTTTTCTTCAAATGTGTAGCAAAACGTTGTATTGTAAACGTTAGCGTGAAAAGAATGCAAGGCTGATCATCCTTACGTCACCGTCCGAACATTTTTCATACATCGTTTAACCGCAAATTCTTCTGAGAAATCACCATATAATATCACAATAAATAAATATTACAACGTTTTGAGTGTGTTCAAATACTTGTTCACAAAATCTGGATCATCTCCAATTACAGTTATTTATTTTCATATTATTTTTGGACATCTTATCAAAGATGAAAAAGAACATATGTCTGAAATCTTTTCTATTATATATACCAAAAATGGTATTTTTGGCGTTTCTCATGTGTGTGATTATAATCCAGGATTCGGACCTCACATACTGATAAAAGAGTTTCTGCTCAATAAAAAGCTTCTTTTCATTTCACCAATAGATGTCTCTAGTGAAGTTCTAGCAATTCAAGAATAATGTTTCAAAATTGGTTTAAATACATAGAACTTCCAAAAATTTGAGTTGTGTGGTTGTCAATAATGGGTAGAATTGGTGAATGTTACACGCGTGTAAAGTGATTACTTAAACCAGGCTATGACGGTCGTCAGCCCCGTAAATGCCCAGACTTCCATATTCTTCTTCGTCTTTGATGAGATGTCAAGAAATAATATGATAATAAATATTAAATTATTATGAAATCATAATAAAAACCTGGCAATGTATAGAATATAGGAAAAGTGTGCTCGTGCCTGTAGTTGGCATAGTGACGGCGGGGAGAGGAGAGCTCCTCGTCCCAGGGAGCTCTCCTCGCTATAGAATTCAGGCCATCCAGGGAGTTCTAGCGACTTCCGAGAATCCAGCTCTCGAAATAGGTCAAATCGACCTATCTCCACACGTGTACCGACGACTTATTCACGAACCTAACAACCATGCCTCGAAATTACAGGAAACGAATTATATTATAATTTGCAACATTTTGTGAAGTTCTAGTGATGCGTTCCGCATTATTATCAAACGTAATGCATCGTATCACGTGACATATATTTTTTGAAAGTGGTATTCAGCAAGTAAAACTTTAAATGAAAAATAAATAGATATTACCACAAAGTGACTGCGGAATCAATCAATAAATTTTTTTTGGTATTATATTTTGTGATTGCGTGTGTTTTTTTTTCAATTAACATATCACTCACCCTTCAACAAAAAAACTTTATTTTTCAGGAGAACGTTTTTAATGTTTAAAAATATAATACAACGTATTAAAAATTAATATCAAGCCACTTATTGAACTTTTAACTGTGCAACAGATCTTTTAAAGGTAAAACCTGACTGTTTTTTCTTCATTTGAATAATATTCAGTATATTTAATAATATAATAAAACCCTTATCCGCACCCCAATGGTGCATAGGGCACTGCGTCATATAAACGCAGTGTTATCTTGATCGTTTACACATGAAGGAAAGGTGATCAGCCATCCGCTTCAGGTACCAGTCCAGGGTAATATTGAATAAATATGACAGTGAAAAAATCACTTCTATTTATTTTACCCCCCTTGGGAATCGAACCCGGGACCTCCAGAACGGTAGCCGAGCGTGCTGACCATTACACTACGGAGGTGGACAAAATTAAACAATGCCTTTTTCCAAAATGCAAAAACAACACTTTCTGCTCTGTAGCGGGTAAATATTAAGTTAAAAATATGCCGCTTTTGTTGGGATAAAGTACATGTTTCGGGAATTCCGAAAAGATGCACAACTGAAAATTGACGATTTTTGATTTATGACGTTATTGAAAGGAGTGAGCGATATGTATGTAGGAAGGTTATTGATATACACATTTGTTTGCCAAATATTAGAAGTTCTCTTTGAATGGTTTGGTATTGCATTTTGACATTATAACATCGTTTTAGAATCTAAAAGGTCTTGGTAATACTACTTATATAGATTAAAATATTAATATATCATTACCAAGTATTTACAATGTAATACTTGAATAATCGTCGGGTATGTATGAGGAGAGGCATGAATGTGGGAGAGGCGAAGATTATTTGAAGATAGATTCATGTGGCGCTCCATTCTCTTGTTCTTTCTCCTATCCCTGCGGAAAAGCGGTGTGACGGTTAGCTAGTTAGTTAGTTTTTAAAGGCCTCAATTTTAAATCAGCTCGAAGCATACATTTCTATGGTTTCAATCCTTTTTGCAGGTCACCGTATTGATTTTCATACGACTTTTAATCATAATAAGAGAACAATATCAGAATTTTAGAGGGGAGTTGGGTGACGTTATACGAGTAGGCAGCAATTACGCCCGCCTTGCCTTGTTTGCGTGATTGGAACAATTACACCGATTCCTGACGTAAACAATATGTATATATATAAAAACTAACTAACTAACTAACATCACGCCGCTTGTTAGGCAGAGAGAATAGAGCGCCACACCACTCTCTTCTTGCAAACATTCTTCGCCTCTTCCACGTTCATGCATCTCCTCATACATACCCGCCGACTGTTACGACTCATAACCTGACCACTTTCAAGTATTTGGCATACCTGATCGTGCCACGCCAAATAATACCATTTTCTTTTTTATTATTTTAGCTTAAAATTTGACCAGATAATTTATTTACAACATTTTTAGTGTCTCAAAATGTTGTGTATGATTTTCTTGTTTATGTACTAGAAATCTTTTTGACGAGTTGGTGGGTTGGTTGATTTATTGAGCCGATAATTTTTTTTTATTTCCTTAACCCTTTGGTCACCTAAATCAGATACATCAGCTTTCGGTATTCTAGGCAAAAAATGCCGGATTCGTCGGATCTAAAGAAACCAAACTTCGATAGACATTTTGATATCGCGCGCCGAAGATAAAATTTAAAATCAGATTTGTTTTAACAATTGACATGGTTAAGTGAATTGACGAGTGTTTTGAAATCGCCGAACGCATTTTACCTTTGAATTATTTTATTTTATTTTATTTATTCGGGAATTGTACAGCTTACATATAAAAAAATGATATAAAACAATGGTTACATTAACAATAATAAACATTACATTACATGAACAAAAAATAGTTACGTTAAAAAAAGGCAATTAAACAATTCCACATTTATGTTATAAAACTATTGAAAACATTCAGAGATCAAACAAATAACAAAAAAACAAAAAAGGGTATTATATAAAAATAATAGATTTAGCAGGAAGGAGAAGGAAAGGAGAGGAATTAATAAGGGTGGTTAAAGAATTTTTTTTTCTAGGTAAGAAGTTTAAAAATATATTTATAAATATACATACATACATATACATACGCATACATACACACATATATATACATATACATACATATACATATTCATTATATATACAGAAAAAAAAATTGTCATGCACCGTTCACCCCCCACTCATAACATAATTAGGTTATTGGTGGAGAGTAAACAGAGTATGACAACTTTCTACTAACCTCTTTTTTTATTATAGCTACACTTTTCCCGAAAATATCCATGTCATTAAATGTCTTGTTGTATGAGTACATGATTCTATTTAGGGTGGTATTTTGTGAAAAAAATGTGTTGCACTTTGGTACATGAAGAAGGTGAGTAGAACGTGTTCGTCTTTGGGGTACTCTAAAGATAATACGGGCTACTAGGTCAGGGGAATCAATTTTGTTGGAAAGGATCTTGGTGAGCAACATCAAGTCAGCCACGGTTCGTCTATCAGAAAGAGTTTGCAAGTTATAAAAAGCGCATGCTTCACGGTAATCCTGAAAATTTAGGTGAGATCTACGATTAAATTTTTTTATTTATTTTTTATTTTTTTATTTTTTATTATTTTTTATTATTCATGTTTAATTCGCGGTATTTCTAGCATAGTAACCCCAAGAGTCTTGGTAGCCAAAGGGTTAAGGAATAAGGACATTTGATCCTCAGAAAACATCCCCGGAAGCATGCTTCACGGTAATCCTGAAAATTTAGGTGAGATCTACGATTTAAATTTTTTATTTTTTATTTTTTATTTTTTTATTATTCATGTTTAATTCGCGGTATTTCTAGCATAGTAACCCCAAGAGTCCTGGTAGCCAAAGGGTTAAGGAATAAGGACATTTGATCCTCAGAAAACATCTCAGGAACATAACAAGTTCATTATTTTCAAAAAGGTATTATTGTTTGAGTATAATAAGGCTAGATACTGTTTGCGTAAGCTTTCTTTATAACGAGTGGATTGTATCTATTGAGAATAATATTTCTGTAGAAGTTATCCTTTGTACCTTTGGCTACAGACAAGGGTTAGAAAAATAATAATATAATATTTTTATTTAATTAGGTTACACATTTTTAAACTTTTATACAATTTCTTTACATTTCAACTTAATATAATCTTATAATTTTAGTTGCGCTGAGTCTCTCCAAAATAGAAAACTGGGCTCTTATGCTTGGAGAGGGACATTTTTCTTATTTAAAAAAAAGGGATTTTTATGTGCCGCCGTAGTGTAATGGTCAGCACGCTCGGCTACCGTAATAAAAGTCCAGGGTTCGATTCCCAGGGGGGGAGTCAAATAAATATAAAAAGGTTTTTCACTCTTATATTTATTCAATATTACGCTGGACTAGTACCTGAAGCGGAGGGATGACAACCTTTCCTTTATGTGTTAACGATCAAGATAATACTAGGTTTATATAATGCAGTGCCCTATGCGCCATCGGGTGCAGATAACGATCTGAAGAAGAAGAAGAAGGTAATATTAGTAAATAGCATGAATTATAAGTTAATATTGTAGTATTGATTTTGGGCACTCAATTTTTTAAATAATAAAAGCATTTTTAACTTTTTGTAATACCGCTTTAAAAAACTCTACTTCATGACTACAGGTTTTGGAATAATATAAATATAAATTAAATTTCAGGACGATTCTAGTCCGGTAGTACAAAATCGCTGAATTCTCATTGTCTCGCGATGCACCACGCCTAGCAACCAGATGGAAGTAGGTACCTACTGTGGCATCATCCATCTGCAATACTTCACCGGAGGTTGAGGCAGGAACTGACATTTATAGCCTCGGTGCCCCCTCCCCCCACTCCCCACTACTCCCTCCACCCGCGCCCCCGCCCCCGCCCTAACGAGCCCCTGCCGCCGGATCGATACGACAGCGAGTTGCAGCTAATTTATGATGATACAATCTCTACCCTTATTTTGTAAAATTTAAGTAAAATTGTATTGGATTGTTAAAAACAATCCTCCGATTATATATCGCTCACTCCTTTCAAGAACGTCATAAATCAAAAATCGTCGATTTTCAGTTGAGCATGTTTTTCATGGAATGCCCAGAAAATGTACTATATCCCAGCAAAGAGGCAAATTTTTAACATAATATTTACCCGCTACAGGGCAGAAAATGTTGTTTTTGCATTTTTAAGAAAAAGGTATCGTTTTATTATTTTTTTTAAACATACTAAATATTTTTCAAATGGAGAAAAAACCTTCAGGTTTTACCTAAAAAGATCTGTTGCACAGTAAAAAGTTCGATAAGTGGCTTGATATTTATTTTTAATACATTGTGTTATATTTTTAAACTTTAAAAACGTTCTCCTGAAAAATCAAGTTTTTTTATTCATGACGTTCTTGAAAGGAGTGAGCGATATGTCCGCCTCCGTAGTGTAATGGTCAGCACGCTCAGCTGCCATACTGGAGGCCCCGGGTTCGATTCCCGGAGGGGGGTCAAATAAATATAATTGATATTACCCTGGACTGGTAATCAACGTATTGAAATTGGAAATATTGATTGAGAGTTACGATAATAGGATGCTTCCAAATTTTAAGCACTGGGGATACAGAGTGGATGTTATTTGGTAGATGAATGATAGTTTTTCGCTCTCTCAAGCATGAATTATTGTTTTACAAAATACCAGCATAAAATATTTATATTTAATTTAAATTTAAATTGGTACTATACCACCATTTAAACTACTGTTGTTCAAAATCTATTGTGACACGTGTTTCGATATATTCCGCATCATTTTCAAACACCGTATGCTGAAAAGCGGAATGCATCGAAATACGAGTCTCAATAGATTTTGAAAAAAATGTGGTATTTACCAAGAGGAATTTAAATTTAAATGGATAGATATTGTAGCAAAGTGACAAATAATGAAATTTAATGTATTAGATACCATTTAAATAAATAATAATTAAATTAAAAAAAAAATAATAATCATTAGTCGTCGTGTGAAATCTTAAGGTCTAAAAGTAGCTCCCACAGCATAATGCGCCCCTTTGTTGTAGCGTCATTGGGGTTATGAAACCAGTGACTACTCGATCAGGGGCGGGTCGAGGTCGCGCAACGTGCAAGGGCGCCATATATGCAAGATGTAGCGACCCATCTTACATGGCACTGGAAGCACTCCAACATGCTCCACATTGAAAGTGTACTGATGGCAAGAAAATAAATTTTGGTATTTTCATATGCCTATTTACTGTACTGTATATATTTTACATTTTGCCCTATGTTTTCTTATCTATTTTTCAGTCTTGTTAACCTTAATCTCATGTCCAAAATGAGGAATGGAAATTACTCATCGGAAATATTATAAATCGCTCATTTAGTGCAATAAAGAAGTAATTACACTTTTTTTAAAACAAGTTAAATACCGCTCATTCTTTTCAACAACGTCATATTTCAAAAATCATCAATTTTCAGTTGTGCATGTTTTCGGAATGCCCAGAAAATGTACTATATCCCAGCAAAAGTGGCATATTTTTAACTTAATATTTACCCGCTATAGGGCGAAAGTGTTGGTTTTGCATTTAGAAGAAAAGGTATTGTTTAATTATTTTTTAAATATTCTCAATATTTTTTAAATTGAGAAAAAACATTCAGGTTTTACCTGAAAGATCTGTTGCACAGTAAAAAGTTTAATGAGTGCCTTGATATTTATTTTTAATACATTGTTTTATATGTTTAAACTTTAAAAACGATGTCCTTAAAAATCATGTTATTTGATATTTGACGTTGTTGAAAGGAGTGAGCGATATGTCAAAATCTGCGGAAAGACTTTTAAAATACTAGTAAAATGGCACCATTTCTGTTGCTAAGACGTCTGAATGGCATCTCCTGTAATATTTCTAAAAGTGTAATTACGCCATTGTTGCACCAAATGAGCGATTTGAACAAATAAACAAAAGTGAGAAATGGAATTCCTTTTATTGTCAAATAATTGAAGACATTTAAGTAGTCCTGAAATTCCTGAAAACCTGAAAACTGACTATTCTAACTTCCTCCCCTAAATAAATCTTGAAAGTGAAAAATTATTTTTATTCCAACCGTTATCCGCGCCCAATGATGCATACGGCACATAATAATCTTATATTACCAGTGTTATATACACGAATGAAAGATAATTAGCCCTGCTTTTCAGGTAACAGTCCAGAGTAATATTAAATAAATATAAGGGTGAAAAATTAAAATAAATAATAAAATTAGAAACAAAACGAATACGCACATTAGAGTGAAGGCATTCAAGATATACTCGTACACAATTTCAAGTGGGTATCTCTTTAAAAATTTCATTCGTGTGCAATATGTGATTTATTAACATAGATCGTTTTCTCGGACCGTGTTAAGTCAGAATCGTGTAAGAAAATACCGCGTAAAATGGTGTACAACAAACGAGACCATGATGGTAGATTTCTCTACATAGCGAAGCAGCTGGTGATACCATAGAGATTTCATCGTTAAATACAGTACCTACCTTCATAAGTGGGAAAGTATTATGTAGACAGGTATAATGTAGACAGCAGGAACCCGCGGCGGGGCAGGTTGTGCATAAAATATGCAGAGCTGTCAACTTGCAGACAAAGAACGCCCCTTTGGAAACGCGATGTACGCATACATATACCGGACAGCGTATATTCAGCTCCATTAGCAAATAAATTTAAGCGGAAAACAGATGACTACGCGCATTATTTGGTTAATAGTTGGAGTGTGCTCAATTATTTGGACATAAATATTAGTTTTAACTGCGCGAGGGGTTGTTATCAAGACAAAATTTTAGTTTATAGTCTGGTAGCCGTACAGAAATTACTGAAAAATGGATCATTTCTGCGTGTGGGTAGTAATTCAATAAATAGATTTAGAAGTATGGATGATTGTACCGCCATCAGTTGGGAAATTAGTGAAGTATATAAATACGACTTACTCTATTTCGTAAGGCCTGAGATGCTCAGACTTTCATCTTCTTTTAAATAAATAAAAAATATATGTAGATGCTACATCTGAAGTTAAGACAAATACAATTGATATATCATCTATTGGGTGAATCCAGTGTCTGAATAATAAATTTTTAATAATTACTTCATTACATAAAATTCATTTTTGATTCCATTATCCATAAAGTCATTAAAAAAATAGTATAAAAGAGCTATTTTGTATTTGATTGCATGTCATTAACAAATTTCTTTAATTTATTTATAGATTTGGCGTTTCATTTAAACTCCATTTCAATAAGTTTTAAAATGCCGAAGAAAGGCGAAATCAAACAAATTTTATTTTTATGTGTTTTTCACAATAAAATACAATTTAGTAGACTCTTTGTTAGTAGACTTTGATTTTAACATTCAATACATAAATTTTCATTCATTCAGTTTTATAAAGAAGTATTGTAAGATGTGTCTTCGGCACAGGAAAACTCCGTGAGGACACATTATTGTAATTTGTAATTATGTATAAAATGAAGTGTCAGGTTGTGGTCCAATGGTTAGTGTCGCGGACTCTTAAGTCAGAGTTTCTCGGTTCGAACCCCTCCACCGCAATTTGATACCTATTTCTAATAATGAGCCGCCACAGAAATATTATGAAATTGAAATATTTGTGAAAATAATAAAACCACTAAAACCTCTAAAATAAATAAATATAATATAGAAACACGTTAACGTGCGTGACAAAATTATGAAAATAAAATTATATTAAACCCACAACAACCTACCTTATCATTCTTTTTTTATAATTTATTATGTCAGCTGACGGTCAACGAAAACAAGCCACGCAAAGTAGCCGAGATATTTTCCCATTTTCCTTGTTCTAGGGCGTGTCGCGTGTCGTGTGCGAAGCGTTGTCAGTAAATTTGTGCAAAACATACGAACTTTGTCAAGTGACTCACTGGATATCCCCAAGGTCTCCGAAATACAAACAAATCTCAATATTGATAGATATCTCATTTTGAGTTACAAAACGCTCACTTGCGATAAACCCGTTTTACGTAATCAATATACAGAGTGTGTTTAAAGTTTTAGCGAATATTAGTAAAAAATATATTTAAATTAAGTATTTTTGACTGCCTTCAAGAGTTGCACGGAACGATTTATTTTAATCACGGTATTTGAGTGTATAAGTTACAAGTATACAATTGGTGTTGATAAATAATGGGAAAATGTTTCACAGTGTTTATAAACATCTATCAAACCAGCCAATGACAGCTCGTAAGTTGTTATGGAGCTCAATTTGGGTTACATTTAACTGGATCCACTAAGAGTAAGTAATAAGGTTTTTAAAACGTGTAACGATGACTTTGTATTATCTCCGACTAAAAAATATTTTTCATTAAGGCCTTACTCGCGATAATATAATTCTAAAATATTTTGATGTATTTCTTTTACTCCTTACCTTTCAATGTCTCTTCTTTTCAAAACCATATATTTTTCAAGAAAACATATTTTTTTTAGTTGAAAAAACATTTTTTTAAGAAAAACAATCAATTACGTTAAATTTTACCTGTATTTAAAGAAAATAAAGTTGCCGTTTTATCGTATATTGGGCCTTTAATTATCATTTCGGCTTAGAGCTAGATTTCGGAAAGCGATTTAAGAAAGCAATGTTCTAAACATTTGTATTATTATGTCTGAAACAATTTATAATTCCTATGAAAATCAATAAACTTCATAATAGGGCAGTGGTTCCCAAACTGAGAAAATTATAGCAAAGCAAATATAATTTTAATTTTAAAACTGGAAACCGTTTCCTATTCAGATATAAAAATATGAAGTATACGAACTTAAAAATAAAGGGAAATATAAAATAATTTATTAGTAATTGAATGTAGTATTTATCGATTTCACATTGAAACCAGCTTAAGGCGACTAACGGCAGACCTTTGAAAGGCCCATTTGTCACGATGCATCTTCGTTTAATTACATTTCGTTCCGGTTGGCTCAGAAAACAGCTGGAATCCGCGGCCGGCAGAAGAAAACGACATCCGTGACAGCAGACGCGCCTGTTCCCGCCGAAACCGTGACCATAGACAAAGAGAGAAAACGCCCGCGCCGTGACCTTGACCGTGAGCCGGAGGTATATAGGATAGGTACCTACTTGCCTGTATTGTGGCGGAGCCGGAAAGTTCCAGAAGGCGCGCGGCGGCCATGACAGCGCTCGGCGCTACGTCACCCGCTGTATCGAGCGGCTAGGGGCGCCGCGGGACGAAGCGTCTACCCAATTAGTTATAGCTCGCGCGGCGCGGGGCGGTTTCCATGAACAAAACTCTTCTTATTTATAATATATTTAAATATCCATTTTTATATGTTTTTTTAAAGAGAAATATGTGTGTTTTTATTATTTACACAAATATTTCAATTTCATACTATTTCTGTGAGCCTAAGCGGCTCATTATTAGAAATAGGTTTATTTTTTTTTTAGAGTGGGTTCGAACCGAGTAACTCTGACTTAAGAGTCCGCGACACTAACCATGGGACCACAACCCAACACGTTGTGGGTTATGGTCCCGTGGTATTTTGTATATTAAAAGCATTGTTAATTTTGTGTTATGGTAATATAACACTCTCCTTATTATTCATAGTTTACTTTGTGTAATACCACTTTAATAAATACTAATTCGTTTACTGGTTTTGGAATAATCATTTCATAATCAGGTCATTCAAATAAAATTATTACGGTCTGTACAAAAATAAAAAAAGAGAAAGAAGACAAAAAATTGATTCTTTCTCACTTTTTTTTTGTACCAATGTCAGACCGTAATAATTTTATTTTAATGACCTGATGATGGAACGTGGTATTACACGAAGTGAACGATGAATGGTAATGAGAGTTTTGTTTTTATTAAGACCATTCCAATATTTCATTAAAAAAATAATCCCCTATATAACCTGAATGAATCTCGTTCGTTTGTTGGCTTCTCTTAATTTTTTTTCGAAATCATATTTCCAAAAAAGCATAGAGGGTATCTACTCAAATTTTGACTTATTCTTTCCGAAAATTAGATATTATCCATTGTCTTCCAATTTAGCCTCTCTGACGATAATAAAAATCAATAAATTAATCTAAATTAACCCAATTCGCATATATTGAAAGAGTACATATCGCTCACTCCTTTCAAGAACGTCATAAATCAAAAAACATGATTTTTCAGGAGAACGATTTTAAAGTTTAAAAATATAATACAATGTTATAAAAATAAATATCAAGCCGCTTATTTAACTTTTTACTGTGCAACAGATCTATTAAGGTAAACCTGAAGGTTTTTTCTCCATTTGAAAAATATTAAGTAAGTATATTTAAAAAAAATAATTAAACAATATATTTTCTTCAAAATGCAAAAACACGTTCTGCCCTGTAGCGGGTAAATATTAAGTTACAAATATGCCGCTTTTGCTGGGATATACTACATTTTCTGGGCATTCCGAAAACATGCACAACTGAAAATTGTAGATTTTTGATTAAGATTAATTGCTGGCTAAGATTTGACCATTCTTAAAACAATTAAAATCTTTGTTTTTAGATACTATATATGTATAATATATTAACTTGCATATATTAACTTGTATAGTTTACATATATGTATAATTGATTAATTTTGAATGTTTTTTTTTTTTTAAAAAGGTCTTTGATGACATTTTTAATGTCTGGTTTGAATTAAAACGTCCTAAATCCAAAACCTTATTAGAACACCATCAAGGTTATGTATTTTTATTCTTTGTTTTCACTTAATTTATGCACCACCGATGCATGCACAAAAGCTTATCTTTATTTTGTACCTAAAAATTTAGTACATTCCCGATTTTCCACTGTCGTATTAATCAGTCTACAAATTTCTTATTATATTTTTTCAGCGACACATTTTCAGGATTTTTGCCTTCTTTTTCTTCTTTTCTGCCGCATATGTTACTGCATCAGCTCAAGGCAGTGTTTACTTAATCGTTAATTGTTTGTATGCACCATTAACAGTCCTGCGCTCCTTGTGTGGTATACAGTATTTTATTACCTACCTGTAATTTCATTTGTTCGTTTTTTAACATTCCAAATCATGATTCTAATTAATATATACACCGTGTGACATATGTATAATGTTCTATCCATAAACTTAATATAGCGGATCTTACACTACTTGTAATATTCTACATAAGGTACGTTTAGAAAAAAATTAAAAAAAGAAAAAAAACCATAAAAATTTGAACACACAAAATACTCCAAAAAATTAACTAGTTTTAGCAATAATTTTCTTTGATTTTTATTTGAAGCACTAACTTTTTGATTTTCCATTTTATAATTGAAATATAACTATGTTTTAATTATATTACATGATTTTCTATTACTTGTAAGTATGTAGAAATCTTTTAACACAAGTTCAGAAACTCATATAATTACATATATTTTAAACTCACTGCATAAGCGCTAGCGCTGCGACATCAAGATATATTTATTTTCAATTGGTCTGGGTGTTTGTGATGTATTTTTTTTACATTTACCTTCCCTATCCTTACCATCCAACCTGCAGACAAGCCTCTAAAATAGAAGCTTTGCGGGTTATCCCTTAAAATAATAGAAAATAAAAAAATAGTTATTGTTATTTTATAGAATTTTGACATTAATTTTGACAGATGATTAATTTTTTTTAATGTTTATGGATCGTGTCAAAGTTAAGATAGGCATTCAAATAAGATTTGAACTTATTCTAATTACTTGAAAATGAAATTAAATATATTTTAGTTTAGTAAATGTTATCTTGTCCGCCTCCGTAGTGTAATGGTCAGCATGCTCGGCTACCGTTCTGGAGGTCCCGGGTTCGATTCCCAGGGGGGTTTAATATATATAAGTGATTTTTTCACTGTTATATTTATTCAATATTACACTGGACTGGTACCTGAAGTGGAGGGCTGATCACCTTTCCTTCATGTGTAATCGATCGAGATAACACTGCGTTTATATGAAGCAGTGCCCTATGCACCATTGGGGTGCGGTAAGGGATTTATTATATTATTTATTTATTAAATGTTATTTACTAAACCAAAAAATATTTTGATTAAGGAAACATTGAAACTTATTATACACTGAAAGGCTGAAACCGGACGATTAAATATGTCTGAAAGAAATCTGAAACCTTACCTTAGCTTAGTATTTATGCTTCCAGTTGATTCGTATATGTACTTGCATAATATATTTATTTCCATTGGTCGTTAGGTAGGCACTGCTCGTGGTATTTTTTTCCATTCCCAACACAATGGAGGCTCCGCCATTTTGTATGCTATTAATGATCTACCATCTCGGCTCTAGATAATGAGTGAATTATTGTATCTGCACATCCGTTTGCTCATTGACAGCCGCAGTTAATTAGTCATTAGAGACGGATCATTCATTTGCCTGTTGCTAACGA
Organism: Brachycentrus maculatus; assembly: GCF_059751285.1. Taxonomy (NCBI): domain Eukaryota; kingdom Metazoa; phylum Arthropoda; class Insecta; order Trichoptera; family Brachycentridae; genus Brachycentrus; species Brachycentrus maculatus. Next base: position 618,480 of record NW_028280841.1, read on the forward strand.
TTACTCGATATAGTTGCATCATATAAATCTTGACAATGAATATTTTACACTCTGAATATTATGAAAAAGTTGTTAGTATGGGTGTATGGGAGTCGTTCCCTTGCCTTAGAACGCGAGTCATGCTCTTGTATTTATATTATTTATTGATTCAGCATTAACTTTGTGGAATGACATTTTGTTTATTTACGTGTTGACAGTTTTAATTTTCACTCATAGATAAAAACATTTGTAGTTTTCGTGTCTACGACTAGTCGTATGTAATGAAATAAAACTCATAAAGTGGTATTATACAAGTGCTAATTTTATTTAAAATAATCTCTTGTATTTATGTATATACTTGACGTTGCTGGTTCCAGAAGAATTATAATTTCATTTAATTTTCTACAAAAAAACAGTGTTTTCTATTGACATCTCAACATATACGGAAGTCTGAGCATTTACGGGGCTTACAACCGTCAAAGGCTGGTTTAAACCAGCCTTTGACGGTGTATAAAGTGATCACTTAAGTGATCACTTTATACACCCATAACATTCACCATTTCTAACCATGATTCAAATTCTTGGAACTTATATATATATATATATATATATATATATATATATATATATATATATATATATATATATATATATTGTTATATATATATATATATATATATATATATATATATATATATATATATATATATATATATATATATATTGTTCAAATTCGAAACATAGTGCTTGGATTCACTAGAATTTCACTGAAGATAAAATGGTGACATAAAATAAGCTTTTTACTGAACAGAAAATCTTTCATTTGTATGTGAGTTCCGAATCCTGGCATTATAATCTATGTTGAGATGTCGAAAAATAATATAAAAAATAACTCCTAATTGGAGATAATTCAGATTTGTGAACAAGTATTTGGACACACTCAAAAAGTTGTAAACCGCTGTTGTGTCCGAAGTTTTCCGCTGTTTTGTCAATATTTAATGAAATATTGTTGTTTTTTATTAAAAAGTAATTTACCCTCAATTAATAAATGAATACATCTACGTCTATAATTTGATATAAACACAATTGCAATACAATTATCAACAGACATGTATTTTTTTAAGTCAAGTATTTGTTCTTTGCCAAGGAAACGTATAAAACCTGTTGGGTAATGTTTTGGAATATTTATGATTGTAGTTCTGTCAGTAAGTAGATACATACATAAAAAAAATTATATTCCAAATGGTTACAAAGAATTAAGATATTTATTGATTTACTAAGAAATTTCACACAAATTTAAAAACTGGATTTAGAAATACAATTGAATTAAATAATATAGAACAGATATTTGGAAAAAGGAAACTGAAGGTAAAAACAAGTTTATACGAATAAGATTCGGACTAAAAATAAGTGTTAAAACATACATATAAAGTGCATCAATTCATTTACAATATTTTGAGTGCATCCAAATCTTCATTTAATAATCTGGGGTTTATCCACATCATACAGCCGTTGGAAATCAGAGGGTAGATAGTGCTTTTACAGAGTTTAAACTGAAAAAAAAACATAGATTACTTTTAATCACATGTTGAATGAACAAATCGGTCACTCCTTTTAACAACGTCATACATAAAAAAACTTGATTTTTCAGGAGATCGTTTTTAAAGTTTGAAAATATAATAAAATGTATTTAATATAAATATCAAGCCACTTATTGAACTTCTTACTGTGCACAGGTCTTTTTAGGTAAAACCTGAATGTTTTTTCTCCATTTGAAAAATATTTAGTATATTTAAAAAAATAATTAAACAATACCTTTTCTTCAAAATGCAAAAACAACAATTTCTGCCCTGTAGCGGGTAAATATTTAGTTAAAAATATATCGGTTTTGCTGGGATATAGTACATTTTCTGGCCATTCCGAAAACACACACAACTGAAAATTGACGATTTTTGATATATGACGTTGTTGAAAGGAGTGAGTATAGTAATTAATAGAAAGTATAGTAATTAATAGGCAAAAGACAAGTCGTATCGTCTTTACAATGAAATAAAATATAAATGAATTAAATTTATGAAAATATGCAAGGTAAAGTAAGAAGTATCAGGTAAGGAGTTGAAAGGAAAAGATAGATAGCTCTGTTTCAGGCGTTTCTTGAAAGTCTTCAGAGATTGTGAATTTTTCACATAACTGGTAATTCTGACATTTTCCGGGAGCAAAAAAATATTTCTGCCTTTGAATCGGAATAGAATACTAAACAATAGCAATTTAACAAAAACCAATATCAAACATGTTTTTTGAAAGCATGGAAAAAAGTGCAGAAATTATAGATTTTTCCTTCTTCTTCTTCTTCTTCTTTTTGTAGATCCTAGGGATCTGTTTGTGCCTCCGCATGTCGCTCTTGGGATGTTGACTCCCAGCTGTCTTTCCATCTTTTCGGAGGTCTGCCTGGGGGTCTGCGTCCTTCAGGGTTACCTTGAAGGGCGATACGTAGAAGTCTTTTTAAATTTTAATTAACATTATTTTTTTCCTGATTTTATATATTTTTGATGGAAATTTCGTTAATAAAGTATCGATTTAAGGAAATGCGTTAAACAGCTATGATAATGAAAAATTATGATTGATGAAATTTTATTGGATAAGTTTTTCGTTTGAAAGTCCCCAGCCGGCTGGGGACTTTCAAACGAATACTGGGCCGGCTTAACGAATACTGGGGCTGCAGCCCCAGTATTCGTTAAGTTAACCTTAATTATCTTTTGATCCAGGAAAAGAAAACAGTTATTGAAAGGTAAGGATTTAAATAAATACATTTAAAAATATTTTTCTAAAACTAAAGCAAATCCTACATATCGTAGTTATTCTGGCAAAAAACGTTAACTCTAAAATCCCCGTTTGAATAATCCCTGTTACTTAAAGCTTTAAGCCTGAATAAAATACCCACTATTAAACTTAAAGTTGAATTTTCTTTTAATACCACATAAACACGACATTTCAAACTACTTATGGTAGTGTATTTTGCCAGTTTAAAGAACGTTGAAAACTTTATAATTTGTATCATCAATTCAAAATGCATATTTTCGAAATATATTATATTCTTTAAAAAAATGGTTGTGAAGCGATGTCCGGCTCTTAGGACAGCCAGACGCTTTCTGAATTCAATTCAATCAATCAATTTCAATCAATTTATTTAATAATTAATATATACAAACTAACATTTAAGGCATACATAAAAAAAAAACAAATTAAAATGTAAGCAAGAAGACTCTTGTTAAATGTGTAGAAGAATCCCGCTTCGGAAAAACTCCTTCGGACACATGGAACAGATCAATATCCAATGTGATATTGTTCAACATGGCGGTAGCTCTTCCTACAGGCATAACCATCGGCAGGTTGGTCCTGTGTATAGGAATGTGAAACAATCTATGCCGACGCTGTCTTAGGTAACTATCGGGAACATACAGACCAATGCTCCGGATAATTTCAGGATTATCGATCATACCGCGCAACATCGAAAAAAATGCGTAATAAAATACGCATTTACAAGTTGAATTCTATTATTGCGAGTAAGGCCTTGACAGAAACATTCAATACCGCTAATATGCATCTAAAATCACGAAAATTATGCATTAGTTATTGACATTTGCTCTACTCCATACCGTTTAGTGTGGATAAGAGAAATGCTTGTAAATGGTGAAACTGCAACTTGCATCCGGTATTATTCCACTCTTTGCTTCGTCTCTTTTTAAAGAATAAAGCAGGCATACACTTGACGAGTGTTTGAGGGTGTGCGTTTTGTGTATTATATCATTGAGTGTACGGTTTATACATACTTCGCTTATTTTCATACTAAAAATAATAATAAAATTGGAAACCAGCACATTCAAACGATTGAATTCATGTAGTGTAACCATCTTGCACATGAAAATGTTAATCAAACCATCTAGATACACACTGAAATAACTGAAATTTTTATTTTTAGTTTTATTTGTTCGGGAATTGTATATATTATAATAAACAAAAGTTACATTAACAATAAAAAATATTACATTACATTAACAAAAATAGTTACATTCATAAAAATAAAGCCAATCAAACAATTCCACATTTAAGTTATAATAACTATTAAAAACATTCAGAGATAAAAAAGGGTATGGTATAAAAAAATAGATTTTGCAGGGAGGAGAAGGATTAATAAATTAATATTATAGGATTAATAATAAAAATAATCAAGGAATAATAGCATTCCGGTCATATGAAATAAAGCATTAATGATATGTAAACAAAACTATCTAAATAACGTACAATCACGCCGTTTCTCTGCAAGGGTAGGCATATAAAATAGAACGCCAAACCACTCTGTCATTGCAAACAAACCTTCGTCTCTTCGACATTTGTGCATCTTCTCATATATGCCCGCCGATCATACCGACTCCCGACCTGACTACACCCAAGTTTGTATATTAATATTAATATTATATTTGACGTACCTAAATCATGTCAAGTTTTCCTTGGTCTTCTACTGCTCTCAACTACATTCGCCTTATAAATTTGTTTTAGTGTTCCACTTTTCCAAACTATCTCAATACACCTTCTTTAGTTTTGTGGCCTTATGACCTTGTGGCCTTGTGTTCTTTCCTTATTACACCATTTGAATATTTATCACACATCGTTTTACCGCACATTAGAGAGATCGCACTCATTCGTTCCACAAATCCAAACCATCTCAACACACTTACATATTATTTATACTTTTATATTACCTTCATATTATAAGTTTACCTTCATATTATATTTTCATTTAAAAATTAAATTATTTAAAACAATAACAGTAACTGATTTCTTTAAACATTTTTTTGAGATTTATGTTTGCTATCTAAAAAAAATTCATAAACAGTAGTTCTCTTTCTGCAAAAAAATACTAGATCCATTAAGGTTTTTTTTATAAGGCGAGGAAAAATTTAAAGACGTAAATACTCATATAAGTAATGTTAGTTGATGGGGTTTCAGTGGACTTAATATGGCTGCTGAGATCACCATTATCTCTAGTATATAAAAATACCCATACGCCATCTATATTTCTCCCTTACTTCCATCGCGATGGAAGTCGCCCTAAAGAAAATAGCTCTTATCGGCTCCGCGTTATTACATTACTTTACATCGCATTTTAATTGTACCATAAACTATCGTACATTCTCAGTTATATTTCGTTAATAGACCCTTAACCTCTAAGCTGCTCAATTTCGAGTGTCAAACTTTCCGTCCCGTGCTGGATTATTTTACATTACAATATTTTTGACAAAAAAACATATTTTTGCCTATTTTTTGTAGTGAACCTTTAGAAAGTCGTTCGGATATCCATTACAGATGTTCACAGTACAAAATTCACATTACTTATTATATTTTTATAGTGTATTTACACAAAAATATTAACATTAACGGACTCGCGGCAGAAAATTTGGCGGCCGTATAGAAGACGCGGCTGTCGTATAGTCTATTCGTTGCGTGCGCGCAGTTTTGTAAATTAAAATGAAATTTAGAAAATATTTATATGAAAGTTTATGTTGAAAAACGGACATGAGTAATTAATTGTCCTTGTCTTAGGCAGCTCTAAACAAGGTCCTGATCCCCGACCAATCTCGTATATTCCGGAGCCAAGAGTTCTGCTTTCTGCCCACATCTCGTCGGGTTTCTATTTGCCTGTGATGGTCAGATGCAATAGCTCGTACTTCTTCTAAGCACATGCCCCAGATCTGACGCCTTCCAGACTTTAATATCAGTCAGCAACTGTCTTCTTGCTCTTGCTCTTTGGAGAATATTCACAATTTACTAAATGCTGACCATATCAGTCCATAGAATTCGTAGCATTCTGTGATGTAGCCACATTTGGAATTTCTCTAATCGGTTCATAGTGCACATTTTTAAACTGCATATTGACTAAATTCTGGTCACCCTAACCCATTAGGTCTCCACGTGCCGTTTTCAGGGTCAGAACATGCACCTCGCTTATACATACATACGTAAGTACCAGTGGCGAGTCGTGGTTTTTCAAATAAGTATGCATATACATATATAATCATTTTCAAATAAGTAAGCATGTATACATACACATTAAGATAATAGAAAGCTCACATGTTTTATTTCTAATACGTGTGAAGCAATGAAAGTATTAAAAATTCTTATAGCAAAAATGCAATCTAAAACATTGAAAATTGAAAGGAGTTCCAAAATATAGTACTTTAGTTGTCAATCGTTTGTACAATTGGTGAATGTTGCACATGTGTAAAATAATCATTAAACCAGCCTATGACAGGTCATAAGCCCTATATATGCCAAGACTTCAATATTCTTTTTCATCTTTTTTATATGCCTATTTACTGTACCTCTCATAGCTTTTTATTTTACATTTTGTCCTGTGTTTTCTTATTTGTTTTCTTCTTTGTCTTGTTGACCATAATCCCATGTCCCAAATGAAAAATGGAAATTACTCATCGGGAATATTATATATTTGTGAAAATAAATAAATAAATCTGTTGGATGTCAAAAATGCCAAAAGTGGAGATAATCCAGATTGATGAACAAATATTTGGACACAATGCTGTAGTAAATAGACGTCCAAATCAAGTAGTTATCTGTTTGTAATCGCTTTGTACGCACGAGTCGCCAGTGGTATGCAGTAGACTATACATAGATGTAGTTGCACGTATATTAACCCTCTACCATCTTCCTCGTAGCTCGGGTTCCACACACAGATAGCCAATCAAGCGCTGGCAGTATTCTGTATGCAATACATTGCATATTTACAGCGCGTCTGCGTATTCGAGACGGGTAATGAACAATGTCGAATTTGCAGAATTGCTACTTTACTGGAGAGCGGAGTTATAGGGCGTTTGTGCACTATACGGAATTTTACCGTCCGGCACTTCAAGTTAGCATGATAAAACGGATGATTGGCTTGCGCTTTTGGCCGTCTTTCTTCGGATCGGTGCGCTTGAACGGTGCGTGATCACGGTGCGCAAAAAAATGTTCACGCTAAACTGTCGTAATCGCTTTTATTTTAAAGACCGGACTTCTGGGCGGTAAAAAATTCCGTGTAGTGCACAAGAGCTCATAACTCCCGGAATCGATGCGGTACTTACTCGAGCATTAATTATGTAAAGCAATGATGGTCGATCGAATTGAAAAGTCGAATGAAGTGTCGACTTTTTTACAATAAGTCGACACTAAATAGACATGAAGATGGAAGCTTAGCTTCCGAATCTAGTTGTCATTCATAAATAAACTCAAGTGGTTTAAAAACAAGTGTTTTCTTTAACAATTTCAACATGTCTTACCACAAAGTAAATGCCGAAATAATAAATAAAATACTAAATTCGTTTATTATTATTTTAATTAGATCATTTAAACATTTTGATATCTCAACATAGATGAAGAAGAATACATAAGTTTTGGGTATTTACAGACTTGCCACCTGGCTGGTTTAGTAATTACATTACGCACGTGTAATTTTCACCATTTTACCCATGACTGACAACCACACTACTCAAATATAAACTTTTTTCAATATTTCATGGAATTTTCTGGTCATAATGTAATTTTTTTTCTCAAAATATATTACATACATAAGTCATACTTAAGTATATATAATATTCCCGATGAGTAATTTCTATTTCTCATTTTGGGACATGGAATTAAGGTTAACAAGACTGGAACACAAATAATAAAGTTACAAAAAAATTTTTTTTTCAAATAACCTAACCAAATACATGCCATAATATAAAAACAGTAAACAGGTATAATAAATAGGCATAAGAAGCATATTCAAAAGAAATAAATGAGGAAAATATAAGGTAAGAAGCATATTTAAAATAACAAATGAGAGAAAAACCCGGATTTCAAGAGCCTACAAACTGACTCCAGGCGTCTCCAGGCCTTTCTGTCAGACACCAGCTCCCTTGTATCCTCAGATCTGCGTCCCAAAGTTCTGATGAGAACTGCCGACAAATTGTCAGCAGTAGTCGTCCTGAGCAGCGCGAACCTAATGCCTTGTAAAAGAGGCAAGCTTGATTGAGGCTCTCGGGAGGCATGCGGAGTTCATGGCCAAGCCAACTGAATCGCCTTTTCTTGACGACAGTTTTGACCAAGATTTGCAGCGTCCTACGCCTTATCTCTTGATTCCTCACAAAGTCAAACTACTGCACGCCTATAATTCTTAAATAAAATACTGAAAGTGGTTAAAAACAACGTTGTACTTTTATTTTAAAGTCTTTAAAATATAAATAAGCTTAATGACTCTATCAAACAAAACTCGGTTCTTCGGGTTACTTTAAATGTATTATAATTGTACTGGCTATGTATTCATTTCCAAAACGCGAGAATTTGCCTGTATCGAGATTTAAGCCTGGATTCCTGTTTCAAATCATCGTTATAACTAGATATCACCATACAAGTTTATAAATAGAGGAAGCGTATAGTAATTGACATTCTAAGGCAGCTTCCTTATGGGCAAATTTATAAATCCTGCTTAAAATAAACATATAACAATATAACTGCGGTTGATACTCCCTATATTTTATCATTATAAAGTTAAACCATCATTTTTCTAATTAATTACCGCCGCTCTGTTCTCTATATGTATGTAATTTCCAAAAAAAGTAAGTAGAAATTTGAAATAACTAAATAATAATGTTACCAATATTAAAATATCTCCATCGTTTCTGTGACGTCATTGATTGCCAACTTACGAAAACAACGTTTTTTCGAAGGTGAATTTTCCAAAAAAATGAGGAATGAAAATATTAATTATATCGGCTGTTATAAACACTTCACGAGTCTAATACAATACTTTACAGGTTGAGTATGTTAAATTAGATATTCCTCCCGTCTGACAAAGATCCATTCTCTCCCTCTTCCTCCACTGAAATAGTATTAGTACCAAAAAAATATTGAATTATGAAAACGGAAAAAGTGTAAGGAAAATATCTTCCAATATTTTTTCTTCAGGAATCGTCGTCAAATTTTGAGGCGTCCCGATAACCAAGAAGCAGTTTGCATTTCCTCGTTTCCTATTGGAGGTCCTTAATGTTCTTAAAAGTCTGAAAATGATAGTAATAAAGTGCCGAATAATAATGATTTTGAAGAACCTAAAAGAACCTAAAAGAACCTAAAAGATGCACCGCACCTTCTCTAATAACTTTTAAGAAACGTCTGAGACATTACTATTTATTATTACAATCTTAACTGTTCATCAAACCTCCTCCCATAGTTTTTCCCTCGCCCTCCTTATTATCTTCTTTTGTAAATTTATGTTTTTTTATGTCAATATGTAATTTATGTTTTTTCAAATGTTCAAGTACTATCTACCCTCTGATTGCAAACAGCTATATATGGTATCTAACGTTTTGATCAATATCACTAGTCTGTTTTTAGTTGGCTTGAAGATATTGATTTTTAGCAATAAGACCGCCAATGTACTAATTTCTTTTCTGTTCATGAAGTTTAAATAATAAAAAAGAAGATCGTGGTCTTTTGACCAGTTACTGGCAGTGACCAGTTAATGTACAGTTTACCCTACATATCTAACAACAATATCACAGCATAAAATACATACTTAGATAGCTACAAGCAAGCAAACTTTTTCATGCTAACCTTGAAGTCTAACTTCAGATTGCTTTTTAACTGGTTTTCAGGCATTATTAATATGATATTTAATAACTCTGGTATGTATTTAACACGATAACTATTTAAAACGAATTTTACTTGTCCTTTAATATTTTATTTCATTGTAAAGACGATACGACTTGTCTTTTGCCTATTAATTACTATACTTTCTATTAATTACTATACTCACTCCTTTCAACAACGTCATATATCAAAAATCGACATTTTTTAGTTGTGCATGTTCTCGCAATGCTCAGAAAATGTACTATATCCTAACAAAAGCGGCATATTTCAAACTTAATATTTACCCGCTACAGAGCAGAAAGTGCTGTTTTTGCATTTTGAAGAAAAGGTATTGTTTATTTTTTAAGCATACTAATTATTTTTAAAATGGAGAAATAAGCTGGTCAAATAAAAAAAAAGTGGAAAAGCTAAAAATATTGGTTTTAATCTAATAATAAAATAAAAAAAGGAGAAATAATCTTCAGGTTTTACCAAAAAAATTCTTTTGCACAATAAAAAGTTCAATAAGTGGCTTGATAGTTAGTTTTAATACATTTTATTATATTCTTAAACTTTAAAAACGATCTGAAAAATCAAGTTTTTTGAAATATGACGTTGTTGAAAGGAGTAAGCGACTTGCCGAACATATTGAAAAAAACAAATGTATTTGAGAACATAAGAATATAATTAATAAACCTACTATACTTTTTGCTGTTGTACATTACATAATATTATGCTCGATAACTTGTCCCGGATTGGCACTCAAAGCGAGCGAGACAAAGACAGACAGAAAAAGGTTTTCAGGGACTGAAACGAAATAATAAAAGTGCGGAATGGAGGTATGTGTGTATGTGTATGTATGTACCGTGTTCATGTCGAGGTTCATTATTTATCCGTCAATTTGGAGTATGTAAACCCGAGTAGAATGCCGACGTAATGTTTTGCATGTAAATGAAGAAGCAGAAGCCCGTGTTTGCAATGAGAGCGATTCGGCGACAACAGCTAACAGCTGTATGTAGTCTCTCGTCACACGCACACAGGCGCGCCGGCGTGTGCGCACGGGGCGCACCCACACGCGCGCGCGCTGTATGCACTCACCCATGTACACCTTGGCCCATACACGCGCGTATAAATCGTTCCTGGCTCTTCTCACTGCCAAGTTCAATGCCAAGGTCACGACTCAGTGCGATTGCGCACGCCGCATTGCAGAACCGACGGAGCCCGAGCGCCGACCAATAGCGGCTCTCGGCTACTCGCGCTACTCGCCGCTCGGTCCTCGTTCCTCTCAGTTCCGCATACATGGTGAACGCCGAGCAAATTCAAAATGGTACCTACTCCTTCCGCGGTAAGACGTGTCGTCCGCCAGCAGCCATCCGCCATCCGCCATCTCGAGTTATATAATCCGATTATTTTTGTAAATATTGTGGTTTGTGAAGTTTCGCGACATTGCAAGGACGCGCCTTTTCCGTGAACCGTTTCACTATTTAGATACGTGCGATAGTGGAGTACATCATCGAGCCAGTACCATTTTCACTTAACGTCCAGAAGCGCATCTCCGTAGCCAGCGTCCGATCCGAGCGTCGCCGCACGATGTAAGTTGTTTTCAATTATTTTATAATTTAAAAAATATATCAAACTCACTGTTTTTTTTTACTCCATATCAGATAAAAGATTATTGTAAAACCGTGCATATGGTTATTTCGCCGATTATCTAAAATGTGGGCGGGAAAGATAAAGTGCGTCACGGGACAACGTAAACATTCAATACTTTTGATATAATACGCAGTTGCCAAAAAGCGACAATCAATACGTTTTGTAACATTTTCCTCGCGTCACGAAGTTTGTATTTATTTCTTTTTAAATATCGGCGTTTTTACGAAAAGAAAATGCGAGATTTTTTTTAACGGTTTAAATGCGTCGAGGCTGCAGCCGGCGAGCGCGTATTGATGCAAATTACAGGGAAAATTAAGTCGCTGGCATATCGAACAGTGATGACGTTATAAAGCAAACATTACTCATGTCATGTTTTTGTGGCAGTATGAGAATGTATTGTTTTGTCCCTAGTTTTTTTTATGTCCACAAGATGGCTGATAGCGGCGTTGCCTACGTTATACTTTCGGGCTTTCGTAATTATTACATCGCTTCATCTGGATAAATAGAAAACGGACAAATCTTTCAACTTATTGTCAATAAATAATGCGAATCAATAACCAAATACAAAAATTCAGAAATTTGACATTACGTCGCAGCTTTTAAAATTTTAAAATAATGTATCAAAAAGGTGTGTTCGATAATTTACGGCAGATACGGTGTTCAATTATGTACACATTGAAAATGAAGATATCTGCGATTTCAAACGCATTATTCCTGTTTTTATTAATATTTATCGCTTGTTTACCACATTTTATTTAATGTTTTCAATAGTCTGCTACAATAAGGTTTGAATTTATAAAGATTTTAAGCATTTCGGAAAAATAGGTGTGACAATAACGCCGTTTGCCAAGGTCAGGATAGTACGCCATTTTCATTTTATACCTACATAAATAAAAGCATTCCTGTTTATTCGAGCCATATTTAGTATTTTCAGTACCTTTACTGTGTGAAATATATAGATGCTATCGATTTTGATAAATCTTCAAACAAGATCATTAAAAATTCGTTCAAGTGAGAATCGTAATGGAATCATATATGAAAATTGTTTTTTTTTTTTAAATATATATATATATATATATATATATATATATATATATATATATATATATATATATATATATATATATATATATATATATATATATATATATATATATATATATATATATATATATATATATATATATATTAAATAACAATTTTGGTATCATTTTTTTTGTTCACGTTCGTTTTAATGAAGTGAATACATTTTGTAAAATACACTTGCAAAAAAATCTCACATCACCATATGGAATTATGTATGCACCACGAATTTTCGTACAATTAAAACGTTTATCCTTAAGGGACTTGTTTCCAATATCAGTACCCAAATGACATAATCAAGTACAAATACGGGTATGCAACTCCAAGGTGTCTCACCATCATTTACTTATGAATATATTTATATATTTTTCAATTGAAAAACGCTGTGATGAAAAATGTCGCCATGATAGTAATATATTTTTCTTCTCGTCATTGTCCGAAATCAGTGGCCCGGTGGTGTATAAGGCACTTGATTGATTTGACACATCAGAAGTTTTATATTTATTTGAAATTTCTCAAAAGGGAGGTGATTGTTTCTATGTTTTTAGATGTATAAGGCGATATACTCGTAAAATATTATTATTTTAGTAAAATTCTACTTTTTTGACGTTATCGAAAGTCGAAACAGAGTCGTTTTACTGCTGTGATAAATACCACATAATGGTCCAAAATTTTGATTATCTTAGTTTTTTAAAATATATTTTTTAAATCTACATCTATATCTTTTTATCCTCACCGAATGGCGTATGGACCACTCTGCCTTCAATTATCGCAGCGTTTTCTTCATCGTTAATTATATGAATGTAAGCAATAGATGAATTATACGAATATAGCTATGGTATGGACATGTGGAGCGAATGGATGGCGAGAGAATGACTAAGAAAATATATGTGAAAAAACCGAACGAGGACGACCGACAAAGACTTGACACGATCAGATCAATCAGAACCTAAAATCTGGTGTTGTGAAGGAGGCGAGTAGTGTATGTCAAGAAGAGTGTGGCTTTCCATCCTTTCTGCCTACCCCTGCGGGAAGCAGCGCGATGGTAGTAGTAGTAGCAATAGATAGCAAAGGAAGCGTTCTGGGTTGCATATCTGTACTAGAGCAAGTTAATGTGACGTTCTACATATTATTAAATCTACAATTATTCACATAATATAACGATATTTAGACTATCGCATTTAAATAACGTTAATCAATCGTTAATTACATAACGGGTATATAATCAGTCCCGCCCTTAAGGTGACAATTCGGGGTCACATAAAAATATTCTTCTAACCTCATCCGCATCTAATGGTGCATAGGGCGGTGTATCGTATCGACAGTGTTATCATGGTTGTTGGTTAAAAAGATGACGTCATTGCTGTAAAAAACAGTTTTTTCCAAACAGCATGATTTTGAACAAAGGAAACTTCGACTCTTTTTAATTTTCCAGGTGTTCTTATGGGTTTTTCTTAATTTTTTCAAACTAACGCCATTTATTAAGGCAAACTAGTGAAAAAATGTTTAATTCGGAAGACATTTTAAAATTTTCGCGATACTTTTTTCTTCTAATCCTTACCCGCACTCAATGGTGCATAGAGCACTGCATCGTATTGACGCAGTGTTATCTTGATCGTTACTTACACGAGGGCAAGGTGATCACTCCTGCACTTCAAAGACCAGTTCAGGGTAATGTTAACTAAATATTAGAGTGTAAAATCACTAACGCATGGCAATTGATAAAGATATTAGTTTTTTTAATGGTGCTCGTTAAGAGGTCGTAGGTTTCCCACCCCTGGTCTATAAATAGTACTACAGTAAACCCCCTATAACGTTGAGATAGGTACCGCTTTATCGGAGAGAACATTACATTTTAACCAGCGGAAATGACTGAAATGAGTCATTATAATTTTAAAACTTTTGACAGGCGCCGTGGCGTAGTTGGGTAGACGCGAAACTGGCGTCGCGGGTTCAATTCCCGCAAATTGCAAAAATTAATTCAAGAAAGATTTATTTTCAATTGTGTTTGTGACGTATTTTTCACTGTTACCTTCCCTATCCTTGCTATCCTACCTGCAGACAATCTTCTAAAATAGACGCTTTGAAATAGACTCCTTAAAAAAAAACCTATAACCCGATAGTTACCTAAGACAGCGTCGGCATAGATTGTTTCACATTCCTATACACAGGACCAACCTGCCGATGGTTATGCATGTAGGAAGAGCTACCGCTATGTTGAACAATATCACATTGGATATTGATCTGTTCCATGTGTCCGAAGGAGTTTTCCGAAGCGGGATTCTTCTACACATTTAACAAGAGTCTTCTTGCTTACTTTTTAATTTGTTTTTTTAATGTATACGCCTTAAATATTATTTAATGTATATATTAATTATTTAATAAATTGAATTGAATTGAATAACGTTCCCTCCGATAGCGCTGTACTTATCTCAACGTTATAGGGGGTTTACTGTATTATTCTTATCGTGTTTTATTTCTTAGTTCGCTATGATACATATCGCTCACTCCTTTCAAGAACGCCATAAATCAAAAAACTTGATTTTTCAGGAGAACGTTTTTAAAGTTTAAAACTATAATACAGTGTATTAAAAATAAATATCAAGCCACTTATTGAACTTTTTACTGTGCAACAGATCTTTTTAGGTAAAACCTATAGGTTCTTTCTCCATTTAAAAAATATTAAGCATATTAAAAAAAAAAATTAAACAATACCTTTACTTCGAAAAACAAAAACAACACCTTCTGCCCTGTAGCGGGTAAATATGAAGTTTAAAATATGCCGCTTTTGCTGGGATATACTACATTTTCTGGGCGTTCCGAAAACATACACAACTGAAAATTGACAATTTTTGTTTTATGACGTTCTTGAAAGGAGTGAGCGATATATCGTATAAATCATGTGTAGTAAATTGCTAATAAATTAGCATAATATTTTACAACCTTCGCTGTGCGACTTTAAGTATCGACATCATAATAACAATTATTATTGTTATGCTTGTAATTATCGAAAGGCAAGGTCAGAAACTATGGGTAGTAAAATTAATCATCTTATCGTGGAGGCTTAGTGTTACTATTATACGTTTTTTCTTCTTCTTCGTACAATTGGTTAGAAAACAAAAAAATTAACTATATTGCACAATATAAAATTTTTGGATGTGTCCAAATCCTTGTTTCTGCTAAAAAAAAAAAGGTTTGGCAAACCAACTTTAGATGGCCCTCGTGAACTCAATCATAAAGCGTTCTATCAACAAAAAAAACGTTTTTTTCGTAATGTGCTTGTCAATCATGGGAATGGTGACTGTTACACGTGTGTAAAAAGGTCAATTAACCAACCTATGACATGTCGTAAGCCCTGTAAATTCTCAGACGTCCATATTCTTCTTCATCTTTGTTGAGATGTCAAAATATACATATTTTTATCTAACCCTTATCCGCACCCAATGGTGCATAGGGCACTGCATCGTATAGAAGCTGTGTTGTCTTGATCGTTAAATACACGAATGAAAGGTGATCAGCCTTCTGAACCTTCTGAACTTAGGAACCAGTCCCAGGGTGACATTACATAAATAATGGAGTGAAAAATCACTAATATTTATTTTGACCCTCTTGGGAATCGAACCCGGGACCTCCAGCATGGAAGCCTAGCGCGCTAACCACTACACTTTGGAGGCGGATAAATATAGATATAAACAAGAATTGTAAAATGTGCTTTTGACACATTTTTGTAAATTGAAAATCGTGGAAAAAGCGGAATGCTTCGAAACACGTGTCTCAGTAGATTTTAAGAAAAAGTGGTATTTACTAAGTAAAACTTACAACATTTTGAGTGTGTCCAAATACTTGTTCACAAATCTGGATTATCTCCAATTAAAGGAGTCACAAATCTGGATTATCTCATCAATAGTTGTATCTAGTGAAGCTACAGTGATTCAAGAACAATGCTTCGATATTGGATCGTATACGTATGGAACTTCCAAGAATTCGAGTAATGTGGTTGTTATTAATAATGGGTAGAATTGGTGAAATTGTTTAGGTGATCACTTTTCACACGTGTAACGTTCACCAATTTTACCCATCATTGACAATCAAACTACTCGAATTCTTGGAAGTTCCATATACATGATTTAATTTCGGAGCATTGTTCTTGAATCACTGGAGCTTCACTAGAGACATTGATGAGATGTCAGAAAATAATAAGTTAAACTTAAATTAAAAATAAATAAAATTTCCTTTGAAGCGAAACTTTGTATTGATGGTTCCTTATCTCAGCCTTGCAATATTTCCGTATGTGTTATGTCTCCGTTTGTACGCCTATCACACACCGCTTATTCGCACATTCGTCTGGGAGGCGTCTAGTGTTACTTCCGCTGATAAGAATAATCTTTTCTCCTCTGTCTGCGAGACTTTCTGGCTAGATTTTTTTTTTGTTCAGGCGAAGCGAAATATTGTCCGAAGAAGAATTGATGAAATCGCCCGCTATAAACACGAAGAGAATCTTTTAGGCCAGTCAATATGTCTCGTTCTTCTGGTATCGTGACCTTATTATAAGAGGGAAAGGTAATCAGTCCTTCGAAGGAGTAAGGGATCAAAGACATAAGGAATTATATAAAACTTACACAGGAACACAAGATCAAAAAGACAAACATATCAAATAAAACCTAATGCATATCTATTCGGCTGTCCAAACTCAAAACACAGTAAGGGACATTTTTTTGTAGTACGTTTTTTTTGCATTTTTGTACTAAGTAGATTCTACTTAGTCCAAAAATGCAAAAAAACAAAAAAATGTTCCTGACCGTGTTTTGAGTTTGGACAGTCGTATTTTGGTTAAAGCTTTGATTATTATGCAATAAAGTCCTGTAACCTGCTTCCATTATCTATAAAGTCATTAAAAAAAGAAACTAAGTGTAAAAAACCTATTAATAAATGGAAAATGGAGGTGGGTAGATATAACTGAAATAGATCGCGTCATTCGGCCATGCATTCGTATTTGCCTGTATTCAGGGTCTCCATAAGTATAGCCAAACGCCCTAACCACCTCACTATCGAGGCTTACAACATATTCTTCTTCTAGCCTCTATCTGTACCCAATGGTGCATAGGGCACTATATCGTATTCGTACATTTTTATTTTGTTATCAAGGTGATCAATCCTGCGCTTCAGGTATCCAGTCTAGGATAATATTAAGAAAAATATTTTAGTGAAAAATCACTATTATTTATTTTTTGACCCCTACCCCTTGGAATCGAACCTGGAGACTTCAGCACGGTAGCTATACAGGCTTACCATTACACTTCGGAGTCAGCTAACAACATATGGCATAATTGACATGATCAGAATTTCAACAGCCGTAAAAATCCTAGAATTTTAATAGCGTACATTTTCCGCGTCGAATCTCTGGTGTACGAAAATACATCATAATCAAATAGAGACATGCAGTCTTGCAAGTTAGCATAACCGCAGCAGAGTACGTACACAGGTACCTGCTTGGCATAGCAACACGGCGTCGGTGTTGCCATCGGCTTCCGCCCCCTCCCCCCGCCCCCGCCCCCCGCTCCGCGACCTACATCATCCGCTGGGATGACAAGATGGCGGACAGGCGGGAGTGTTGCGGCATCCGCTCGCACTTCAGGGTACTTCGATAGACTGCAATAATGATTGGAAATTAATATCGGCATAAGAAGAATATATCGCTCACTCCTTTCAAGAACGTCAAAAATAAAATAAAAACTTGATTTTTCAGGAGAACGTTTTTAAAGTTTTAAAATACAACACAATACATTAAAAATAAATAACAAGCCACTTATTGAACTTTTTACTGTGCAACAGATTTTTCTACGTAAAACCTGAAAGTTTTTTCTCAATTTGAAAAATATTTAGTATATTTAAAAAAAAAAATTAAACAATACCTTTTCTTCAAAATACAAAAACAACACTTTCTGCCATGTAGCGGGTAAATATTAAGTTTAAAATATGCCGTTTTTGCTGGGATATAGTACATTTTTCCGTCAGGTCTGAATAATAACTAAAGTATAAAATAAGAAACGGTTCTATAAATAAGGAAAGGGGTAAGTTAGGGGCAGGGGGTTAGTCAAGGGGCGGAGTTTAAAAATAAAGGCAAAATGGAAAGCAAAGGTGAAGAATTTTGAAACAATATATTGTTTGATAAATTATTATTCGAATTTAGGTTTTATTGGATTTCTAAATTTTCCAAATAGTTCATAATTTGGCCTTTATGTGGTACAATATATGTTTAGATTAAAAAAAAATGTGAAGGAAAGGTCATTAGTCCTCCAGATTTATATGAAAGAGTTCGGGAAATATATAATAAAGATATAGTGTATACCGTAGTCGTACAGGAGAAAGTGACCAACTAACAAAACGTAAAATGTTCAGGAGGGCCATTAAGTCACTTTTGCTTGGCAAAGAAAATAAACATCAATGCAGTTAGTCATTTTCAACAACTCAATATATTATACTTACAAGTTTACAATCCTTTGGGATTTTTTTTCAAGTTTTCAATTTTTTCCAATATCAAGCTTGTAAGATATCAAATAGTCAATGATCACGTTTTTATAAAAAATCCACTTGGTCACTTTCTCCTGTATGACAACGATATATTAAAGGTTCGTACACAGCAATTTACAACTTATATACGCTAGTACAAGTACGGGCAGGCAAACCCGAATGCCCTGGCCATTCTTGTTTTTTTTCCCTTTTTTTGGGGACAACCCGCAAAGCCTCTATTGTAGAGGCTTGTCTGCGTGTAGGATAATTATGAAAGGGAAGGTAAATGTCCAACTATAATACCAATACTAATATAATGTCCTGCTGTAATACATACTATTCCTCTTCCGTTTTCTTTCCTACAAAGCAGTTATTTCCTCCACCCAGATGCGTGATCTACATCCCATCTTATATCTAAGATTTTGAGCGAAAGTCTGATTTCCATCGATTCACACAGTTGTGGGTTTACACCGCGCCGCCGGAGTAGGGAGGCTATAAGCCTGTTGCGCAACTTGGTCCGAGGGTGGCAACAACGCCCGACCCCCTCCATTCATGCTTCCAGCGCATTCTCGGCCGTTCTAGAAGGTCTAGGGAGGCGCACCCCTCCCCCACCCATCCCCACACGCCTACATCTAATTTTCTTCTCGCATTTTCTCGTGCGTTTTCGAACAGGATATTTTATTTGTCAATACGTGTATTCATGGGTGACATTAGTCGTCTACAAGTTGGGTCCTCGCGGAATTTCACCACACGCTCTAAAGCTTAGCAAAAAACACATAAGGATCCTAAACAGGACCTTGACAGGACACTGCAGACTGAGGAAACACATGACAAAAATTGGACTACATGACTCCCCAGTATGCAGATTTTGTATGGAGGATAACGAAACGCCAATCCACATTCTCTATAATTGTGACGCACTCGCTCGCAAACGAAGTCACATCCTTGGAGGACCTCTACTGAACTCCGAGAAGGTGAAGCTCCTACCACCAAGACAGGTCGTGAGTTACATGACCAAGAAAACCAAATAATAACCGTCAGATCCTGATTTTTTTTCATCATATTTCAGGATCCCGAAAAAATATATAGCGGTGTGGAGATTTTTTCTCAAATTTATATTATGTTTTTGAGATTGATTGTTCTCTTAGACAAATGCGCGGCAAAGCGTTGTATGATAAATGTTCAAATGGTGAAAAAAAAAATGATGCAAGGCCAAGATAAGCATTATCGATTAAAAATGTGCGTTGAGATGGTTTGTTCATGAGAATTGAATGAGCGAGAAAAAATAGTTAAGACAAAATTTTAAGCGAATTTGGTCGGTTATAGAAGCAAAAGAGGACCAGGGAAAACTTGGCATGATATTTTAAATACTTTGGCGTGGTCAGGTCAGGTGTCGAAATAATTGGCGGGCATGTATGAGGAGATGCGTGAATGTGGAAGAGGCGATGAATATTTGCAAAGACAGTAGTGTGGCGATGTATTCTCTCTGCTTACCCCCGCGGTGAAGCGGTGTCATGGTATTTTTTTATAACAAATTATTTTAATATTTTCAGAAATGCCACAATACCTTTGCGCATGCCTAGCGAACGTAATCGCGTGACTAGCAACTAGAATCTATAGTCAATTATATAGTCAACCAAGGTCTATCAAATTATGTGTGTTTACTTATAATATTCATTATTCTTACGTAGGTACGTTGTGTCTATTTGATACCTGTGACGTCACGACACGTACGGCTAATAACATACAGCGTCTTAGTTTTTTGTTTATGGAAAAATCAATAGTTCACTTGAATATGTCATTTCTAGTTACATATGTTGTACATATCGCTCACAACATACATAAACAACGTCATATACCAAAAATCGTCAATTTTCAGTTGTGCATGTTTTCGGAATGCCCATAATATGTACTTTATCCCTGCCAAAGCGGCATACTTTTAACTTAATATTTACCCGCTACAGGACATAAAGTGTTGTTTTTGCATGTTAAAGAAAAAGTATTGTTTAATTATTTTTTAAATATACTAAATATTTTTAAATGGAGAAAAAAAAGTTCAGGTTTTACCTAAAAAGATCTGTTGCACAGTAAAAAGTTCAATTAAGTAGCTTGATATTTATTTTTAATATATTTATATTTTTAAGCTTTAAACGATCTCCTGAAAATCAAGTTTTTTGATATATGACGTAGTTGAAAGGAGTGAGCGATGTATTGATCGAATTCGAAACATAGTGCGTGAATTCACAAGATTTTCACTAGAGACATCTATCGAAGAAAAATTCGTCCATATCACATTGTTATTTTGAGGTTTTGCACATGTATTGCATCGTGCATTTATTATTTAATTTATTTTGCTGGCTCTCGGCCAATTGGCCAAGTCCTAAATATTCCAGACTGCAGTTTCGGCTTAATACGTGTGCAATTTTCATAATTTAGTATCAACCTGACAAGGCCGAAATACGACATTAATTTTCGATGAATCTCTTCTTCTGTTTTCTCGAAATAACTCGTCGATACTGATTCTTCGTCATTCGACGTTGTTGATTCCTCGGCACGACCCAGTAAAGACATATTATTGTAAAATAGTGAAGCATGGAGCTGGCAAAAGAATGATGAAAGTGGACTATATAAAGTAAAAATAAAACTAAAATGTGCCACAAAGTATCTGCAAAAAACATTCAAGAAAAGTGGACTATATTGTAGTCAAAATACGATCTCCCATACGATGGGCATAAAATGTCCATGTTGGCAAAAGGAAGATGAAAGTCGACAATATGCAGTTAAAATGCAATCTCTGAGAAAAATGTGCGGTAAAACGATGTACGATAGATGTTCGAAACACCGTTTTTGCATTGGAAAAATATGTTTTTCTTGGAAATAATTATATGGCTTTGAATTAAAGGAGTTTAAAAAAATTGTAGAAATATTTTTTCTGCATAAATTAAAAAAAAATCCAATGTATTATATATTATTTTTAAAAATCGGACGCGAAGAGAAATGTGACCTCTCCGGTGGTCGCCGGGCAAACGATGCGACTTAACGTCCATACGACTATATGAGTACATTACAGTGCCTGCCATTTTATTCAATGCATTAAAGGAAACCGTGAAATAGAATAGGTATATTGTGAACACACACACACACACACACACAAATATAGTATGTACATCATTTTATCTATACAAACACGTTATATTGTATGGTATATTGTAAGCGTATGAGTTTATGCACAAATGCATATTTTATGCATACACTCTCTTATTAGGTGTCGTCAGTCTCTTAAGGCTGAGATCTCGAACGTTCAATTCAGAACGCGATTGGCCGCGCCAGGGGCTAGACATCTTTCCGTGCTCAATTTAAAAAAAAAACATTTTACAATATTATGATTAGTTTTTTTTCTATAACTCTGTTCAAAACCATCTATTTATTTCGAAGAAAAACTTGTTTTCTCAATACGAAAACGATATTTCAATAAAAAATTCAATTACCGTAGAACGGGGCTACTTGAACATTGATGTGTTACTTGAGCCCAGTACAAAAAATATTTAGATCGTGGTATCGATTGAAGTATCGTGACAATAAGTGTCAATTGTCAGGGAAACAATGAATCATGTCGATACGTTCATTATTGTAGACCAAATACAGATTTAATTTTTTTTTGTACTGGGCTCAAGTAACACATCAAAGTGCAAGTAGCCCCGTTCTACGGTAAGTCAAATATTACCTGGGTTTAAAGAAAATTACGTTGTGTTTCATCGAATACTGGGAGCTTAACTTAAAATGTAACAATACTCCTTTTATGGGAATATTTCATTTACAACATTTTGAGTGTGTCCAAATACTTGTTCACAAAATCTGGATTATCTCCAATTACAGGAGTTACTTTCATATTATTTTTTGACATCTCATCAAAGATGAAGAAGAATATGGAAGTCTGGGCATTTACGAAAAAAATAAATTATCTGGTCAAATTATAAGCTTAAATAATAAAAATGAAAATGGTATTTTCTGGCGTTTCTCATGTGTGTGATTATAATCCAGGATTCGGACCTCACATACTAATATAAGAGTTTCTGCTTAGTAAAAAGCTTCTTTACATCTCACCAATAGATGTCTCTAGTGAAGTTCTAGTGATTCAAGAACAAGGGTTCTAAATTGGTTCATAAATATAGAACTTCCAAGAATTTGAGTAGTGTGGTTGTCAATTATGGGTAGAATTGGTGAATGTTACACGTGTGTAAAGTGATCACTTAAACCATATGATGGTCGTCAGCCCCGTAAATGCCCAGACTTCCATATTCTTCTTCATCTTTGATGAGATGTAAAAAAATAATATGGAATATTTCATAGTTTTATGGTCAAACCGAGATCTGAATGGAGCCATGTTTGATGTCACTGACACTAGCGCGCCTACTGCAGTTTATGTCTTAATTTATGACTTTATTAGATGCGTGAATGTTGTAATGAATTACAAATGCATTCAAATTACCATACGAGTTCCGACACGAACCGAATTTTATTATTTTATTCTACTCGGCTGTCCAAACTCAAAACACAGTAAGGGACATTTTTTTTTGTAGTATGTTTTTTTTGCATTTTTGGACTAAGTAGATTCTACTTAGTCCAAAAATGCAATAAAAACGTACTACAAAATATTTATATATTTATTTTATTTTCATAATACATAGATACATTCAATATACATATTCATTTCATATACACATTTATTATACGTATTACGGCTCTTTAGGCATGACCTGTGTTGAACCGAATACTAACATGGTAATACAAAATTTATATTTTTATTTTTTTAATTTTTTTTTTTAATGATTACATTATAAACATAACATACAGAAAATACAAAAATAATTTATAGTTTAAGGTTTTTCAATGTGATAATTACACCTGGACTTTAATTAATAAATGTCCCTTACTGTGTTTTAAGTTTGGACAGCCGTACTATCGGCCGCCAGATGATGGTAACTTATGTAATATAATGTTGCGATTATATATTTTTTGATGTCTCAACATAGACGAAGAATAATATGGGAGTCTGGGTATTGCATGTCATTGGGCTTATTACCTGTCATAGTCTAGTTAAGCGATCACTTTACACACGTGCCACATTCACCATTCTAACCATGCTTGACATGTCTATCGTATGGATATTTACTCGGCTTATGTCCTGTCCTAGGCTGGTTAAGTGATCATTTTAAACACATGCGACATTGAACATTATTTCCAAATGGTGAATACCCAGATTTGTGAACCAGTATTCGGACACACTCAAAATATGAATATTGTAATTTATTGCAATACAATAATAATAAAAAAATCAATTATATCACTCAGAAGCATAAACAATAAACAATGAGTAAGTCCCTCTCCAAGCACAAGAGCTTAGTCTCTTTATTGGACAGAACAGCAGAATTTTTAGATTGTCAAATGTAGAAACGTCAAGCGAATGAATTAAATCATTAAAAAAAATATTCTAACCATATTAAATTTAAAAAAAAAAACACTTTCTAAGTCATTTATTCGTTTTGTCTTCATTTCGATTGTCGAGAGATTTCAATTTCCCCGATTATCCCCTGTTTTAAAAGAAAATATATAGGAGACAGATAATGCTCTTTCCTCGTGTGTCTTGTGTTGTATCTGTAACAGTTCCCGACTTCTTCCAATCCACGTCTTACATGTGAAGATTAGCTGAACTACTGCTACTTTGCCGGCGTATCATCGGAATACTGAGAATCGATATATCGACTGATATATTTTTTAAAAACACGGCCGTCGATATATCGACGATTATGCATATTTAACAATTGGTCATAAAAGGGTCGCAGAGGGGTCGGAAGAGGGCAGCCTTCCTGGCTTCGGAACGTTCCAGGGTGGACCGGGATGAGAGGTGTGGAGGAGCTGATTCGTGCTGCCCAGGACAGACAAGGTTTCTCCCGAGTGATCGTTAACGTCGAGAACCCAACAGGACACATGAAGAAGATGCATATTTTAGCGGTTGAGCTGGGAGGCTGTGTGTCCCGAATCGTCAATAACATTCACACGTTTCCAATTTCGCCCACGCGTTTCGGAACATTCTTCCTTATAGCCAGCCGCATTCGGAATCCCTAGAGACGATTGTGTGTGTGAATCATGTAACCCTTTTATTGTAAATATAAACTTCACGCACACGAGCTGTTCCAAGTAGCCGTTCGCGGATTCATTATCCCGTCCACCTACTGGCCCGTCTGCTCGAGTCGCAACCGGCAAAACCGGTTTCGTTTAATCGCACTCACCCAAACACACAAGCACAGACACACACACACTCGTGCAAGATATAAAGAGTTAGGGGTTTCTCCCTAGACGCCCTTGAAGAGCATGTATTATGCAATTTCTCAACGCTGGCGGAGCTTTTCTGGGATACAATGCCACGTGTATTGCAGCCTGGGTGAGGGCCTATCCGACATCGGATCCGTGTTAATTCATTCTCTCACTCTCACGAGATGTGGTATCATCATACATCGCTCACTCCTTCCAACAACGTCATATATTAAAAAAAAAAACTTGTTTTTTCAGGAGATCGTTTTGAAAGTTTAAAAATATGATACAATTAAAAATAAATATCAAGCCACTTATTGAACTTTTTACTGTGCAACAGATCCTTTTAGGCAAAACCTGAAGGTTTTTTTTACCATTTGAAAAATATTTAGTATATTTAACAAAAAACAATTAAACAATACCTTTTCTTCAAAATGCAAAAACGACACTTTTTGCCCTGTAGCGGGTAAATATTAAGTTAAAAATATGTCGCTTTTGCTGGGATATAGTATATTTCCTGGGCATTCCGAAAACGTGCACAGCTAAAAATTGACGATTTTTGATTTATGACGTTCTTGAAAGGAGTGAGCGACATGAGTAGTCAGACGTAGTCTGTTTTTGGTTGGTTGGAAGATATTGCTTTTCATAGTATCGATTGATTTAACGAATTTTAATTAGAAAGTTTTTTTTATTATTTATTAGCTTAAAAAGCTATAGAGACAATCGTTTGAAAATACCATAACTAGGCGAAACAATTGTCACAATATAAATTTTTATGTGTTTTTTTAGTAGATTAAAAATCTGTTGATTTTACAATTAATATATAAATTAAAATGGAGTTCTACAAGTTAAACGCCAAATAAAAAAATAGCTTAAAAAGCTTTTATGTTCTTTCTGGTATGAAATGATTTCAACTCGATCGTTGATGTAAAGGATGATCAGCCCTCCGCTTCAGGTACCCAGTCCAGGGTAATATTGGATAAATATTAGAGTGAAAAAATCACATATATTTTTTTAACCCCCCTCCCCCTGGAAATCGAACCCGGACCTCTAGAGCGGTAGCCGAGCGTGCTTACCATTACACTACGGATGCGGTCACTGGGAAGAATAGTAATTTAAAATAGGCCGTTTTTTTAATGTTTTTCACAGATACTCTATGGTACATTTTAAAAACTTTATTAAATAAAACAACTTTGTTTTAACCACTTCTTATTGGTACACTTTTTCCAACCGGTTTCGACAAAAACCTTGTCGCCATCAGGGTTTATGTACTAATTCTAAAACATTGTAACATAAATCATTAGTACATAAACCCTGATGATGACATGGTTTCTGTCGAAACCGGTTGGAAAAAGTGTACCAATAAAAAGTGGTTAAAGCAAAGTTGTTTTACTTTATAAAGTTTAAAATAGGCCGACTTATCAACCGACTAGTCTCATGTTTACGCTGTTTTGGCACCTATTTTTATTACTGTGTCCAAATATATTTGTACATTATTACGAGATGTAACATTTTCTCCTGTTTTAATCTACGTGCAATGAATATTCAATGTACGAGTATGTATGTATGTTACAAACGTGTATGTATGTATCAGTGGCGTGCCTAGGGTTTACCAGTAAGGCAAGCCCATTATTTTTCACATTCGTTAATACATGATGTACCTTTAATTTCTTCTCCTCATATTATTCTCAGTATAGTAAGCACCCAGAAAGTATTATAAATATAAACAATCTATTGTAATCATTGTAAAAATATGCTAACATGTAACTTTTGTAAGGTAAAGCCATCACCTTGAAATAAAGAAAATGTTCACTATAATAAAATATCTTCCTCAGATATTAACCATAACCAATAAGTACCATCACCATATAATGGCATGCATAAAGTTTAATAATCATGTAAGCGCGCCATAATTTAAAAATAGTCATACATTAATTACATATTTTTAATCATTTGGTCTAGATTTAGTCATTGTTATTTGGAGTTGTTAGGCAAGCCGGGCTTTTGGGCTTCTAGGGAAGTACCGCCACTGGTATGTATACAAACGTAAACATAATAAATTGTTACAACTTGTTCGATCGGGCATAATATGATTGTTTTGATGATGTTCATATGTTGTGTTGTGTATTACACCAGTAATCACATTAATATTCCTGAATAGTTATGGCCAAACGCCCTCCGGCTGATTGCACCAAGGAGATATGTCAATAAAAATCTTTTTAATTCTTACACCTTTTCAACTGTTTTCGCCTGACAGTGAATTTGTTTACTACGTAAAATAGATATGCCACTTTCTGGCGGTTCTTCGGCTACTCTATGAATTCTCTCTCATATTACTGTGCTACTCCACGCTGAAGGTTGGCAATCATCGTCATGACAATGTCAATTTGGACAAGCCGCTCTCCACTGGATTCGGTGCTAGAGTGGAACCACTCAATTTTTCGAAGTCTTGACAAACCGCTCACTCCTTTCAACAACGTCATAAACAAAAAAAATAAGTTTTTAAAGTTTAAGAATATAATGAAATGTATTAAAAATAAATATCAAACCACTTATTGAACTTTTTGCTGTGCAACAGATCTTTTTAGGAAAACCCGAAGGTTTTTTTTTAACATTGGAAAAATATTAAGTACATTAAAAAAAAATTATTAAACAATACCTTTTCTTCAAAATGCAAAAACAACACTTTCTGCTGGGATATAGTTCATTTTCTGGGCATTCCGAAAACACGCACAACTGAAAATTAACGATTTTTGATATATGACGTTGTTGAAAGGAGTGTTCGAAACGTCTGTTCGTGTGGCTTTGGAAGTAATTTCTCGCTCCACACAGTCAGCTATGCTTAGTGCCTGGTTTTACAATTTTTCTAAAATATCACATAATTAAATTTTCTAGCCATTTTCAGTCGATAAAAATACATTAAAATAGATAGATTTTTTTTTCAATACTTATACATCATACTTATACAACATACCCATCCCTAAAGACGACATGGTGATTGTCGAAACCGGTCTGTAATAAGTACCAGAAATAAAAGCTGTTAAAAACAAAGTTTTATTTTATGTTCATAAAATTTGCCATACAGTGTCTGCAAAATACATCCGAAAAAAAATGGAAATAAAATAATACATTCCGCTTTGTGCATCTCTGCCTCTGAGGTAGCTCCGCTCCGGCCCAGTCTACTAGTCAGCTGTGTGTGTAGGCACACGCCGCGGCCGCGTGTGCCCGTGTGCCCGTGTGTCTGTGTGTGTTCTCGCCTGTACAGTGGGTATTATACATACGCTGGGAGAATACGTGCGCAAACCTCGTCTCGGGGCGTCCGCTCACGGTGCGGCTGTCTGCGGCGGCCATCAATGGAAAATTTTCCCCACAGCCTGTGGGAGTGTCGGGCTGGATCGATACCAGCGCCGCGCCGGCCGGTCTGCAAGCTACCGAGCTATGGCCCTATGCCGTTTTCCATTGTATTATTTTTACAAATCAACTAACATATGCTTCCAGGTGAATTCAGCAACAAAAAAAACTTGAAAAATCATTGATAATCGTGAAATTTCACTGTTGGGTAAAACATGAAATAATCTGGGGAAAATCATAGGGATTCAAGATTAAGATGAAATTTTTGGTGTTTTGAAGGTGTTTTTTTTTCACAAAATTTTGAGTGTGTCCAAATACTTGTTCACGAAATCTGGATTATCTCCAATTACACGAGTTATTTTCATATTACTTTTTGACATCTCATCAAAGATGTAGAACAATATGGAATTCTGGGCATTTACGGGGCTGACGACCGTCATAACCTGGTTTAAGTGATCACTTTACACACGTGTAACAATTCACCAATTCTACCCATTATTGACAACCATTTTTTTAAATATAATTTTCAATATTTTTGTTTTAGTTAAAATATTCACGGTCAATACAACACTAATTTAACATTTATCAAAAGTTAACAAGGTCGCTCACATTTCTATTCGGATTTCTATGTTTTTTTTTATTCGAATTGCCTTACGTCCTAGTGTGACTAAGAGGTGACTCTGCTACGTGTAAATCTAGATACGGCTTATGCAACGCCGCTTATCATGGACCTACTTAGGTTTCAACTTTATAAGTTTTATAGCCTGTACCTTCTCGTGAGTGGATTTACTCTTTATGTATCAAGTTACTGTAATTTAATGTAATTCACGAGTGAAAATTCCAGACGAAAACACTCGCTGGATTCTCTGATTTATGTGGAAAATGATCAACTAAATAAATACAGCCTACACCTACACCTTAAGCCCGTCAAATATATTCTATTCTCTAGATCAAAAAATCTGGGGAGCATAATTGATCACCTTGCCTTTATATATTCAGCACTCAAGATGCGATGCCCTATGCACCATTTGAGCGTGGATACAGATATGTATATAATTGCATACCTTGCCTTTATAATACATATTCAGCACTCTAGATGCGATGCCCTATGCACCATTTGAGCGTGGATATAGATATGTATATAATTGCATACCTTGCCTTTATAATATATATTCAGCACTCTAAATACGATGCCCTATGCACCATTTGAGCGCGGATACAATTGCATACTCCGAGTCTTTATTTGTCGATTTTCTCTTGTACCCACTGAAGCTTTTTTTGCTTGATCCGATTTATTTTTTCCACGCAATTTTGCCTCGATACTAGGGTATTTTTTCGGCGGGAACATTCGCCATCGCGTCTGATGGAGGCCGCAGCGTGTCTGCCGGCTGTAGGCACAACCGGTCCGCGCGGGGGGAGGGGAGGGGGCGCGGGGCGGACTGAATCAAGTCCAAGGTCAAGGCCAACCCACACAGACGCGGCGCTCCATCGCCGGTGACGTCAGCGCGGGCCGGCCAATGGCGGCGCGGGGCGCTCGTGACGTCGCGCCGCCCCGGCCAATCGCGAGGCCGGAAGATGATGCATTTCGAGAGCATTCAATTTTCGAAGCACGTATTTGAAAGTTTTTTTTTTCCCCGAAAATTTATTTTCGCCCTGCTATTCGGTCCGATGCAGTGAATTGGGAGCACTTTTATGTAACGATCTAAATATAATATTTAACCGTAAAAAAGTGATTTTTTGTACATTTGTCGAGTTGTGGTCCCGTGCTTAGTGTCGCGGACTCTTGGGTCAGAGTTTCTCGGTTCGAACCCACGCTACCACAATTTGATACCTATTTCTAATAATGAGCCGCTCGCAGAAATAGTATAAAATTGAAGTATTTTTGTAAATAATAAAAACCCAAATGTCTAAAAAAAAGAGTATTCCCGAGAATACTTTTTTTTCGACTTTTTCGATAGAAATTGCCAATTGCGATAATTTTAGTGATCTTAGTGAATTGAGAGTACTTTTATGTAACTAAATATAATATTTTATCGAAAAAAACAGTGAATTTGTGTACATTTACTTGCTACTACCTCGGATTGAGTATTCCCGAGAAACAATTTCTCGTATTTTGATATAAATTGCCAATTGCGATAATTTTAGTGGTCTATGTGAATTGGGAGTACTTTTATGTAACAATCTAAATATAATATTTTATCGGAAAAAAACAGTGGATTTGTGTACATTTAGTACCAAGAAATAAGCTCTTACTATTTATATAGAATGAATAACGAGAGAATGACTAAGAAAATATATGTGGCGAATGTGAGAGGGAAAACAGAACGTGGACGACCGAAAAAGACTTGGCACGATCAGATCAATCAGAACCTAAAATCTGGCGGTGTCAAAAATCTGCGTAATCGGAGGGCATGTATGACTAGATGTATGGATGTGAAGGAGGCGAGGAGTGTATGTCAGGACAGAAGAGTGTGGCGTTCCATCCTCTCTGCCTACCCCTGCGGAGAAACGGCGTGATGGTAGTAGTAGTAGTATAGAAATTGCGGTCATTTTAATGATCGAATGAAATATTTACAATACGGTACATCCTAAAGAATTGTGAGAATATTATGTATATTTTATTTTACTGATAAAATTAAATTTAAATTTAGTGAATTTCCGTCATAAAATATGATAAAATATTAAATAGCAAATCGCGAATTGCGGGCAAAAGTTGGTAAGTCAAATTTTTGTACTTTTTTTAACATCTCAACATACATAGATGAACAAGAATATGGAAGTCTGGGTATTTGCGGTGCTTATAACCTGTCATAAGGCAGTTAAGTGATCACTTTTCTCACGTGCAACATTCATCATTCATACTCGTGATTGACAACCACACTTCTCAAAATTTTCGAACTCGTACGTATATCATAAATCTCATGACATTTTATGTTTAAGTTCACTGGAGCCATCTACGATTGGTTTTAGAAAGCTTTTATTTAGCAGAGACCTTTTTATTTGGATGTTTGCAAGATTATTTGTAAATATTGGGAAACGCCTGAAAACATGATTTTAAATTTTTTTTGCAGCTTATAATTTGACCAGTTATTTGCTGCATTCACAACATTTTGAGTGTCCATATACTTGTTCACAAATCTGGGTTTCTCCATTAAGGAGTTATTTTTACTTTTTTTTGACATCTCAAACAAACATTTTTTTTTCAGTGCCTAATAATTTTTGCGCCGAATATATTAAATTTTTTGTATTTAAGTTGACATTTCTTGGTGGAACTGCATTTTATATAATGAAACGACAAGTATGTATACAATTTGTTCCCACTTTTGTTTTATTTGGCCGGTGACCGCGTTTCGACGTCACCATCTGATGATGTCGGTAACGATGAAACCTGGTCACTGGTCATAATATAATATAAAAATGAGAAAAGCTATATAGTTGTTGTTTTATCAAAGAAGATATTTCAATTGAATTAATTTTCAATTTGAAGTTGTTATTGGGTACCCTTTTCAATAAAGTGTTTGCGGAATTTCAAAACTTTTGGCAGTCGACTCAATAACTTAAAATTAGACTTGTGATCACGTATTTTTTTCTCATAATTTTATTATACCTAACTAACCATCACGTCGCTTCACCGCAAGGGTAGGTAGAGAGGATAAAACGTCACACCGATCTGTCTTTGCAAACAATTTCGCCTCTTCCATATTCATGCATCTTCTCATACGTAACCACCGATTATTCCGATTTCTGACCTGACCACGACCAATTGTTTGAAGTAAAAATAACTCCTACGCGGAAATAATGCAGATTTGTGAACAAGTATTTGGACACATTCGAAATGTTAAATAAAATTAATCACTTTTATGGTTACCCGTCTGAAAATCGAACCAGGGACATCCAGCACGTTAACCAGACGCGCTAAACAGTGCTAATAATTTATCAGTTTTCCTCAAAGTCGTCGTATCGTAAAACCCCTTTGTTATTTTCTGGGAATCGAGCGAATGTAATTACACTTTGCAATTCGCATAATAGTCTGCGCGCCAGGGGCGTACACTCCATACATGCAGGAAAACAGTGCCTACCTTGGCTTACTATTCACCTTAACTGTCTGATCTGATGCTCATATTTTGAATGTGTTCAAATCCTCGTTCACGAATCTGGCTGTCTGCACTTGGGAATTATTTATATTTAAATCTCAACATAGACGATGAATAATATAATACAAAACATCCTCCTTATCGTTCATCGTTAACTTTGTGTAATACCACTTTTAAGTGAATGATGAATGATAAGGAGAGTATTATATGTATTACCATACCGCAAAGTTAACAGTCCTTTAATTTACAAAATATAATAATTTATTATTAGATTAAAACCAATATTTTTAGCTTTTCCACTTTTTTATTTGACCAGCGACCGGGTTTCGTCGTTACCGACATCATCAGACCAGTCTGATGATGTCGGTAACGACGAAACCCGGTCGCTGGTCAAATAAAAAAGTGGAAAAGCTAAAAATATTGGTTTTAATCTAATAATAAATTAAAAATGCAATTCCATCACGAAGTGTCAGTGGATAATATAAATCTATTAAAATATAATACATTTCTGACATATAAAAAAAGATGAATAAGAATATAAAAGTCGGGGTATAACAGGCCGTAAGCCCTGTAAATAACCAGACTATCATATTCTTAAAAATTTGAGTGGGTCAAAATAATTGTCCACAATTCTGGGTTTCGCACTTGAGGGAGTTATTTTACATAAGTTACTTAAGTCTGGTTATTTACAGGGCTTACAACCTGTCAACCTGCTTAGGACAGGTCCTGTAAATACCAAGAATTCCGTGTTATTCTTCGTCTATGTTGAGATGTTGATCGAAAGCTCCTTGCACGCCACTGGGTGCCTACGTAAATATTTGCGAATCGCAGAACCAGAACGTGCAGACATACATGATTTAGGTATACTCTATTTAGACTATCATATAATTGTATGTTATGTCGATATGTATTGGTGGTGGAATTTCCGTCTGTGTGCCGCGCGCCCACAATGCTGCAACATTTCCCAGAATCGTGCTTCATGTACCTGATCAATGGTGTATTCTTTGAGGAAAGACTCGCGTCCTGTGGCCAGTATATTTCTATAATACACACTAAGTATAGTCTAGTACGGAGGTCGGCAGGGCTCTTCGGACATAAACTCCAATATCACCTTATCTCAAGCAACCTTATACCTTAAATAATTTGAACAATTTCTGCCTCTGCCTACCCCTGCGGAGAAGCGGCGTGATGGTCAGTTAGTTGACTAATATGATGAAGTGATAGGAGTGGGGTTCTGCCAATATTTTTTCTCTCCGCTCCCTATGTAGAGCATATGGAGCCTACAAACTGTCTACAGACTGTCTGTCGAAGTTCAAATGAGAACTACCGACGACTTGGCTTTTTGTTGTATTCAAATCGTAGTCATGCAGGAGAGAGTGACCAAGTGCATTTTTTTTTTACAACAAAAAACGTGATTATTGACTATTCGATATCTTACTGTAGCTTAATATTGCCTTGAAAAAATTTCAAAGGATTTTAAACTTTTAAGTTTAAAATCCTAAGTTTAAAGTCGGCTAAAAATATAGCCGACCCGCTGACAGTCGGGTAGTCGGGCCAGCCGGCGGTAGTTGGTGCATCTCCAATCGTTATTTTTCAAGTAATTTGTTCCTTGTAAAGAACGGACTCTGCGCTGCGCTGTTTGCGTTTCATGGCGAGCGTTGTGGATTCAGCGCTAAGTGGTGCATCCTCTACGAGCTAAGAATAGTGTGCACGTGTTGAGAATGCTTATCTTATCAAGTGGCTACTGCAGAACGATGTTTTTATGCCGAAAAACGTAATATTTTGTATTTTTATCAATTTTACTTTCGACTACTGGAAGGATGTAATGATTTAACCTTTCCAGGAGTACAATAATCGATGTCAGACTTTCTCTGGGGAGTGGGTTTTTTTTACATTAAATATGTATTTTTTTTAAATTAAATCTTTGTATTATGAAGATAGAAATTATGTATTCCATATTCTTCGTCATCTTTGATGAGATGTCAAAAAATAATATGAAAATAACTCCTGTAATTGGAGATAATCTAGATTTTGTGAACAAGTATTTGGACACACTCAAAATGTTGTAATTAAATTATCTGGTCAAATTATAAGCTTAATAATAAAAATGAAAATGGTATTTTCTGGCGTTTCTCATGTGTGTGATTATAATCCAGGATTCGGATCTCACATACTAATATAAGAGTTTCTGCTTATTAAAAAGCTTCTTTACATCTCACCAATAGATGTCTCTAGTGAAGTTCTAGTGATTCATGAACAAGGTTTCTAAATTGGTTCATATATATAGAACTTCCAAGAATTTGAGTAGTGTGGTTGTCAATAATGGGTAGAATTGGTGAATGTTACACGTGTGTAA
Organism: Brachycentrus maculatus; assembly: GCF_059751285.1. NCBI lineage: Eukaryota > Metazoa > Arthropoda > Insecta > Trichoptera > Brachycentridae > Brachycentrus > Brachycentrus maculatus. The sequence continues at coordinate 653,478 of NW_028280841.1, forward strand.
AGTGATCACTTAAACCAGCCTATGACGGTCGTCAGCCCCGTAAATGCCCAGACTTCCATATTCTTCTTCATCTTTGATGAGATGTCAAAAATAATATGAAAACTAATGGATTTCAAACGACAAAACAGTATTGTAGTAATGAACTTATTGAAACAATATAAGATTTTGTGAACAAGTATTTGGACACACTCAAAATGTTGTATGTAAAAATAATTTCAATAAAAAATAAGGCTCACCATCTCTAGGTTTTATTTTATGACAAAGTTTAATAGAAATATCCACAGATGTCATTACTATACAAATTACATCATACCAACTGACAGATAGACTTGGACGTTCATTAATGTCGATACTCCTTTGAAGAAAATTCGCACTGACGTTCATTTACGTCCATACGGGAGCATTTCCGGGAGGAAAGGTTTATTTGTTCACAACATTATGAGTTTGTTCAAATACTAGTTTCCAATCCAACCATAGATGGGTACAGTGAACTCACATGTAGTGCCATGAGATTAATATGATATATTTCACAAAAGAGATGGTCCGACGACACAGTCGTGTGGGGGGTAAAAACTGGCTGCAAGCAGCAACCGACCGGAGGAAATGGAAAGAAGGGGAAGAGGCCTATATCCAACATTTGAGGTCAGAGGGCTCATGAAGAAGAAGAAGAAGAAATATACTTCATATCGAACTTCATAAATCAAAAATCGTCAATTTTCAGTTGTGCATGTTTTCGAAATGCCCAGAAAATGTACTATATCCCAGCAAAAGAGGCATATTTTTAACTTAATATTAACCCGCTACAGGGCAGAAAGTGTAGTTTTTGCATGTTGAAGAAAAGGTTTTGTTTAATTACTTTTTTTAAATATACTAAATATTTTTCGAATGGAGAAAAAACCTTCGGGTTTTACCTAAAAATATCTGTTGCACGGTAAAATGTTTTATAAGTGGCTTGATATTTATTTTTAATACATTGTATTATATTTTTAAACTTAAAAAGCGTTCTCCTGAAAAATCAAGTTTTTTGATTTATGACGTTGTTGAAAGGAGTGGGCGATATGTGATAGGCAGTGTAAAAATTAATAAACATATACTGCAAATCTTGTAATATTTTTTTTTCTTATTTTTTTCACTCTTGTGATCTCTTTTCTCCTCCTCTCCCTCCCTCCCCCTCCCTCTCTCCCTCCCCCTCCCTCTCTCCCTCCCGACCCCCTCTCCAGCTATCAGCAGCACTCCCTCGCGAGCCCAGACACGACGGCCAAGGAAGTAATTAATGTAATGTTATACCTCGCTACGTTTAAGGTGATTGCACACTACGCTGACGACATTAACTCTCGGTGTACCGCGAGAAAAAACTATCAATAACTACCGTTTTGGGTCCAATAGACCCTTATGTAAAGTATTGTACTTTCTTTACTTGTAACCCTAGTATACGCTATATGTACTCGTATGTTGTTATCTTCATATAATTTACAAATTGTGGGTGTACTAAAAAACGTTAACTCGAAAATATGCAATGTGTCATAGGCGAGGAGTGTATGTCAGGACTGAAAAGTGTGGCGTTCCATCTCTCTGCCTACCCCTGCGGGGAAACAGCGTGATGGTAGTTGTAGTAGTAGTAGTAGTAGTCATATTTGTGGTTTTAAAGTAAATTCAACTTTAAGTTTAATAGCGGGTATTTTAAATTACAGGGATTATTCAAGCAGGGATTTTAGAGTTAACGTTTTTTGCCAGTATACCCACGATATCCAAACTATCTTATTGTGTTTATTATTATTTTTCTTTATTTTAACCCTTATCCGCACCCAATTCCCTATGCACCATAAGGAACTGCATCGTAGCGACGCAATGTTATCTTGATCGTTAATTGCATGAAGGTAAGGTCATCAGCCCTGCGCTTCTTGTTCCAGTCCAAGGTATAAATAAATATGAGAGTTAAAATCACCCACCCATATTTATTTTGACCCCCCTGGTAATCGATCCCGGGACCTCCATCACGGTAGTCATACGCGCTGACCTTTACACTACCTAGGTGGAAAAAATTATTTATTGTACTTTTGTATAAAATATGTATATTGGATTTGACCGAAAGTACACAAATGGATACTAATAGATCGCTCACTCCTTCCAACAACGTCATATATCAAAAAACTTGATTTTTCAGGAGATCATTTTTTAAAGTTTAAACATATTATGAAATGTATTAAAAATAAATATCAAGCCACTTATTGAACTTTTTACTGTGCAACAGATCTTTTTAGTCAAAAACTAAATGTTTTTTCTCCATTTGAAAAATATTTTGTATATTTAAAAAAAATAATAAAACAATACCTTTTCTTCATAATGCAAAAACAACACTTTCTGCCCTGTAGCGGGTAAATATTAAGTTAAAAATATGCCGCTTTTGCTGGGATATAGTACACTTTCTGGTCATTCCGAAAACATGCACAACTGAAAATCGACGATTTTTTATATATGACGTTGTTGAAAGGAGTGAGCGATATACACTTGCCGATAGCCTTTATACACTATGCGTAGTATCACTCATACGATGCAAAACGTATTTAGAATCTTCAATTAAAAATGAATCTGTTCATTCATATTAAAATTAGATCCGATCTTCCTGGAATCCACGCCTAAGTGGGTGTCGTCCTTTAGTCCCCGTGTATAAAGTACGCGTTGTCACTGTATTGATAATGTTCGTATAATGTTAATTTATACACTATATACTTACATTGTACAGAACTCGGTAACTATACGATACGTATAGATGTTTGAAGTTACGTGTACCTACGGTAATTATCGTCATAGGTCACCAGGGATATACAAGTTTAAAGCAAATACAATAAAACTCCCTAGAAAATAATACATTGAAATAAAAATGACAAAATTGAATACATCCCGCTCACTCCTTTCAAGAACGTCATAAATCAAAAATCGTCAATTTTCAGTTGTGCGTGTTTTCGGAATGCCCTGAAAATGTACTATATCCCTGCAAAAGAGGCATATGTTTAACTTAATATTATCCGCTACAGGGCGAAAAGTGTTGCTTTTGCATTTTGAAGAAAAGGTATTGTTTTATTTTTTTTTAAGTTTACTACATATTTTTCAAATGGAGAAAAAACCTTCAGGTTTTACCTAAAAAGGTCTGTTGCACAGTAAAAAGTTCAATAAGTGGCATGATATTTATTTTTAATACATTGTACTATATTTTTAAACTTTAAAAACGTTCTCCTGAAAATATTTTATTTTTATTTATTGCGTTCTTGAAAGGAGTGAGCGATACGTGATAGACAAAAGTTCCAAATACAAGATTTTGGACGGGTTGCGGTCCCGCGGTTAGTGTCGAGGGCTCTTGGGTCAGAGTTTTTCAGTTCGAACCCACTCTACCACAATTTGATACCTATTTTTAATAATGAGCCGCTGAGGCTCACATAAACAGTATGAAATTGAAATATTTGTGTAAATAATAAAAAAAAAAAAAACACAAATATTTCCCTTTTTAAAATAAAAATACAAGATTTGTGACACGTTGTGGTCCCGTGGTTAGCGTCGCGGACTCTTGAGTCAGAGTTTCTGGGTTCGAACCCACTCTATCACAATTTGATTTATATTTTTAATGACGTGCCGCTTAGGCTCACATTTATAGTCTGAAATTGAAGTATTTTGTATATAATAAAAACAAGAAATATTTATCTTTAAGAAAAGACAAAAATATGATGGCATTTGGATGTGTTTTAAAAAAATATCTATAATATTTCAAGTGTGTCCATTTTTTTTCTTCACAAATCTGTGTTTGTCCGCAAAGGGGTTATTTATATTGACATCTCAACATAGATGAAGAAGAATATGGAAGTCCTGGTATTTACTGGAATTGGAAATTGCGACCTGTTATTAACAGTTAAACAGCCTATGCAGCTTTTTATATTTTATAATTTCAAAACTAACTACAAACTAACTAACCATCACGCCGCTTCCCCGCAGGGGTAGGCAGAGAGAATAGAGCGCCACACCACTCTGTCCTTGCAAACATTCTTCGCCTCTTCCACGTTCATGCATCTCCTCATACATACCCGCCGATTGTTACAACTCCTAACCTGACCACTTTCAAGTATTTGGCATACCTGATCGTGCCATGTTTTTCTCGGTCTTCCTCTGCTTCTTTTCCCACTATTATTCGCCTCATAAATTTGATTTACCGTTCTTTCCTCACTCATTCGTTCTACATGTCCAAACCATCTCAACACACCTTTCTTAATTTTATCGATAATGCTTATCTGCTTATTTTATAATTTCACTTTTACAATAGTTGCAAAAATAAATTGGTCGATATCTATCTATGATAATTGGTATCGCTATCGACAAGAACCAGTATCGTTACATCCCTAACGTTTTGTTAATCTTTTTTCAAAAACACAAGATTAAAAATAAAAAACTTTATCGATAATTGAGTTATAAGATTTGGACATTTTTTTTTCACTAGACCATTTTTATTATTGTTTATTTTTAAATAAAATATTATTGTTCGTGTATCCCTGCAATAGTAAACACACCCAAGTTGAATAGGTAATTTGTATCTACCTACATAACAATAATTGTAGGCGCGAGGAAAACAACGATCGGTAGTGCGAAACTTGAATTAACCAAGAGAGTGAAGAATTGTTTTTTTTTTATTGAAATTTGAAATTGATTTTACTGACAGTCTTCAGGAAGCAAACGTACAATCGGCTTCAAGTAATCCGTGCACATTAACACTGTATGTATACTATACAAAAGCTAGTAAGAGTACAGGTATGCAGCACAGAGTACTCTACCAGTAACAACTAGTTTCTGATTGGCCCACACTAGATTATCCGTCTTATTCCCAACACATTAAAATAAAACGTATTTTTAGAAGTTGAAAGAAACTAAAATCCACTAATAAGCAAGGTAAATAATGAATTCAACTCTCATGTAAACAACTTGCATTTTCCTTCTCCATTTCCTTTCCCACATACCTTAATATCCTTCACCCTGACTCCTTCCATTTCGGCATATGTATGTATCCCATCCAATACATGCCATTCCTTAATGCAAAATTTGGAGCGGAGGACTGATGACCTTGGCTTCATACGTTTAACGATCAAGTTAACGCCTGATCGATTTGATGCGGTGCTCTTTGCACCATCTGGGCATGAAAAATCAAAATAAGAAAAAAAACATGCTTCCTGAAAACTGGCAGCGACAAATTCTACAAAAAAAAATCACCGATTTGTCTCTGCTGAATATTTGTGATTTCGGCTCTACGATTGTTTTCCCCGCACCCACCGACATTATGCCAAATTAGTGAAGTGTTGTGTTCGTATACGTGCACGGTACAGTCGATGAGGAGTGAGACGGTGTTGCCAGCTGGACGAGTGTACCTACCTACACATTGATCCGTCTCGCGTAGCAACATTAATCCACTTCGCGTCATTATATCTTTTTTTTCTAGCCTATTATTGCCTACCTACCCATTAGCTTGTACACCACAGTACCTACGTGTAACGATTTATTTATAATTCTTCTCATTTTTAAAGCCACACCATATATTCTAGCCTACAAAACATAATACATAACTGAAATTGAGCTAGTCAAAAATTGGCAGTCGATTTATTTTGATTTAAAATAAAGTTACATTTTAATTATATAATAGAAAATCGCAAAGTTAGTGCTTCAAACAAAAATTGTAAGAATTTTATAAAACAAAGAACTTTGTTTTTAACTACTTTTTAATTAATAATTTAATTTTTTTGATTAAAAGTGGTTTAAAACAAAGTTGTTTTATTTATAATATATATTTATAATATAATTATTTACATATTTTATAAAGAATGGCAATATGAATTACTAGTCTTTAGTCCCCTCGACGAATCATGTTTATACTCGCTTGTCTCAAAGCGAGTATGATTCGTTGCGCGAATGCTACACACAAAGAGAATAGTGTATACAAGTATATGGAATAGTGTTTACATATATTTATAAAACAAAAAAAAACTCTTTTATATTTTTGATATAGTGTAGCGTTTTTAAAAATGTTATTATATTAGCGTCTCGTGATTGTTCGCGATATATTGAACGTGTTAAAAATAAAAAATCTTGATTTTTACAAATTTTTCATTTCTTTTTCTTTCAGCGGTTATCTCAATCGGCGCTTCTATCGGAGTCCAAACGAACAAAGTGAGGTTATGGTAAGTTTTTTCTTCTTCTTTGAATTTTCAGAAATGCTCGCGACAGTAAATAAACGAAAAAAAAATTTTGAGTCGGGATTTTTGAATTACCTAACGTCCAAGTGACTCTAAATCTAGTTACGGCTTATGCAACACCGGTTATCAGGGCCCTACTTAGGCTTCAACTTTATATGTTTTATAGGCTTATACCTACTCGTGTGTGAATTTACTCTTTATGTTGAAAGATACTATATTTCATGTTATTCACGAGTGAAAATTCTAGGCAAATACTCGTACACTCGATTTGGGTAGGGATATATCAGCTAACATTATTGGAATGCGTCGATATAAGTTTATTTTTGAAAACGTCATTTTTGTGCTTAGATTTTATTTATATAAAACCTTTCTTATTTAAAACACGCCTCTTTATATACCAAATCGCGCATAGCTTACAAAAATGTTAAACGCTAACTAAAGGATGTAGGTTTATACGGAGATTGCAAAGTATACATTTTTAAATTGTCCATATTGTTTATTTTGAGGATCGCAGAAAAATACACTTAACGTATAGTAACAATGGATAAATATCACGATGTGTGATTATTGGCTAATAAATTGATATGAAAAATCACAAGACTATCGGTGACATTCTTATTGAAATCAGTATAGAATTAAGGGAGATAGATATAAAGATTTAAACTCTAGATACTTGAATAAAACGAAAAACGTGCGTTCGCATACGTCATTAATTTTTCGTTATCGAACGTTTTATGACGTCATATGGTTTATTGTCTATGGTTTATAGAGCTGTAATAGTAGTTGTGTGGATTGTTTGTTTACCACTACACTACCATTTGTGTTATACAAATATGAGGGGAGGGGGGGTGGAAGGGTGGACCATGACGTCATTCATTGCCAACTTACGAAAATAACGTTTTTCGAAGGCGAATTTTTCAAAAGAAAATGATGAATGAAAATATTAATTACATCGGCTGTTATAAACACTTCACGAGTCTAATACAATCCTTGTAAGGTTGAATATGTTAAATTAGATATTCCTCCCGTCTGACAAAGAACCATTATTCGATGCATTGTATCTTTGTATCGATTCAGTAGTTACTCAATCATTATCATTTCAGTCAGTACAACTTTGTATTATTAATCACTACTGCATCTGATGTAGGTCTAATAATAATGCACAGGGGACGTGTGATCTACATATGCACATATCACCGTTGAGATCGGATTTATTTGTAGGCCAAGTAATGTGTACATTGTTGGGTAATATATCCAAAATTAAACACGGTCATTGGATTGAATTCTACTTTTATTTACATTTGTCGCTCACTCCTTTCAATGACGTCATATATCAAAAACCGTCAATTTTCAGTTTTCCATGTTTCCCGAATGCCCAGAAAATGTACTATATCCTAGCAAAATCGGCATATTTTTTACTTAATATTTACCCGCTACAGGGCAGAAAGTGTTGTTTTTGCATTTTGAAGAAAAGGTATTGTTTAATTATTTTTTTTAAATATATTAAATATTTTTCAAATGGAGAAGAAAACCTTAAAGTTTTACTTAAAAAAGATCGGTTGTACAGTAAAAAGTTCAATCAGTGACTTGATATTTATTTTTAATACATTTTTTTATATTTTTAAACTTTAAAAACGATCTCCTGAAAAATATTTTTTTTTGTACGACGTTGTTGAAAGGAGTGAGCGATATATGATAATATGTGACGCGTTTCGTCTTATTAAGAGATTATCAAACATGTGTTTGATAATGTCTTAATAAGCCGAAACGCGTAACATATCACATATAAGTATGTAAATAAAAGTAGAATTCAATCCAATAACCGTGTTTAATTTAGGATATATCACCCAACAATTCAATATGGAATTCTATCAACTATCTGCAGTTACAATAAATAAATATGTAGAGGAAAACCAATAGCTTTTATCTTCATTATATCATCTGAAAAATATTTTTGGCAATATATTTAGTTCTCAACTGTAGATTATAAAATACAGTAAAATGTCGATATAACGGACTAATTGGGGGGAGGATGGTGTATATAAAATAGTCCGTTATATAAAAATGGGTTTAAAATAAATCAAAATTTTTTTTTTTGAAAATATGAACACTAGTGTAAATATCTTTATTTTTAAGATATAAATAAACAATACAAAACACAAACAAAATTCTATTTATTGTCTTCGGACACTCGTCGAAAAGTGACGTTGCTGTTTGATATCGACGCGCTTACTTTCGTATTTTAATTTTTAATAAACAACTCTCGGAAATGCATTTCGACTTTTTATTTGAATTAAAGCATGTATAATATTAACAGGACGTTTTAATATTTTTTTATATTTGACAGGATTTTTTTTGCCGTTATATTCGAAGATCGTTAAATAGAAGTCCGTTATATCGAGGTTTTACTGTAATAATGATAAATATCGGCCGTTTTATTAATTTTCGTCCGCATTTTTATATAACTGCTAAACAGTGCCAAAAAATATTACATAATCAAATATCGCACTTGAAAATATTTTTGTTGACATAAATCAGCTGTTTGGTGCGACGCCATCTTGTTTTACTTCTCCCGTGTGTTTTGTAACGATTTGGCCATCTGTCGGCCATTTTCACAAACACTCGGCGTGTTTTCCCGCGCGTCTTCGCTATCAATGTCGATGGATCATCTATCTGAGAACAGAACCTTGCGGGATATTTTAAGCTTCGAATTTTCTCCGGTAGGTGGGGATTTATTTCCAATTCAAGTCCGAATAAAATATTAATCTCCCGATTTCGTGTGGTGTCGCAGAAGTGTACTTTCAGATTTCAGAGTGAAGGTTTTTATTAATGTACTTGATGTTTTGATCTTGTTACTTTTGTTGAAAATTGGAAACTGTAAAAAGGATTGATAATAATATTTTTTTGTTGATAATTTATGAGTGCCATTTTTGTGAAATATTACCTCGAGGGCGCTTAACTGTAATTTAATTAAGGAAGAGGAGATTGTGGAAATGATAAGTCTGAGTTTCTGGGTTCGAAACCACTCTACCACAGTTTGATACCTATTTTTTTTTATTATGAGCCGCTTAGGCTCACTGAAATAGTATGAAATTTAGAAAAAGTAAGTATTTTCGTAAATAATAATGATGGTTACGACCTGGTAAGATTATACCCATAGCAGTTTTTGGAGCCGATCGAAGCGTAAGACGTCTATCAAACAATTCGTCTGATATCATACAGATAGATTTATTATAATAATGAAAATGTGTGTTTTTTTAAATATCATACTTTAGTAAACATATCATAATAATAGCCGATTGATAATTTTTACGAACAATTTTTCGTGATGCAATAGCAACTGATATTTGTATATATCGCTCACTCCACAACGTCATACATAAAAAAACTTGATTTTTCAAGATATCGTTTTTTAAGTTTAAGAATATAGTAAAATGCATAAAAAATAAACCATTTATTGAACTTTTTACTGCGCAACAAATGAACATTACCTGAACCTACTGGTAAAACCTGAAGGTTTTTTCTCCATTTGAAAAATATTTAGTTTATTTTAAAAAAAAAATAATAATATAATAATAATAATAAAACCCTTATCCGCACCCCAATGGTGCATAGGGCACTGTGTCTTATAAACGCAGTGTTATCATGATCGTTTTCTTTTACTTATGAAGGAAAGTCCATGGTAATATTGAATAAATATTACTGTGAAAAAATCACTTATATTTATTTTTACCCCCCTTGGGAATCGAACCCGGGACCTCCAGAACGGTAGCCGAGCGTGCAAAAACTCCTCTTAATACCATTTCTTCAAAATGCAAAAACAACACTTTTAAGTAAATATTAAGTTAAACATATGCCGCTTTTGCTGGAATATAGCATTTCTGGACATTCCGAAAATATGCACAGCTGAAAATCGACGATTTTTGATATATGACGTTGTTGAAAGGAGCGAGCGATATGTTATGCTAGATACATATAGACAAAGAAAATACCTATCTGTTCCAATGACGTGGAGTTGGAATAATTGATCAATAATAATTATAATCAATAACCGTATAAAAATTATCATAATAAGTATAATAAAATTATCAGTTTCTTGAAGGTTAGAACAACAAACCACTGCACTGGAACTTATTCCGTATAAAGCGTTATTTTTATCTTTAAAACAAAAAGGTATGTTAAATCGTAGTGGAACTTCGAGAATAGTATATGATAAGTTTTATCAATACGTTTTTCGTTACGGAGGAGTTTTTGTAAAAAAACTGTATTTAATTACAATGTTTCTTTTAATTAATATAAATATGTAGAAAGCTAATTTAATTCTAACCCATATCCGCACTCAATGGTGCATAGGGCACTGCATCGTATAGAAGCAGTGTTAAATTGATCGCTAACACATAAATGAAAGGTGAGCATTCTTCTGATTTAGGTACCGGTCCAGGGTCATATTAATTAAAATTAAGCCTAAAAAAATCACTAATATTTATTTTGACCCTCTCGGAAGTCGAACGCGGGACCTCCAGCATGATAGCCTAGCGTTCCAACCACATCTATATTATTTATTGATTCGGCATTAACTTTGTGGAATGACTTGTTGATTTTTTTAATTAAGAAAAGTTTCTAAATATAATCAATGATAATTTTATTACCCTACCAACCTCTATATATACTCGAATAAGTATATCTAAATAATTTTTTGCTGGTTAGTTTTTACTTTTCACCTGTAAAAACATCTGTAAATTTAATCGAAACTCGTGTGTAATTAAATAAAACTAATTAAGTGGTATGATACAAGTGTTTAATTATCTACAATACTACATTTTGAGTGTGTCCAAATAATTGTTCACAAATCTGGATTATAATCCAGGATTCGGACCTCACATACGTACGAGTATATAAGAATTTCTGCTCAGTAAAAAGCTTCTTTTCATCTCACCAGTGTGTCCAAATATGTACTTGTTCACAAATCTGGATTATCTTCAATTTTTATTATCCAAGGAGTTATTTTTCATATTATTATTTGAGAATTTGAGTAGTGTGGTTGTCACAATCATGGGTGGAATCAGTAAATTTTACACGTGTGTAAAGTGATCACTTAAACCAGCCTATGATGGTCGTCAGCCCCGTAAATGCCCATATTTCCATATTCTTCTTCATCTTTGATGAGATGTCAAAAAATAATAACTACAATACTATGGAGGCGGACAAAAAAGCCTTCTTGGCGTCAGATAAATGAAACGAGTGTGGCAATGGTTTTATTGGTAGAGAAGTACACTGCTTTGTCTGCTTATCTCTCCAATTCGGACCTCGGGGTTATCGGCAATCGTTGCAGCTACAAGTTGCAAGCAACTCGGTCACCGGAAAACTGCGCTGGATATACCACGCTGCCGACGCAGGCGTTCCGATGTTCCGGGGCAAGGGGTAAACGATCGTGAGTCCAGAACGTAGGACGCCATTCTTCCAAACTTCGTGGGGTAGTTGGGTAGACGCTCGACTGCGAAACTGGCGTCGCGGGCTCGATTCCCGCGTCAATGGTGAAATAAATTGTAGAACGATTGCCCTTGAGGTATTTTTTTACGAAAATGGCGCTATATAAGTTATCCAATTTTATTATTATTATTAACGATTATTATTAATTTTTAATTGATATGGATGTCTGGGTATTTCGGAGCTTACGACCTGTCATAGACTAGTTTATATAAAGTGATTCGGGAATAATTTTACATGCATTTTATGAAGGTCTCTGCTAAATAAAAAAAAGCTTCTCTTCTTATTCTTATCCGCACCCAATGGTGCATAGGGCACTGCATAGTATTGGCGCTGTGTTATCCTGGTCGTTTTTTTTATGAAAGCAAGGTGATCACTCCTGCGCTTCCGGGACCAGTTCAGGGTTAAGTAAATATTAGAGGGTAAAATCACTAAAATTCATTTCCCCCCCCTCTTGGGAATCGAACCCGAGATCTCCAACACGGTAGTTAAACACGCTAAACATTACACCACGGAGGCGGAATAAAAGTTATTCAAGTCAAACGTAGATGGAACTCGGATGGGATTGTTGTAAGATTTCCATAACCTTCTCCGTCTTTATCGAGATATCAATATTAAAAAAATATAACTCAGAACTATACAAAACCCAGATTTGTGAACAATGATTTGGACACACTCAAAATATGAAAGGAATATCCTAAAATGTCGCTAATAATGAGAGACCACTCCCGAACAGTTGACGCTTTGGATTTACGATCGTTTACCTCGCACCCACCGATATTATCTTACTTATTCACTATCGCCTTAAAACTCGTAATGGTAGCTCAGGTTCCTACCGATCAACCTTCGAACGGTTACGATATTATAACCAGTGGTGGGATTCAGCCGGTTCGCACCGGTTCGCTTGAACCGGTACCTAAAAATTTTAGAGTTCGCCGAACCGGTCCTTAACCCTTTGTTGTCACACAATATTCCCATTGAGATCATGTATCGGTAACTTTTAATTGATTTTTAAGTCTGTACCTACCTATTATAATTGGAGCATTCTCAGTTGTTATGTGAATGTTGTTAATGTGCAAAATAAAAAAATAAAAGATGAATAAATGTAAAAACTATACATACAAGTACATAAAGGGCGAACCGGTTCTTGAAAAATTTGAATCCCATCACTGATTATAACTATCTAACAATCACGCAGAGAGAATAGAGAATAGAATAGGGGTAGGCAGAGAGAATAGAACGCCACACCAATCTGTCTTTGCAAACAGTATTCATCTTTTCCCTCCGATTGTTCTCACTCATGACCTGACCACGCTCAAGTATTTGAAATACTCGATCATGCCAAGTTTCCTCGGTCTTCCTTTGCTCCTATTACCGACCATATTTCCCTCATAAATTTGTTTTACTGTTCATTCCTCACTCATTTGATTCACACGCCGCAATCCATCTCAACGCGTCTTTCTTAATTCTATCGATAATGCTCATCTCGGCCTTACACTATTTCCTTATATCACCATTCGAACACCTGTCATTACATCGTTTTGCCGCACATCCGTCCGAGACTAACAACTACCTAAAACTGTGAAATAATCATATTTAGGTAAGTAGGCTTAGCGATTTACTCTCACCTAACTATGAATATTTTACAGTCTTATGTTTAGCACATGTCCATCCCTGAAGATGACAAGGTCGGAAAACTGGTTGGAGAAAAGTACCTAATACCAAAGTGGTTAAAACGAATTTTGTTGTTGTTTTACGTTATACAGTTTTATAAAATGTTTCACAATGCACAGGGTGGCACAAAATTAATCACTATCAGAAGATGTTATAATTTTTGCAAATAGCGTCGCACGTCAATATTATTTGACATTTGTGAACCAGACACCTGCACTACAAACAAACACTGCACTGCAAACAGATTTAAGGTGGCGCAAAATTAATCATCCAATTTTGTTTTTAACAACTTTTATACTAAATAATAAAAAAAATGAGTATTGGAAATCTTTATTTGGACCTCTACAAACTTTTTTGTTAAGCGGAAAAGATGATATCCGTCATGTGGCTGCCGCCAGTGTTAATACAGCTTTGCTCAATCTGTTTGTATACTGCAGCTGTCTAGTTTACAAACGTCAAATACAAATGACGTACGATGCCGTTTGCAAAAATTATAACATCTTCCGATAGGATGATTAATTTTGCGCCACCCTGTACGTATCTGCAAAAAACATTCTAGAATTTTTTTATCTGGTATTTTTTTGTTTTTATCGTGATGCATTTTATTGACGCAATAAAGTGAAAAGATAGCAGCGAGATGCATTTTTCACTCCGCGACCGTGTGGCACGCTGTGCGATTGTGCATTGTTGCAGCTTGCAGAATAACAACTAGAAAAGCAATTAAATTAAAATGTTTTATCCTCTAGTGCGTTTACGCAAAATACGCATACCGTCTCGCATACGGCCACGTACGGATAAGTACGCATTGTGATGGATGTAAGTGCCTCGCGTTCTTACATTGTAAGAGTGCAGTTTACGAGTGTGAATAATTTTTTAGCATTTACCGTATCTCGGGGACTGTAAGGCGTCGTCCTAACACAACGCGATCATCGCGAATTTTACTCGCACGAATCCGCGATTATGACATACAGATCTCGAACGAGTGTCGTCATTATATTATGTATATTATTTTTTGACATGGAAGTCTGGACATTTATGGAAGTTTAGGCATTTACGGGGCTTACGACCGTCGCAGGCTGGTTAAGTGATCACTTTTCACACGTGTAACATTTACTAATTCTACCCATAATTGTGACAACCACACTACTCAAATTCTCAAATAATAATATGAAAAATAAACTCCTTCAATTGCAGATAATCCAGATTTGTGAACAAGTACATATTTATGTAGACACGCTTAAAATATTTTATAAATGAAAAATATTTAAAAAAAAATATTCATATTGTGATTCATTTGTCTTCTCTCTCTTTCAAATTTTAGTTTTAAATAAATAGCTGATTAAAACAATTTTACTTTAGTCTACATTTGACCCCATGATGGAATGATTTTTCCGAAATCGGTAGTCACGAAGTAGTGTTTTTACACAAAGTGAAAGATGAATGATAAGAAGAGTGTTAGTGTCCTAATTGGTCGCGCTAATGCCAATAAGGACACTTATTCGAGATCTGTTTGTTTGATCGAGGATTCGTACGAGTAAAATTCGCGAATACTTGCGCAGGTCGCGTAATTGCGTTGTATTAGGACGACGCTTAAGACTTGCACTTTTTTTTTTTTAAATTGCCTCCCAAATTCTTCAGGTCCGTCTTATACTCGAAATAAGTAATAAGAAGTTCAGTGTTTGATTTTAAATTCCCGTCAAACTTCAAAATTGCCATATACAGGGATCGCCACTCGAAGTGTTTTTCTTCTTCTTCTTTGTTTGGTTGTAGGCCTCTTCTAATTTTTCCGTAGTGCAACAAATGTTAATTTTCTTTATTTTCTCTAGGAGTTCAAAACATCTTGTTTTCAATTTTTATTTTTATTTTAACCCACGATATTTTGATCACTCTTCTAAAGCTCCACATTTCGTATGCTTCAATCTTCTTTGTCGTATCCTGAGTGAGGGTCCAGCTTTCCCACAGGAGAAACAATGAAAAAAATGTACATATTTTAAAATTTATAAATATAATACAAACGCACGTTTGCTGTACGAGATTAAGAGTACAGAGATTAAATTAATTTTATTCATGGTCCCCCTCATAATATTTGAAAATTCTATAAACTGATAGTGGTCATATTACGAGGGAGATTAGTTACATGTGAATTTTTTCAAATGCAGATTAAAGTCTCTCGATTTGAAACAATTCATATGTAAATAACGGTATCTCGGCATGACAAGACGATGAAATCCCCCGTCCCCTTCGCGCCCCGCAGGAGTGAGCAGGACGGTCGCCAGGACGCGGGATGCAGCGAGGACGTGACGTCACCGGCTCCTTCTGAAGCACGGCCGGGTACCACCCTGTGCTCTCTCGTAGCGTTATAGGAGTGAACACAGCTGGTGGTATCTCAGTCGTTCGTCAGACTCTCCAACGCCAGACGCCCGGACGACACCACGGCGGACTAGCACGACGATACCATGCGTCTCCCGCGCGCGCGTGACGCGACAACATCGAACGGCGGCCAGCAATCGAGGGTTAATTCTTAAAAACGTTTTAGTGTTGAGTTTTTTTTTGTATGTATGCTTTAGATGTAAATTCACTGTAAAATCGGGATACAATTTTATTTCGCATTTTCCATAAATTTTGCAACTTGGCTTTTGACTAACCGAACTAACTAAATACTAATTAATCCCTTTTACTGCCTACACGGGGTACTTCTAGATAATTTGGTGGTGGATTTACAAACTTGTATTTATTAAGATTGACATAGACTGGGATATTTAAAGCTTTTAAATGTAAATTCACAGTAAAATCGGGATACAATTTTGTTTCACATTTTCTATACATTTAGAAACTTAGTTCATAAAAAAATGCTTTGCAAGAGAAGGTCTGTCAGGAAGCCTGGATGCTTCTGTATCAGATCTGGAAATGCGTTGGGACAGATTTCAATATACATACATATATGTATGCTAAAATTTCTGGAGATTTTTTTTGGAAAAATGATCCATTTCAAATTTAATGAGCATTATTAGGGTGAAAACAATTTTTTTAACATTTTTTTTATTTGTAATATTTTGACGAGTCGGAATTTTAGGAACGCGCCCGCTGTGATGCAACATCCCAGCTCGACCGCTTGAATACACTTGCGTCGTCATCGGTATATCGACGGCCACCCCTTTGTCAAATATACCGAGTCGATATATCGACTCTCATTTAAATAAAGATTTGGACACAGTCTCAATTTTCTCAGTTAAATAAAACATTGAGACTGTGTCCAAACCTTTATTAACAAATGCTGGATTCAACCTCACTTTGGAGCTGTTCAAATTGAGATTTCAAATGATGTCTCGACAAAGATGAGGAGTCTATCGAGATGGGGATATGGAAGTCTGAGCGGAGCTAACGATCTCACATTGGCTGGTTTAGGTGATCGCTTTGCACATTGTGCAACACTCGAAATTCTACCCATGATTGACATCCGTTTATTATTGGAAATTTACGATAAAATGTTTGAAAATGCTTCTTCTTTTCTTCCTCCTGGCTCCATCCATACTTATCGTCTTTGTTTACTGTTGGGATCATGTCTCCTCGTCTTCAGGTTATAGGTCCTTCTATCATGGACAACGTCACATAGGCCATGCCTTGGAAACATGTTATCTTTTTGTAGCATCCTTGTTTTTTGGTTTTCCTCTAGATGTCTTTCGAAGAAAATCCAAGGCAATCGCCTGGTTTACAATATGTTTATATTCTCTGTTTTTTTTTGCCCATTCAATCTCAATTGCCTTTCTTCTACATAAAAATTGTTTGTATACTGTAGCTGTCTAGTTGCAAATGTCAAATATGGTTGACGTGCGACGTCATTTGCAAAAATTAAAACATCTTCCGAAAGGGTGATTATTTTTGCGCCACCCTGTATTTAAATGAGTCGCCACTCGTAACTGTATTGGTAGGATGGCAGTATTTGTGGAGGTCCTCACCAAAACGTTACATTTCCATTGTAAATGATTTTAAGTAATCAGGAATTCTAGCTTGTAAAATTGTCACGTTTTGGTGCGATTAATGATTTCATATTGGTTTAACACAGGACTGGTATCGTTTCGTCGCAACTTTAATTAAGATTTCGATAGAATACAGTAAACAGAACAGATTTGCATTTAGATTATTTTTTTGTGCACTATAGAAAATGTAACTTTTTGGTTCCTACTTTCACATTTCGCTCACTCCTTTCAACAACGTCATATATCGAAAATCGTCAATTTTCAGTTGTGCATGTTTTCGGAATGCCCAGAAAATGTACTTTATCCCAGCAAAAGCGGCATATTTTTAACATAATATTTACCCGCTACAGGGCAGAAAGTGTTGTTTTTGCATTTTGAAGAAAATGTATTGTTTAATTATTTTTTTTAAATATATTAAATATTTTACAAATTGAGAAAAAACATTCAGGTTTTACCTAAAAAGATCTGTTGTACAGTAAAAAGTTCAATATGTGGCTTGATATTTATTTTTAATACATTTCATTATATTTTTAAACTTTAAATACGATCTCCTTAAGAATCAAGTAATTTTATAAATGACGTTGTTGAAAGGAGTGAGCGATTTGTATTCTTCTGAAGAAAAAAAGTTACTTGAAAATACTAAAAATTCAAATGTAAAATCCCCCCTATTCCTTGTAAAACTTCCCAGAGAATGAGACATACGACATTGTCGTGGCATTGTTACCCATTTTCTGTCGCCAACAATTTACAATGTGCATGTCTAGTTGACAGATAGAGTCAGTTGGTTTTTGTGTAGAAATCGATTTGATCCATTTGGCAGTGCTAGAGATTTATAATCGGATCGGACTAGTTGTGACACCTTTAATCCCCCCCCCCAATCCAGGGGTTGTCAAACTTTCTAACGAGGAGAACCAAATACTTAAAGTAGTAAAAAAAACTGTTAAAAAAAAGTTCGTGCATAAATTCTCACTGTAGCTATATTTATTTTTAACACTCTCCTTATCATTCATCGTTCACTTTGTGTAATACCACTTTAAAAAACACTACTTCATCACTACCGGTTTCGGAATAGTCATATACACATATTTAACCTCTCTGTGTGTACCGCCCTAACCATGGAGTCATCTCAACATAAATGAAGAAGAAAATGGAAGTCTGGTCATTTACAAGGTTTACGATCGTCATAGACTGGTTTAAGTGATCGCTTTGCACACGTGTAACGTTCCCCAATTCGACCCGTTATTGACAACCGCACTACTTTAAAATTCTTGAAACTTCTAGATATAGATATTGATGAAACTCGAAACACAGTGCTTGACTTCACTAGAGACATCTATGGTGGGATGAGGGAAGCTTTTTATTTTTGTCAAAAAAATCATGTAAAAAATAACCCCTAATTGGAGATAATCCAGATATTGCTCACTCCTTTCAAGAACGTCACAAATAAAAAAAATATGATTTTTCAGGAGAACGTTTTTAAAGTTTAAGAATGTAACATATTGTATTAAAAATAAATATCAAGCCATTTATTGAACTTTTTACTGTGCAATAGATATTTTTAGGTTAAACCTGAAGGTTTTTTCTGAAAAAAAATACAATACCTTTCCTTTAAAATGCAAAAACAACACTTTCTGCCCTGTAGCGGGTATATATTAAATTAAAAATATGCCTCTTTTGCTGGGATATTATAGTACATTTCCTGGGCATTCCGAAAACATGCACAACTGAAAATTGACGATTTTTGATTTATGACGTTCTTGAAGGGAGTGAGCGATATGTCAACATGCATTTGGACACACTCAAAATGTTGTATATGCTTCTTTGTCTTTGGGAATGGGCAGTTTCCTAATAACGCAATGCGATCTGGTGCAGTGTGTGATGCAGTCCGGGCGCATCTGCCAAGATGTGTTGCCGTCATCTGTGTCAGGGATGCGACAACCGCGTGTGACTCCATTTCGTCACACTCGGATTATTATTTCAGATTGATTCATCTAGCCCACAGGTTCCCAAACTTTTTCAATCTGGCACTTTATTAAAAAAAAATGTCAAAGTAGAAAATAAAATCGCCAGAAAGTCCCATAATAGAAAGAGGGTAGGAATAAAAATATATTTCTTACTTCTAAGCACTTCTATCTGTCTCTTTGGGCTTCTTGTGCCCTGTCAAAGTCTTCTAGAACACCCACAGGGGGCGTTATCGCCCACTTTGTGATAAACTGCTCTAGCTTGTTAGCGAACATATCGCTCACTCCTTTCAAGAACGTCATAAATAAAAAAAACTTGATTTTTCAGGAGAACGTTTTTAAAGTTTAAAAACATTATACAATGTATTAAAAATAAATATCAAGCCACTTATTGAACTTTTTACTGTGCAACAGATCTTTTTAGGTAAAACCTGAAGGTTTCTTCTCCATTTGAAAAATATTTAGTATATTTAAAAAAATAATTAAACATTACCTTTTCTTCAAAATGCAAAAACAACACTTTCTGCCCTGTAGCGGGTAAATATTAAGTTAAAAATATGCGTCTTTTGCTGGGATATAGTACATTTTCTGGGCATCCCGAAAACATGCATAACTGAAAATTGAAGATTTTTTATTTATGACGTTCTTGAATGGAGTGAGTGATATGTACTCGATCTACTAAATGAATGCGCTTATACTATTCTATATGACGTATTATATTCGTACCTTTATTGATAGATAAATCTAACCAACTAACCATCACGCCGCTTCTCCAGAGTGTTAGGCAGAGAAAATAGAGCGCCAAACCACTCTGTATTTGCAATCATTCTTTGCATCTTCCATATTTATTTATTTGATTAACTTTTTCAAAACATATGACGTGCATAAGTCATATATACATAAGATTCATTTACACGCTTCACTTTCGTACATTAGGGGTTGGTATTATTATTATTATTATATTACTTTTGCGTAAGTATGGGTAATCGAAAAAAAATACAATTAAAAAATACAATTAAATTCCACTATGAATGTATAATATAAAGTAATAACAAAACAAGGAACAACATTACATATTTATATTGATGAAACTGAAAATTGATGAGAATCAAGGAAGGCAAAGGAGTAAGGATCAGGTCAGGAGTTGAGGAACGAGAGGTAGGAAAAATCAAGGAAGAGATGATATTATGATGGGCAGTTAGGATTCCAAGGATAGATAGTAATGTTTCAGGCGTTTAAATCCATTAAGCGCCTGAAACATTACCATCTAAAAAAAGCGTTAAAATCTCCACTTAAAAGCAAGAAGAGCAATTTTAGCATTTCATTTTTTTACATTAAGATATCTTCATTGTTAAATTGAATCTCCTTCAACTTAACCTTATCCGCATCCAATGGTGCACAGGGCACTGCATCGTTTGGACGCAATGTTATTTTGATCGTTAATTACTTGAAGGCAAGGTGATTACCCCTGCGCTTCAGGGACCAGTCCAGGGTAGTATTAAATAAATATAAGCGTGTAAAATCACTAAGATTTTCACCCCCCCCCTGGGAATTGAACCCGGGACCTCTAGCACGTAGCTAAACGCGCTAACCATTACACCATTGAGGCATATGATCGAATACCATTCATTTAATAAAGTGCTCTATGCACAATCAGATAGAGATGATCGAATTTAGTTGTAGAACTAACTACCTAACTAACCATCACGCCGCTTCCCCGCAGGGGTAGGCAGACAGAATAGAACGCCACACCACTCTGTCTTTACAAACATTCTTGGCCTCTTTCACGTTCATGCATCTCCTCATACATACCCGCCGATTATTACGACACCTAACCTGACCGCTTTCAAGTATTTGGCATACCTGATCATGCCATGTTTTTCTCGGTTTTCCTCTGCTAGTTCTAGAAGCCGTCATGAAATATTTTTTCTCTTCTCTTGCATGGAATTCGATTAACGAAGGAATTCTCCATCGCCTTGACACGTCATATTTTGAATGAAAAGTTGGCACTTGGCCGGATTTTCGATGTTTCGGATTATCTGTTACATGAATTTCAGCTTTTTTCTTGAGATTTTGACAGTTTGAAGATTTCACGCGAATATGTTGCTACATTCACCGAGTGAGCTGGACTTTTGACTACCTGATCTAACTAAATACCAATTGATCCCTTTTACTGCCTACACGGGGTACTTCTAGATAATTTGGTGGTGGATTTACAAACTTGTATTTATTTAGATTGGCAGTGACAGGGATATTGAAAGCTTTTGAATGTAAATTCACAGTAAAATCGCGACACAAGTTTGTTTTACATTTTCTATAAATTTAGAATGTTAAAAAAAAAATGCTTTGCAAGAGAAGAAGGTCTGTCATGAAGCTAGTTTTGCTTCTGTATCAGATCTGGGCTGCGTTGGGACAGATTTCAATATACATATAAGTATGTATGCTAAAATTTCTGGAGACTTTTTTTTAAAAAAATGATCAGTTTCAAATTTAATGGGAATTGTGCGGGTGAAAACAATATTTTATTTATACATATATATATATATATATATATATATATATATATATATATATATATATATATATATATATATATATATATATATATGTGTATATATATATATATATATATATATATATATATATATATATATATATATATATATATATATATATATATATGTATATATATATATATATATATATATATATATATATATATATATATATATATATATATATATATATATATATATATATGTAATAAAATAACTAGGTACTTACCTATACATTTTATTAAGTAGTTACAAAATAGTACCTACATATACAGTTCTACCACCAGATGTCGCATGCGTCGCTCACAATAAAACAAAAGAATTCCGATAATATTATTAACTGTCAGAATCAGATAGATAGATAGATAGATATAAAAATTATTGTAAAGATTAATTAAGAATAAACTTTTATTGTCGTTTCTTTAATTACAAAGCAACACATTGTTTATTTTATTATTATACACCCACTTTACATATTATTTACACTTAATTTTCAAAAGGAAAATATTACCACGTTATAAAACGACAATAAAAGTTTATTCTTAATTAATCTTTACAATAATTTTTATATCTATCTATCTATCTATTTTCCTGTTCCAAAAACGATAAAAAATGTAAGACAATTTCTGGGGAAAATAAACTTTTACCATGAATACATACCAAAGAGTGCAATAATACTAGATCCATTGCATAACTTACTAAGGAAAAATCAAAAATTTATTTGGTGTGATAAATGCCAAAAAGCATTTGAAATAACAAAAAGCATGCTTTGCTCACAGCCCGTTCTAGAAATTTTTGATCAGGATTTACCAATCAACATTTATACCGATGCTTCTTTAGAAGGTGTTGGGGCCATTTTGAAACAAAAGCAGCCCGATGGTAGAGAAAAACCAGTGGCATACTTTTCAAAAAAACTAAATGAAGCTCAGAAGAAGAAAAAAGCAATATATTTAGAATGTTTAGCAATTAAGGAAGCAGTAAGATACTGGCAATACTGGTTAATAGGTAAATCATTTACGGTTTATTCAGATCACAAACCTTTGGAAAATATGAATCTGAAATCTAGGACCGATGAAGAGTTAGGTGATTTAACATATTATTTATCGCAATATGAATTTGAAATAAAATATAATCCAGGAAAGAAGAATTTAGAAGTAGATTGTCTAAGCAGGAATCCAGTATTGAAATCGAATGAAAATGCAGATGAACAATTAAAAGTTGTAAATTTGGTTAAATTAGAAGATATTTTAAAAGATCAGAATAAAAATGAAGACATACAAATAACACAGAAACAGTGCTTGAAAAATGAAAATAAAAATAAAGTAGAAAAAACTTCAACGAAAGATGAAATAAAATATACTCCAGGAAAGAAAAATTTAGAAGTAGATTGTCTAAGCCGGAACCCAGTTTTGGAATCGAATAAGAATGCAAATGATTTTATAAAACTAGTCATGAAAATAACAGAAACCGAGGATATTGGTATGCTTCTCACCGACCAATACCCAGGAATAAACTCGAAAGAATTCAAGGAATTCTTAAATGACAAGCAGATCCCAATAATCTTCACTGCAGTAAATGCACCATTCTCAAATGGCCTAAATGAAAGGCTGAATCAAACATTGGTGAACAAAATCAGATGCAAAATAAATGAAAAAGGGAAGAGAAGAGCATGGACCACAATAGCTCAAGAATGTGTTAATAAATATAATAATACTAATCACTCAGTCACTGACTTTTCCCCAAGTTATCTTTTATATGGTACAGATGTAAATATTTTACCCAACGAATTAAAACAAGGAAAATCTAATAATGACTGGATTAGAGACAGGCAAATAGCGCTTGAAAATACAATAAAATCACATAATTACAATAAAACATTATTTGACAAAAATAGAATAGGCTGCGAATTCAACGTAGGAGACATGGTGTATGTGGAAAATGGAAACAAGCTAAACAGAAAAAAATTGGATGAACTAAAAATTGGACCTTATAAAATTATTGAAAAAATTTCTAACTCAATATACAGAATTGATACAGGTCACAAAAAAATAAAATCAAACCTTTATCATATCACTAAACTTATACCAGTCCCTTCACTACAAGAAGATGATCCGGAGGACGAGTGAAAATTTTACTATGAATTTTCTTCCCCAAGGGGGGAGATGTAATAAAATAACTAGGTACTTACCTATACATTTTATTAAGTACTTACAAAATAGTACCTACATATACAGTTCTACCACCAGATGTCGCATGCGTCGCTCACAATAAAACAAAAGAATTCCGATAATATTATTAACTGTCAGAATCAGATAGATAGATAGATAGATATAAAAATTATTGTAAAGATTAATTAAGAATAAACTTTTATTGTCGTTTCTTTAATTACAAAGCAACACATTGTTTATTTTATTATTATACACCCACTTTACATATTATTTACACTTAATTTTCAAAAGGAAAATATTACCACATATATATATATATATATATATATATATATATATATATATATATATATATATATATATATATATATATATATATATATATATATATTATATATACACACATACATTTACATCTTACGGTATACAAAACATAACTTTTTAAATTCCTTCAGACTCCTTTCATTCTTCATACATTCAGGCATCTCATTATATATTTTCAAACCCAATAAACGATTTTTCGACTCTGTTTTTTTTTTCAACAATGGCAGTCCTATTTTATCCTTATTTCTAGTACTATGTTTATGATTTTTTATTCATTTACAGCTGCTCTTTTCTTAAAATATTTATCGTTAGAAAATTATACATAAAAATGGGGATATCACAACTTTTTGAGTGTGTCCCAATACTTGTTCACAAATATGGATAAACTCCAATTAGGAGTTCTAAAAATAATTTGAATAATCATTTTTAAAAAAAAATTGTTCGGGGATTGTACA
Organism: Brachycentrus maculatus; assembly: GCF_059751285.1. Classification (NCBI taxonomy): domain Eukaryota; kingdom Metazoa; phylum Arthropoda; class Insecta; order Trichoptera; family Brachycentridae; genus Brachycentrus; species Brachycentrus maculatus. The sequence continues at coordinate 678,303 of NW_028280841.1, forward strand.
GCTTTACACGTAAAAAAGTATAGAATTAAAAATAGTTACATTAACAGTAATAAACATTACATTACATTAACAGAAATAAGTTACATGAATAAAAATAAAGCCAATTAAACAATTCCACATGTATGTTATAATAACTATTAAAACATTAAGAGATAAAAAAAAAATAAAAAAAAGTGGGAGTGTGTGTGTGAGGAAGGGAGTAAAAGGGTAAGGATATGGTATAAAAAATAGAATTTTCAGGAAGGAAAAGGAAAGGAGAGGAATTAATAAGTGGTTAAAGGATTTTTTTCTACATAGAAAAAAAATCTTTATATTTTAGTGTCTTTCTTAAAGGTAACCAGTTGAATTCTTCTCTCATTTTTTTTACATTTAAATGAAGACGATTATGTCAATGGTTTTTTAATGAGCATAAAACCTTTATCTACAATTTACAATGTGTTGTTGCAATGTGGCGATAGTGCGATAATGTTGTAAAAGTGAGATTGATTCCTTGCGCCAAATAGACCGCGCAGCAGAGTGGAAAACGAAAAGTCGTAGAAATTAAATATATGTAGGTATTAATTATTAGCTCGGAGAATTCAGTTTCACTTTCTTGTACACTCACGCCATGTTGTTACAGAATTGAGTATGTATTAAAGAATTGAGTATTAAACGATGTATGGTTTGAATCAGCACGAGAATGTTACAATGTTGTATTCATTGATTAAATCGCTCACTCCTTTCAAGAACGTCATAAATAAAAAAACTTAATTTTTCTGGAGAACGTTTTTAAAGTTAAAAAATATACCACAACGTATTAAAAATAAATATTAAACCACTCCTTGAACTTCTTTCTGTGCAACAGATCTTTTTAGGTAAAACCTGAAGGTTTTTTATCCATTTGAAAAATATTTAGTTTATTTAAAAAAATAATTAAACAATGCCTTTTCTTCAAAATGCAAAAACAACGTTTTCTGCCCTGTAGCAGGTAAATATTAAGTTAAAAATATGCCGCGTTTGCCGGGATATAGTACATTTTCTGGGCATTCCGAAAACACGCACAACTGAAAATTGACGATTTTTGATTTTTGACGTTCTTGAAAGGAGTGAGCGAAATGTGTTATTTTTTCACATTAAAGGTGTAATTTGCTGCACATTCATCTGAGATATTGCATTTTGACTGAATTCAGTATAATTTCATCTTTCTTTCGCCAACTCCATGCTTTTTTCCATATATAACAAAAAAAAGTAATACTAAACAAACAACTTACCGTGTTTCCATAGGTTTGCTGCTGTTTGCAGAGCAGTCTTTCCATATCCACTCTCACCGTAAATTTCCATGAGTGTTCTTTATCTAAGACCTCCTCTTAGGTACTTATCCAATATTTCACAACCCATTGAAACTTTACCTAAAGTTTCCATGAAAATTTTAAAATCAAAAGCTGAAACACATTTAACCAATAATTTATATTCATATTATTTTTTTTGACATCTCATCAAAGACGAAGAAGAACATTTTATTCTGGGCATTTACGGGGCTTATGACCGTCAAAGGCTGGTTTTAGCGATGATGCCAAAAAGTAATATATTTATTTATTTTATTCAAACTTCATGTACAAAAAATAAATGCGTACATTGGCGGTCTTATTGCTAAAAAGCAATATCTTCCAACCAATCGAAAACATAAGCACGTTTAAAATAAAACGTCATAAAATAACGATAAGCAAACATTTTAAAGATATAATAGCATGTAATTATTATTTTATTATTATTATTACGGTACGGAGCGGTGCTGCGTTCTATTCTCTCTGCCTACCTAGTAATGTCATCGAATAAGGAAGAAGGTACATCTTTTCGATTCCTTTGTCCCTCGCGAACTTGTATCGAGCTCCTATTAAGAAAAATAAACTATGCATCTGCGCACATCCTAATTCCCGGGCCGGGGGGGTCCTGCGTCTATTTCAGGAAGTACCGGTATCGCTCGTCATGCTGCCCCCTGGCAACAAGGGGGCCCCACCCCCTGCTCGCCGGAGGACCGCAGGAGCCCCCCGGAAGTGTCCATCGGATCATGTTCTCGTGTAACCTGTCGCTGTATTGATCCCCCTCCTACCCGGATGTAAATAAATACAATGCCTGTTGTGTGTCACATGTCATATTTCCCGGGACAAAGAGGCCGAGGGACAAAGAAACGGTAATGTTTCTAATCCAATAATCACGCTGTTTCCCCGCAGAGATAGGAAGAGAGATTAGAAGGCCACTCCAATTAGTATTTCCAAACAATCGTCGCCTCTTCCACATTCATGCATCTCCTCATATAATACATACACGTTGATTATTTCAACTCACTACGCCAACCTTCTAACTAACCATCACGCCAATTCTCCACAAGAAAATAGTTGGTACGTAGGTAGAACGCTAATAATTTTCGCCTCTTCTACATTTATGCATCTTCACATACATACATATATACTGGTTAGACTCCTGACCTGACCACTTTCAAGTACCTAATTGAAATACCTGATTGTGCCAAGTTTTCCTCGGTCTTCCTCTGCTTCTATTTCCAGAATTTTCGCATCATAATTTTTTTTTACTCTTTCAAAAAAATGTCCCTTACTGTGTTTTAAGTTTAAACAGCCGTACAGTCTTGTGAATTTACTTATCAGTTTCGTGTTTACCCAAACATTTTGATAATCGATCGTTTTGATACATAATAATAATTAAGAGAGAAAGATAATACCGTTAGGTGTTACACAATAATTGGATAATTAAATCATAATGACGATTTCTTTGTTAGAGATACGCGCCATCTTCATTGTTTCAAATAAATGTTATCTACCTACCAGACAAAGAAAAACAATTCTTACTCATTTTATTATTGATAACAATGCGTCATCACATTATCGATCTTATATCGATGGAAAGCAACACAAAACGGATTATTCTATATTTTTTATTTTTACTTTATTTTGGTAATATTGAAAAATGCACTAGTCGGTTGTGGTCCCGTGGTTAGTGTCGCTGACTCTCTTAAGTCAGAGTTTCTCGGTCCGAAACCACTCTACCACAATTTGATACCTGTTTCTAATAATGAGCCGCTCAGGCTCACTGAAATAGTATGAAATTGAAATATTTGTGTAAATTATAAAAACACAAATATTTCTCTTTATTAAATATATATATAATATAGGTACATAACATAAATACTCTTTAAAATTTTATGAAAAAAATAAATATACACACACAAAACAGGCAGGGTTAAAAACCATGATTTTGTTGGTTGATAATTTCTTCTACTGCGCATTTATTTGCATGGGGATTTCTATATAACATTATTTTTGTCATATAATTTCGTCTAGCTAGTCTGATGATGTCGGTGACAACGTAACCCGGTCACTTGTCAAATAAAATAAAATGGATAAAAATGTTTATTTTTTTTATTATATAAAATGCAGTTCCAGCAAGAAATGTCAGTATAAAACTAGAACCCAAAGGTGAGTTTATTCCGTGAACAGTTGCACAGGGCAGAAAGTTTTCCCCACAAACTGGCATACTTCACACGGCATATAGATTATAAACTTATGACCTGAACTGATTTAGTTTAGAAATAGGTCAGGAGAGTCCCCGAAACTTGAGAAAGTGGGTCGTAATCGGGTCAAGCTCAGGGTGAATAGCAACAAGTTGATGGAGAATCCCGGTCTGGGTCCATCAGAAAGCTCAGGAGAGTTCATGAAGGGGTCGCACTCTTACGGACCCCGTGAAAGTGCATTGGGGCACAGTACTTAACCCTAATGCACTTTCACGGGCTGGTCGGGGTTGTGGGCGTCTGTGTACCAACCAGCGTCGGGTCAGAGTCGGATGTAGCTGACTAATTGAACTAAATACTAATCCCTTTCACTGCCTGCACCGGGGTACTTCTGGAAAATTTGGTGACGGATTTACAAACTTGTATTTATTTAGATTGGCAGTGACAGGGATATTGAAAGCTTTTTAATGTAAATTCACAGTAAAATAGGGATACCATCTTATATTGTTTCACATTTTCAATACATTTCGCAACTTATTTAAAAAAATTGCTTTGCAAGAGCAGATCTGGGCATACGGTGGGACAGCTTTCGATAAAGTACTTAACCCTGTGTATTCATCGATATCTCAACATGTATATATAATTATTTATTGATTCGGCATTAACTTTGTGGAATGACATGATTATTTTATTAAAATTAAACACTTGAATATACCACTTTATCGAGTTTTATTTTTATTTACGACTAGTTTCGTAAACGACAGATGTTTTCATCTTCTGGTACAAATTAAAACTGTAAAATTAAACTGTTTTACTTTGCACCAGAAGATGAAAACATCTGTCGTTTTCGAAACTAGTCGTAAATAAAAATAAAACTCGATAAAGTGGTGTATTCAATTGTTTAATTTTAATAAAATGTATATTAAATGTCTTGTGTTTTTCATAGTGCATATGACAAAAGCAAGTGTCTTAAGAACAGCCTAATTCACAGGGATCCAAACCATATCAGTGCCATTAAATTACTTCTTTACAAGCCTCTACCTGCTTGCGAGTGATTTTAACTCTTACTAACAAACTACATTGTGATGGTAAAAAATAATATAAGAGAAGATAGAGAAAGGAAAAAAGCAGTACAGTAAACCCCCCTACAACGTTGACTTAGGTACCCCTTTATCTGAGAGATTTTTTTAAGGAGTTATTGTTTTAAATTGTATTTATACATTTTATGTAGCGGAAATTACTGTGATAAGTCATTTAAAATTGAAATGATTAAGGAAACCCTTGTTTTTCTACCACTTGAGTTTTATTAAAGACTACTAGTTTAGCTTCCAAAACTAGTAGCCTTTAATAAAACTCAAGTGGTATAAAAACAAGTGTTTCCTTAATCGTTGTAACATGTCTTCCCACAAAGTTAATGCCGAAACAATTAATAAAATCAAATTTTAAAACATTAAGTTCCCTATAACGTCCCCTCCGATAACACGGTACCTATCACAGCGTTATAAGGGGGTTTAATGTATTTTACTGATATAAACGAAAATATGAAATAAATAATTTGATCTACATTAATTATATCGTATTGACATATTGGTCAATAAAAATATTTTCACTTTAAATTTCTTTTGATTATTTCATTAATTGATTCTCTTTATGGTCCTTTAACTTCACAATTTAATATTCAATAGTGGTAATTACCAAGATTAACTTAAGTTCAAAATGGTTACTGTTAAAGAATCAATCTCACTTGGCATATACCAATATTTCTTAAAATCTATCATGCCACGTATTTTGATGCATTCAGTAGCATTGTGATGTTTGATAATGATGTTGAATGCATCGGAACACGTGTCACAATAAATTTGAAGAAAATGTGCTATTCACCGGATAAGTATAGATTTAAAAAATGACAGTGATAAAAAAATAAATATGTATATACATATATATATTTATATATATATATATATATATATATATATATATATATATATATATATATATATATATATATATATATGTATATATATCGAAAAATAATATAAAACATTCATTACATTTTTTTGAAAGAATAAAGAATATAGAAGTCTGGGAATTTACAGGGCTGACGACCGTATATACATATAAATATATATTTATATTTATATAAATATATACATATATATATATATATATATATATATATATATATATATATATATATATATATATATATATATATATATATATATATATATATATATATTTATATATATAACTGTGAAAACAAATCGAACCCAGGACCTCCAGAACGGTAGCCAAACGGGCTGACCATTACACTACGGAGGCGGAATGATGCAAACTATACTGCATCATTTTGTTATGCAAGAGTTTTGAACTTAACTGTGTCGAACTAAAAAGTACAGGTAATTTTATTACCGACTGATTTTTCACCGCCCACCACCCCCCTCCCCGCCCCTCGCCCCCTCCCTCCCCGCCCCGGCGCCCTCGCTGCAAGGCCGCGTGAGCCCTGGGAAAACTGAATAGAAAATTCCCCCCCCCCCCTCCTCCCTCTACTGCCAGAAGTGCAGCCGGCTGCAGGCCGCAACTGCACGGGCCTCAAGTCAGTCGCTGGCGGGACGCTGGACGGTGAACACGCGTCTCCGTCGGACCCCCCTTTCGGCTCCAGTATAAAGAGATATCACGTAACCACGTCCCGGGTCTAATTGGAACAAGTCAGATGTCCGAACGCTGATCAGTGTGTCGCCGGCCGCCGTACGCGCCACACGCATCGCGAGTGCCCGAAATTCGACTTGTGCATTTTTATACGATTTTTCTTGGTGCATGTGTGGGAAATTCGGGTAGCGTTCGGTGAAAGGGAAAATTGTCTCGATCCGCGTCGGGTTTATACGCTTTTGTGAACGCGCGCTCATACAAATAAATACATATAAAACAAATTATAATATTTATCACAGGTAAAATTGTGCAATGATCTATCGGAACGCTAGCGAGAATAGAGGTCACTTTGTGTGTTTCCGTAACATGCTGAAATTCAGATTTTATGAAAAATATTTCATAAAATTTTTCAGTTTGTGCAATATTATCTAACTCCGATTTTCCACTTACGTCACTGAAAAATGGTTTCATTTAATTTTGAAAAAGTATCGGTAGCTCAATTCGTATTTTAATTTTTTATAAAATACTTTAAAAAAAACAATAAAAAAATCACAGCATTTCGAGTGTGGCCAAATACTTGGTCACAAATCTGGGTTTTCTCCACTCAGGAGTTTTTATAACTTTTTTTTGACGTAACAACATAGATGAAGAAGAACATGGAAGTCTGAGTTTTTATAGGGCTTATGACCTGTCATAGGCTAGTCGAGTTATCACTTTACGCACCTACAACATTCACCATTCTACCCATGATTGACAACCACACTACTCAATTTTTTAAACTCCATATATCATTTTAAACTCCATAAACCATATATCATTAATTTCATGATAATCTACATATGACATGTGCATGTGGTTGTATATCATGGGTAGAATGATGAATGGCACTTGTGTAAAGTTTTCACTAAACCAGCTTATTACAGGTCATAAGCCCTTTAAATACCCAGACTTTTATATTATTATTCATCAATGCTGAGATTACAAAAAAAAAAAAAAAAATTTATTACTTAAACATATAAAGTTACCTCTGTTTTCATGCCTTCATAATCGTGCAGTGTGAACATCTTGAAGAATCTTCCTAGAAGTCCAGGTACCTTTCAGAGTCCAGTATCTTAGTCCAAGTACTCCTCGGGATTACAGCTAACTGCACCGCGAGCCGCCCCAGGTGCATCCAACGGCCCTGTCGCCACAAAGTCCAACATCAGTTGTCCCCGTCCCCGACATCGACAAGAGCCTGTAATTTGTATAATTACAGATATTACCCGAAGAAACTAAATGGACGCTTTCGTTAATTCTGCGGTCGTTGAACTGCACTATGCTACACACGACAAGTCCGAATTCAAATCGCTGTTACTTCACAATTATCGTTTTTAATTGTTGGAATTATTCAACGGTAAAATGACCCGGACTGACTGTAAATATTTACGTAATTGGAGAAAAGAAGAAAAAAAAATGTACGCAAATAATAATGACAACTGAAAATCTGCCATACTTCGAAATATTGAATTCACACATTTATTTATAAATACTGTTAAAAGAAAATGTTAAATTTGATTTTATTTTGCTTCTCGTACAATTCCTATTCTAACTTGAATCAATATAAATTTAGTGCTTTATATGTTGTATTCCTACATGTATTAAATACTGCATGGTGTTTTTACAATTGTAGGCAATCTTTTTTATCGCATATTTTTCACCGTGTTTTGTTGTAAAGAAAATTACATTTTTGGATGATTTATATAGCTCCATTTTCGTAAAATACTACATCAAGGGCGCTTATATAGACGTAATCCTATATCTTGCAAAATATGAACAATACGTGTTGTATCAGTTTGGAATTAACAATTTTTTTTTTATTACTGAGTTTGCGATTTTTTATAATTTTCTTTGTTAGCAGAATTGATTTTCGTATTCAGTTATATAATTTATTCGAGCACACATTCTAATAGATACGTACCGTCAAATCATTTATCACAATATTATTTATCAAAATTAACAAAAACTCTTGATAAAAATGTAATCTCAGATAATTCACCTGATCAAATATGTTAGAAATGAGAGATTTTTAGTAGTTTTTTCTATTGATGTATATTTTATAAAAAATAAGGTCCACAGATATTTTATATATCTGCACCCAATGGTGCATATGGAACTATATCAAATCGAAATAGCCTTGACTTGATCATTATTCTTTTATAAGTTAGAACTTGAACATTTTTCTCCTGCGCTTCAGACATCAATACTCAATAGTGTTAAATAATATTATGACGACGTAAAATCACGTCTTTTTTATTTCAACCGCCTGGAAATCGAACCTGGGCTCTTATTCACAGTTGCCAGATGTGCTAACCGCTAAATTATGAATGCGAACATATAAATAATTATAACAGACCTTCTTTAAACGCTGAAGAACTTTGCATTTTTGTCCATACTTTTTTTAGACCATATTTGTTTGGACGATAAGGTTCGTTTCCATACTTTTGAAAATGAACTCGATATTTCTAAAAATCTCCTTGCATTATTATAATTTTCTAAGTAAAAAATCTCAATACTTAATTAATTCTTTATAATGCTTTTTTGAACAGTTCTCAAAACCTTTGAACCTTCGCTGTGCACTTAACTAAAGTAGTGAAGTATTTTTGGTGTTGTTAATTACGGTTTTGGATATCTTCATCAAATATGTACAAAAAACTACCATATAAATATTCTTTTGAAAATTATATATTGAATGATATCTAGGTTTAGTTTCAATGTACACAGTGTGTAAGCTTTACATGCCTGAGAGGTTTCCGTTATTTTTACTGTTTTTACGGCCAAATTAATTTGGGATTTCTAAAAAGCTATTTTAAAAGCATGATTTGCACAAAGGTTGGGTGACTGCGGTTTCGGTAATGGCAACGCAGTAGAGTACTGATCTAGGGCGTAAACTGCAATCTGGCGGTGTTTTTCGTTAGTTGCAATATTATTATGAAAAATTAATGGATACGATAAGGTGGTTGTATATTTTCAAGAGAGGCAATCTTCCCCTACCGGTTTGGATATTAAAATGTAATATTTATTGAAAAAGCAAACTACGTTATGTGCTTTGTGTGTGTGTACTCGTGTGTTGTTACGTATTCTTGAATAGTAACAGGGAATCGGGTCGCAGTGTACCGGAATACATAATATGTGAACATAATTGGCTTAGCGTAAAAGGCTTAAGTTTCACATTTTCTTACTTCCATTTTAAATATCTAATATCTCCGACTGTTTGCACCGCGCTCGTAATATCATTGTATGGTTTCTTGCTTCGGCTGGTTTCTGATTCACCTGCGTCAGAATTATGTTTTTTTCTCGTTTTTTTTTAGAATCTTTACGAAAACCTTTGTAATTTTTGACGATTTTTAATTTTTACTTCGACTAGCATTTTTCGGTTGATTTTTTTTTTAAAATTACCTAACGTCCAAGTGACTCTGAAATCTAGCTACGGCTTATGCAACACCCCTTATCATGACCCTACTCAGCCTTCAAATTTTTAAGTTTCATAGCCTATGCCTACTCGTGAGTGGATTTACTCTTTATGTTTAAAGTTACTATAAGTTCATGTAATTCATGAGTGAAAATTCTAGGCAAAAACACTCTTTTGATTAAATTTTTTTTCCTGCGATTTTTATTGAAGGTCGAAATGATAGTAAGTTAATTTACGCTTGAATATTTTTTCCAAATAAGCTTAGTTGCATTAACTTAGCTTGAATGCACTTATCTAATTTCATATTCTTAAAAAAATGCTTTGTATTTTCATAATTTCGCTGAATTTCCTTTAATACGATTTAATTTATAACACGGTGCAAAAAAGGATAAATAAAACTAATATTAACAATGTGTAAGAGGTATGTGAAAGGGGGTTCGGTAAATAAATTTCGTTAGTTTAGATTTTTTATTAATTAAATTAAGGATCGATTTTTATGGAAGGAAACCTATTCACGATATTTGTATTAATTTTTTGTGTACATTTTTTACACATATTTTAGTAAATGATATTGCGTTGAACGTATCTGGCGTGTAAATGAGATATTCAGTGTATTATTACCAATAATGATAATTATGATTCTTTCTCTTCTTCAGTCATCTCTCCACCGCTGGTAGTAGGCCTCTTCCACATTTTTCCATGCTTGTTTTTCTTGTATCGCTCTTTCGGTGAAATTTTTCGCCGGCGACATGAATTAAGTCATCAGGCCCTCTTTTTTGGGGTCGACCTACTCGTTTTTCTCCATCTCTGGGTCTGGGCCATCCAGAGTCTTCATTTCGGGATTCTGGATGTCCATCTGTCGGTTCCCTGCCTAGCCACTTTGACTTTGCAACACTTCTTATTATTCTTGTAGATCCTAAGGATCTGTTTGTGCTTCTGATTGTAGCTCTTGGGATGTTGACTCCCAGCTGTCTTTCCACCTTTTTGGAGGTCTGCCTGGGGGTCTGCGTCCTTCAGGGATTCCTCGAAGGGCGATACGTGGAAGTCTGTCAACTGACATTCTGTTTACATGATCATTCCAGTATCGCCTTCGTTGTCGTCCCCACCTCACGTGACATGTGTAAGACGGAGGATATCGCGAGGTGGGGTCGACAACGAAGGCGATACTGGAATGATCATGTAAACTGTGCAACACGATCCATTATATCGAGAAAATTTGTTTGGCGTCTTATTTCTACATTTGGAATTTTATCTCTGACTTGTGCCCAACATTTGGTTTACTATTGATCGCTGTTCACATCTCAGTTTATGTATGATGTTGGCTCGTAATCTAGTCGTTTCAAAACCATATGTCATCACAGGAAGGACACATGTTTCATAGACTTTCTAATTATGATTATTTGATAATATTGCTCCCCTCGAGAGCTTTGTGGTCAGCGCCTAGTCGTTTATATGGATACCTAAACCGTCTTTCGCGTATTGTCCGCGCACCGCCACGAACCTTGAACCGCCGGCACACTTGACTAGCAGAACACCATGGCTAGCGGCATTTCCCAATAACCGACTATTACCAGCTTCCGATGTGTCACGCCCCGCCGCGCTGCAATCTAGCGCTACCAGCTTAGCTGTGCTCATGAAATCACGTGCCGAGGCCTTCGGTAGAAATTATTAAAAAAAATTATACAACTTGAAAAAACTCGTATTAGATTTATAATATAAATTAATCAAACTTTTTATAAAACGTAAAAAAAAACACTTGTAAGACTATTCGCTTCGGCGCTGTCATGTATAATTCTCTTAATCTGTACCTTACCCCCACTCAATAGTGCACGGGGCACTGTATCTGATCGATGCAATATTTATTTTGCGGTAATTATTTATTTTTTTGGAAAAAATATTGAAAACTATGATGTTGAACGAATTGTGTATTTAGGTATAACATTTAAGAACAAATCTACGTTTTTTTTAGGTTATCTTTCAGCGAAAAAACACCCATTATTAGAATTTTGAGACTTGAACGCTGCATTCGTCTATGACTTGTTTTTAAACTGTTGGTATATTTTTTTACATCAGTTAAATTGCTGTTTTTCTTACCGCCCACCCTATGCACGCCACTAGACAAAAAATCGCAAATCCAAAACGTCAAATGCTAAGGATATACAAATTAGAAATTTTTCAGAATTCTTCTTTTCCATCCATGTTCGCTTCTTTGGTTGAGCATATGGCCATCATAGGTCGTCTCGAAGCCCTCTGTATTGCCCCATTTTCTCGACTTCCTTCCAGGGTAGTCCAGCACCCCGAGATTTAGTTGACTACAGTCGACCATTGTCGACAGCAGTCTTCCAGACTCTTTCTTTAGAATTATCGGAATTTTCTTTCACTTTCTGCCCTGTAGCGGGTAAATATTTAGTTAAAAATATGCCGCTTTTGCTGAGATATTTGCATGGTACATTGCTGGCATTTGCTGGTACATTTTTTGGGCATTCCGAAAACATGCAAAACTGAAAATTGACTATTTTTGATATATGACGTTGTTGAAAGTAGTGAGCGACTTATCGCAGTCTTGAATCGTTCTAATATCACCAAATAATCCATGTCGTGGCCAGTTTATTGCTGGTAGCACTCTCATGCCGAACGCTGATCACTATAGAACAGTGGCGCAGTACTCCCCGTGTGCAGCGATGCCAGACGGTCACTTTTCATTGAATCGAAAGAGAATGCGCCTATATGACTGCCGATGGCTGCTCTACCGCGGTACCTACTCTAAATCATTCGATGTTAGGTAACTTTACCAACATAATTGGGTAAAAATCAACCGCTGTTACAGTAATGTCGTGTTCATATTGTATGATAGCGTCATGAAAATGATAGTCTATTTACTTATCTCAGTGTATATATTTAAATTTTTAATTTAGGTTTTATTTAGTAAAACACGGTGTACGGTATCTGAGAATGATGCAGAATGTATTGTCACAGTCGATTTTAATAAAAAGTGGTATTTAAGTACTAGGTAAAACTTAAATTAAAAATGGACAGATTTTACCATAAAGTGAGTGCCGAATCAATTAATGAAAGTGTATATTTGACGTAATATTTTCCAAAACCCATCACACACTCACTACTTCAATATGCATATTCACTTCCTATATAGAGCATATGAGGTCCACAAACTATCCAATGTTGGAAATATGTATAATCCAATATGGTGGATAACGCAACACCGTTGGAGTCTAGAAAAGTATGATTTATGACTTACAATGACCCCTCCAAAGCTAAATAAAAAACTGTAAACATTTTAACCCTTATCCGCACCCAATGGTCCATAGGGCACTGCATCGTATTAACGCAGTGATATCTTCGTGACCGTTACTTACATGAAGGCAAGGTTATCACTCCTGCACTTCAGAGACCAATCCAGGGTAATATCAAATAAATATTAGAGTGTAAAATCACAAATATTTATTTTCACCCCCCCCCCTGGAAGTCGAGCCTGGGACCTCCAGCACGAAAGCTAAACATGCTCACCATTACACCACTGAGTCGTGGACTTAAGGAGAACAAATACATATAAAATATTACGTACGAAAGCGCAAAAAACGAGACCTTTGGTTTTGGAAGCATTAACTGTGTCGCTACTCACTAATTTCCTTCATTTGCATAAAATGATTTTAATACCTTTCACAATGGAAACGGTAAAATTATCCGGCTGTTATTTTTTTCTTCGTTAGTCGAAACACCGTTACATTTTACTGTAAAGTAGCAAAAAAATTAAAACAGCATTTAAAGAATTGTGTAGGTACTTATTGCATATTAACGTTTTTTTTTCATGAATTAATAGTGTTTGATACATTTAGAAAGACGATACATATATGGATCTTTTAATTTTTTATATTACTTAAAATGTTATCAATACAGTTTTGTAGTGTTTTAACACACTGCCTTCATATAACGAATGTAGGTACGGCGAGAGATCTGCGCCCATAGTTTAAAATCTATTGTGACAGGTGTTTCGATGCACACTGCATCATTTTCAAACAAAACGAAACAAAATTATGCGAGATGCATCGACGTGTTACAATACATTTTAAGAAATAGTGGCATTTACCATGTGAACTTTAAATTGAAAATAAATAGGTATTACCACAATGTGACTGCCGAATCAATTAGAAACTATATGATTGATTATTTAACCGCCCTACACATATGAACGTACGTGATACGCGTGGTTTTTCTTCAACGCGCACGAGAAAAGATTTATGTTCCGAAAATATTTAATGCGTACCGGATACACTGACAAATTTTTGTCAGGTTTCATACCTGACAATATTTTGTGACGACAAACGTTGTGATTTTTTTTGCTTGTTTATAAAAAATATGCCTGAAAATAACCCGAGAGTAGAATGGTTTTAAACCTTAAAACCGTTTTTTTATGTTCAAATAAAAGATCACATGTTAAAATCTGATTCTTAAATTCAATCTTTTAACGGAAATATCAATGCATAAATAATTTTCGTCTCATCGCTTTTTTTTCTTCTCAAAAACACTGAAATGTCATCTATATCTCTGATTGTCACATCTTTATTTCAAATAAAAATATAATGGAATAAATGTATGATCACTAAATCAAGTTGCTCTTGGAGATGACAATGTACAGTATTCAAACGTCACAATGCGTGTTATACAAAATATCGGGTCGATTCTCACGGTAATAGAGTCCTTGCGCCGCATAGTGGTCGCATTGTGCGCTCTAGGTACTGCAGGACTCTCAATTAGCTGTAATCCTGCGTCCCCCTGCCGGGATAAAGAGAGAGAGAGGGGGGGAGAGGTCATCTGGCAGGAAGATGACCTCTGCACGTGGACCTCGGCCCGTGACTCAACTGTGCCTAGCCATATGGAGTCCTGACTCAACCTCTCAGCTGCCGAGAGCGCGTTGAAGCGTCGCGAATCGCCGGTCACAGAATTTAGGCGTTTACACGACGCAACTAGCTAGTTGACCGTCACGCCGCTCCCCGCAGGGGTAGGCGGAGAGAATAGAACTCCACTGCACTCTGTCTTTGCATCCGTGCATCACATTAAAAATTCTTATATAATTTTTTGACATCTCAACATTGATTGAGAAGAATATGTGAGTCTGGGCATTTACGGGGCTTACGACCGTCATTTTTCATTCTTCAGCCGGTTATCCGCACCCGATGGAGCGTAGGGTACTGCATCATATAAACGCAGTGTTATTTTGATTATTAACACATGAAGGGAAGGTGATCAGCCCTCCGCTTCAGGTACCAGTCGGAAGAAAAAGGAAAAAGTATAAGTATATAGTATTTATTTGACCACTCCCCGAGTATCGAACTCATGACCTCGTAACCACTAAACTATTGGGGTAAACAAATAATAGGTGGCAATAAAGATACAGTAGAACCTCTCATAACGAGCACCTTTCATAACGAGTAAATTCGCATAACGAGCAAAAAATATTTAAAAGGTAATCCCTTAACGAGCGACATTTCGCATAACGAGTTACAGAGAAAGGGCAAGTCATTTTTTCACGACACTTACTCTTGAGCCAGTTGTAAAATAAATGTTTCGCTTAACGAGTAAGATTCTGGAACGAATTATGCTCGCTATGAGAGGTTCCACTGTACTTATAAAGCCCTCAGATTCCATCGTTGTGATTTTTAGAAAGTTGCTCCAGACATCTCTCTGTTATCGCATCGCCAATATGCACTTGAACATCGAGTGTCGGAGTGTTCAATTATGTATGAGATCTCATCTCGCATGCATTAGAAACTTGGCTCGCCTATAGCAGTAGGTGGACGCGAGTCGCCGTACGTCGCGTTGCATAATCCGCACGACTATTGCAATACGTACAGTAGGCATAGTTGTTGGTCTCATTCCGCCATCGGGGATGCGCTGTGTCATCGTGCACTTTTAGATGCGCAAATTGTGCTCTTCCTCGTATGCGTTTATTCAGTCCCAATTTATCATATCGCTCACTCCTTTCAAGAACGTCATAAATCAAAATACTTGATTTTTCAGGGGAACGTTTTTAAAGTTTAAAAATATTATACTATGTATTAAAAATAAATATCAAGCCACTTACTGAACTTTATTCTGTGCAACAGATCTTTTTAGGTAAAACCTGAAGGTTTTTTCTCCATTTTAAAAATATTTAGTCTATTTAAAAAAAAAATTAAACGATACCTTTTCTTCAAAATGCAAAAACAACACTTTCTGCCCTGTAGCGGGTAAATATTAAGTTAAAAATATGCCTCTTTTGCTGGGATATAGTACATTTTCTGGGCATTCCGAAAACATGCACGACATGATTTATGACATTCTTGAAAGGAGTGAGCGATATGTTATGGTTCATCGTATTGAATGAGAAAATTATTTCATTAATTGATTCGGCAGTCACTTTGTGGTAATATCCGTTTCTACCTATTTTGAATTCAAATTTTATTTGGTCTTCTTCTTTTTCCTAGCTCCGTCCTAAATTATCGTCTTTCTAGATAGGGGTCAGCTTTCCTCGTCCTCAGGTTGTAGGTCTTTCTATTGTATCATATATAGCGTCACCTAGGTCATGCCTTCGAATCATGTTTTCTTTCTGTAATATCCATGAATATCCTTGTTCCATGTAATATCCTTGTTCGCCTCCGTAGTGTAATGGTCAGCACGCTCGGCTACCGTTCTGGAGATCCCGGGTTCGATTCCCAGGGGGGGGGGGTAAAATAGATATAAGTGATTTTTTCACTGTACTATTTATTCAATATTACCCTGGACTGGTACATGAAGCGGAGGGCTGATCACCTTTCCTTCATGTGTTAACGATCAAGATAACACTGCGTTTATATTACGCAGTGCCCTATGCACCTTGGGGTGCGGATAAGGGTTTTATTATATTATAATATCCATGAATTTTTTGAGCTTGAGCATGTTTTTAGAGGAAGCTCCATGGCGATCGCCTGGATCACAATATTGATTAGGTTATCTGCGTCCTATGTGCCCATACCATCTCAATTGCTTTTCCTCTACTTTACTGTTGATGCCTGTTACAGCCAGGCTACCACGAATGCGTGAACTCAATATTTTATCTCTAAGG